>NC_079192.1:47475363-47840363 GCF_029499605.1 Hyla sarda | reverse complement strand
CGATGAAGGAGAGCGCCGGCCATGCAGGGGATCCCGGCACGGAGCAGACACCGAGGAGGTGTTGGCTGCAGGGACCGCCGCGATAGGACAGGGTTTTAATGTGTATTTGCCGTATAAGACGCATCAACTTTTCCCCCCAGTTTTGGTGAAGAAAAAGTGCGTCTTATACGGCGAAAAATACGGTAAATAAATTGGGTATTGTTGTAATGATATGGACCAACACCTGTTTAGGTTCATGGAAAGGCCTTTAAATCAAGGCCAGTGGGGCCGGCAGAAGCCACTGGGTAGTGCCCTGATGGTTCAGGCAGCATAAAAGTGATGATAGGTTCCCTTTAATGTAATGTGCATGACCAGCTTAGAAGTGTTGGTTTTTTGGGACTCACCATTTCAAACTCATTTTTAATCACCATGAGGATCCCATTACGTTCTGCACAAAGCTCTTTGCTTCTTTCCCATGTTTGAGAGGTTGAAGACAAATAGTAGCAATTCGACCTGATCATTTTCCATCCAGGAGGACAGGTTTTGCAGCCCCCGTCTGTGATGTCCACTAAGAAACAGAAAAAGATATAAAAGACATGATAGGCTACACAGTAAGGGTGCGTTCCCACAGGGCGTATACGCAGCGTATTTGACACTGCGCAAAATGTATGGCAGCAGCGGGAAATACGCTGCATATCCCTTGCTCACTATAGACACAGGGCTTGACACAGGGCTTTCCAGCGGCAGCCCTATGTGTGTAGTGAGTTTTGGAGGCGGAGCCGCGCGTCACAGACACGCCGGCACACGGCCCCGCCTCCAAAACTCACTGCACACATAGGGCTGCCACCGGAAAGCCCTGTGTGTATAGTGAGCAAGGGATACGCAGCGTATTTCCCGCTGCTGCCATACATTTTGCGCAGCGTCAAATACGCTGCGTATACGCCCTGTGGGAACGCACCCTTAGGGTACATTCCCACATGGCGTATTTGCTGCGTATTTGCTGCTGCGTATTTTATTTTCTCTGTTGAAGTCAATGGGTAGGAAACTACGCAGCACCAAATACGCAGCAAATACGCAGCAAAATACGCCGTGTGGGAACGTACCCTAAGGCAGTAATGTGAGGATATCTTCTGATCTAGGAAAAGGCAGAACTTGGACTTAGGTGGTTAGGATGGACATGCCGAACCAAACAGATTATGGAGGAACAAAGGTCGCCAAACTTTTCTAGGGATTTTCTCATATATCTTACCCAAAGATGCATGTAACCAATTACTTTAGTAGGGAAGACAATTCTGCAGCACATATGCAGCATTTCACTCCAGTGTGAGCATACCCTTAAAGGGGTACTCTGGTGGAAAACATTATTTATTTTTTTTAAACGCACTGGTGCCAGAAAGTTAAACAGATTTGTAAATTACTTCTATTTAAAAATCTTAATCAGCTGCTGTATGCTCCAGAGGAAGTTGTGTTTCTTTCTGGAATTCTTTTCATTCTGACCACAGTGCTCTCTGCTGAACTGTCCAGAATACAAGCAAATTCCCATAGCAAACCTCTCCTGCTCTGGACAGTTCCTGACACGGACAGAGGTGTCTGCAGAGAGCACTGTGTTCGGACTGAAAATAACTACTCAACTTTCTCTGTAGTATACAGCAGCTGATAAGTTCAGTTAAATAGAAGTCATTTACAAATCGGACTGACGAAGCCCGCATGCGCGGGTGAAACGGCTGTCACACCTTAGACGTCTGCAGCGTCCTGCACCTTATCCCTACACACGCTGCCGGGGTCTTGCTTTGTTCCGCACTGCAAAATAAAAGAAGTCTTTTTCTACAAACACGGGGTGAGTGCATCTTTTCTTCTACTCGGATATAATTTACAAATCTGTTTAACTTTCTGGAGCCAGTTTATATATAAAAAAAAAATCTATGTGGATCTCGCTATGATTTTGCTGATAAAAACATATAGGAGCCATTGGAATAATAATATATATGCCTAGAATAAAGACCAAGGTGTTTCAAGGCAATGACAATCTGTTAAAATGAATAGAAAGTACAGTTCACCTCCCCTATAGCTTCGTGCACAGATCCACACTCTGGCCCCAATGTCCGATCAATGGATAAGAAAGAAAGGATGATCGCAGCTTTATTGTAAATTCTCAGGATAAAAACGTACACCCACTTCAACTCGACATATCTTGACGCGTTTCGAGCATGTCGAGTTGAAGTGGGTGTACGTTTTAATCCTGAGGGTTTACAATAAAGCAGCAATTTTCAGTCAGAAACCTGACAATTTCTTTGGTTGTTTCTTCCAAGTAGAGTAAATTAGGATTTTTAGAGTGAAATTTTTTTTTCTTAAAGTAATAGTCCAGTATTGAAAAACATATCCCCTATCCTAAGCGGTCGGACCGCCTGTGATCTCCCGTATGGGCCCCTGCAGTCCACGGGAAGGGGGCGTGTCGACCACCGCACGAAGTGGTGGCCAACACACCCCCTTAATACAGGGCTATGGCCGAGCCGGAGATTGCCGAAGGCAGCGCTCCAGCTCTATCATAGAGTTGTATTGAGGGGGCGTGTCAGACGCCGCTTCGTGCGGTGGTGGACACGCCCCCTTTCCGCGGGCCCGCGGGCCGGGGCTCGTATGGGAGATCACGGGGGTTCCAGCAGTCGGATAGGGAATACATTTTTCAATACTGGAGATCTCCTTTAAAAATGAAGTTGTCCCTTTACACTTGTTCAGAGCAGCTGGAAGGGACTTATGAAGATCTGCGTCTGACACTGTTCACAATCCCTGGAATCTCCACCAGCTTCGAGCTTGCTAACAACAACTTTCATAAATTTGGCGAGCCGGGCTACTACGCCCCTTTAGAGGAAACCATGCTCCCTTTTCCCCTGAAGCCACGTCCATTGAGCGAGCACAGTGAAAAACGGCAAATAATTGGATAACTTTTGCACACAGCTGGAAATATTATGCGATTATTTGCCATTTTTCACCGACTTTCGTCATGGGCCAATTGATAAATCTCCATCTATGTGTAAACATTACCTTTATCTTTTAACCTTGACAGATCCCCCATGATATTAGAAACTGAAATACAAAAATCAGAAAATGTCAGGGTAAATAAGTGCTGAAAATTGAAGTTCTCTAATCTTATAAATTACATAAATTGTAAATATCTGATCAATGAGGTCAGACACTCCCCATTCCATCAGGCAAGTTGGCATAGGCATTAAAGGGGCACACCGGGAAACACAACTGATCCCCTATCCAAAGGGGAGAAGCTGCTGAGTGATAAGGTCAGAGTAAGAGGCGGGTCCCATATAGGAGATTGCAGAGGGTCCCAGCGGTCACTGTAAGTCCTATAGACATGAATAGAGAGTTGCACACATGAGCAGCCGCCTCTTGATGTAGTCTGTAACTTAAAGGAAAACTGTCACATGTTCACTCCCGCACTAACCACCGGTAAGACCTGTTAGAAGCGGCTCTCCCTCTCCCCGCGGGAGTGAACATGTGACAGTTTTCCTTTAATGCACAGTATATAAATATCATTTTGATAGAAGCCACATGACATGAGCCCCACTACGGATTCTGAGAACAGAGGGTCTGCAGAGCTGGTCTAGCATTGCATCCCGTTTTAAGTTTTCCTAAAAATAGGAATACTGTTTAGATACTTACCAGCTTTCCAGAGCTCCAAGACATTATTTTCATTAACTGGATCTGAAACTGAAAAAAAAAAAAACAGTGAAGACATATTAGTTATTACTTTTCATTCTAGGAGAAAAGATGCAATATCAATGTGTGGAAGGAATGGGATATATTAAATCTGGTGCAATAAGAAATGGGACTAGTTGCTCATATAAACCAATGATTTGGCTTCTTCTATTCTTAAAGGGGTACTCTGGTGAAAAGCTTTTTTTCTTTTAAATCAACTGGTGGCAGAAAGTTAAACATATTTGTAAATTACTTCTATTAAAAAATCTTAATCCTTCCTGTACTTATTAGCTGCTGAATACTACAGAGGAAATTCTTTTCTTTTTGGAATGCTCTCTGATGACATCACGAGCACAGTTCTCACTGCTGACGTTATTATAATAATAATAATAATAATAATAACACTTTATTTATTGTTGTCCTTAGTGGGATTTGAACCCAAGTCCACAGCGCTAACCACTGAGCCACTATGCTGCCCTTAGCTTAAATCTGCTATGCATGGTTGCTAAAATGGACAGAGATGTCAGCAGAGAGCACTGTGCTCGTGATGTCATCAGTGTTCAAAAAAGAAAGGAATTTCCTCTGTAGCATTCAGCAGCTAATAAGTACTGGAAGGATTAAGATTTTTTAATAGAAGCAATTTACAAATATGTTTAACTTTCTGCCACCAGTTGATTTAAAAGAAAAAAAGTTTTCACCGGAGTACCCCTTTAATATGGCCTCTATAAAATGAGATTGTTAGTTGTTTTATGTTATGACTTTCTTTACTCGTGGGAATAGCCTAGGGGTATAAATATTCTACCGTTTTGTGCATCCAGCTCCTCTGCAGGCCTATAGGTTTTTATGACAATAGATGCCTAACAAACCTTGTGCCAAGTGTTCCACAGGACGATGTGTGGCTGATATCGATTTGTTGGCTGCCCAAAACATTGTATCAGCCAATGAAAAAGTGTTTTCACATTCATTGGGTGTTTGTTGTCCTCATTTCATGAGTTACTGATCAGGACAAGTTCCTTTAAAAGCATTTTCAGGTTCTGTTCAGCCCATATAAAAGGGACAGAGACCAATGAGCAAGGTTTTTGCTTTCTTCCCATCTTCCCATGTAAAAGGTCCCTTACTCTCTTCTTGTAATATATTTATTATTAGAACATGCTGGCGCTAGGACCACTCGGAAATGCGCCGTCTCCTAGACATGACTATTCTTTCTACGTACGCCCGATTCTGAATTTCCAGATGTTTCAAATTCTTCCATGTGATCAGTGCAGAAAAATCACATTGCGGAATTTTTCTGCAGAATGTCACAAGAATAAACCATTGTGTGAAAACAGCCTAAGAGATTTAGAATCACGCCTAAGAATCACGCCTAAGAGATTTAGAATCAAGACATCTACAATTTTTTTATTTCAGATCTATAGGAGTTATGGAAAATGGTTGCAGTGTACAAATCTTTAGCAGGGTTTCTCAGCTCTTGTACCCAACAGGACAAGGACCAATGAAATACTCCTCCAAACATAAGATATTATTAAGACTTCCTTAGTACTGGACAAGTGTTAAAGTTACCAATAGTTAAAAAAAAATCTGAATTTAAGCCGCCCCCTAGGAACACCCAGGAGCAACTTTAAAGTGTCCACAAACAGCCCCTTCTGGTTATGTTCTGCATAAATGCCACCCATTTTAGGGTCAATGCACAGAATTGCCCAACCAAAATCAGGACTGTTCTATTTTTTGTAGTCGGAACAGCCTCATTCGTATTAAGGTAGAAATTCTGTCAAGACATGAAGTGCCTCTCTCAGCCTATTTGGTTTTTACTTTTACACTAAGCCATTTACTTCCTTTACTGTTTATTTCTATGACCCCCACCCTCCCCCCAGGACTTTTAAGAGGGTGTCCCCTCACTTTCCCATTTTCATCTTCCATGATGGAGATATATCAATGGTAGAAGTAGAAAAAAACGGGATATCCAGGCGCATGCCATGAGTAAAGACAGCGATCCAGATATGGAATCTAAACTTCTTTATTGAGCCAACCTCAGACGCGTTTAGAGACTAGGGTCTCTTTATCAATGAACAAAAGCCATATGTTCATTGATATAAAGACCCTAGTCTTGAAACGCGTCTGAAGTTGGCTCATTAAAGAAGTTTAGATTCCATATCTGGATCACTACCATTGATGTCCAATGATCAACGAGGGGACCACTAGCCTGATTCCAGGGAGGCTGCTCTGCAAATTCTCCATATCAAGTGCTTCATAGTGGTTGTGTCTAACACACAACTGGAAAAGGTGAGCGCACATTCGCTCGATTTTACCCTGCTGTTGATACATCACTTGCCTCAGACATACTGTCCTTACTGTCCTTTGAGGAAGCTCTGCTGTCTCTTTTTCTCTGCATTAGATATGACAGAGATATACTGAGACTTGGAGTCTCCCCTCTACTGTCTCTTTGGATGGCTCTGGTTTGTTTTGAAATATTTTTGGTTTTTTATGATCTGTATTAATCAGATTGAAATGAAACTAGAAAATATTACATTGTAACAACATGTTCCACCAGACAATAGCTTATTGTGCATTCATACACTGCGTTTTATCGTATTTACCGTTATATTTTAGAACTGTGAGTTCATCGTTCATTGTGGAATCTGTAAAAGGAAGGAAAAGTGTGAGTCCCTGTTGACTGATGTGCAGGACACATAGGATGGCAAATACAAAGCTTCAAAGGTGATGGAGCAAAAGTCAAAGGATAGGATGCAGGTGCCTCCATTACTTTATAGTGGAAGCAGTCAACACGATGACCTATGTGACTGACAAGCGTATTGAAGCAGCAAATAGTATTGAGGAGGCACTTCTCTGTGAAGGCTCATGTAGATTTATGTTCTATGTGACCATTGCTATTGACATCACCATTACGGTATATCACATAGAGCCCAAGTAATACAGTGCTCAAGTAACATTGATAAGAAGCATCCACATAATTTTCCTAAATGCTTTCCAATGGCATCGTATAGCTTAGGGTGCAAGAAAGTGGATTAGGGCAAGTGTCTACAACTTAAATAGTGAGTGACCCACAAGATGCCCCCTGTGCATGAACATAATGAAACTAGACATCAAGGGATAGGACACCACACAACTAGTTAAAGGGGCAGTCCACCCCTAAACATCTTACCCCTATGCAAAGGATAGGGGATAAGATGTCTGATTGCGGGGGTCCCGCAGCTGGGACCCTCGCAATCTCTGTGCAGCACACGGCGTTCGTTTAGAATGCTGGGTGCAGGCGGCAGGGGTCGTGCCCCTCGAAACATCACACCACGCACCCTCAATGCAGGTCTATGGGAGGGGGTGTGGCCACACCCCCTCCCATAGACTTGCATTGAAGGAGCATGGTGTGACCTCATGAGGGGATGTGATCATGACGCCACAACCCCCGCCGACTGCTCCAAGTGTTCGGAACATAATGTTCCGAACACTGGGGCACCGGAGTGCCCCTTTAAACTACCTTCTAGAGGGTAAAACTCTGTATCACCAAAAGGATTTGGCCTACCCCTGGTATACATACCCACATCATACATGTACATACTCATTTATGATACTTACAATGTCCAAACAGGATTCCAGTAAGGATACCCAAAATGATGAAGATGATGCCCAGAGTCACGACAAGAGCTAGGATGATCCAACCTTGGCTTTTCTTTGCACGACCTACTGGTTTCAATAAGAAAAGATACATACAGTAAATACAATAAAGAACTGAGTGTAAGTCAATAACCCTTTGTATTAAAGTACAAACTTATTGTGTCCCATCTACTTCATAGCTAATACAGGCCTGTTTAGTAAGAACATAGGACTGTAGTAAGAGAGGACGGAGGGGCTCCCTTGCTGTTTTACACGAATTCCCCTCATCCAAGGAAAGGGAATCCCAATACCTCCATTGTACAAACCCTCCTATATCAAAAAGGAGAGAGAGAAGTCACAAAAGTGATGGCAACAATAGCAGAGTCTACAGGACAATTTATGTCGACAAAGACCCATCAGTCAATGGGATCTTCATGACTGGTTGGGACCTATATGAAAATGGATCTATGATAGTTGTCAAAGAACAGAACACATGTTGTAGATGTGGAGAAGGCATTGGAAAGATAGCCCTTCTGTCTATGTTGGAAAGTTGTCAAAACAGGAAGCCAACGTACAGGCCACCAAGCCTATTGGCTGAGTCTAATTTCCACTCAGTTTGGTCTATTTTCTGATTGTTTACACTTTCTGTGAGGGACTGTGTGGCCAGAAAGTGTATGAGGAGATTTATCAAAACCTGTCCAGAGGAAAAGTTGCTGAGTTTCCCAGAGCAACCAATCAGATTGCTGCTTTCATTTTTCAGAGGCCTTTTCAAAAATGAAAGCAGCGATCTGATTGGTTGCTATGGGCAACTCAGCAACTTTTCCTCTGTACAGGTTTGATAAATGTCCCATTATATGTTCTGAAAATGGACTAAACGGAATCACAATCAGACTCTGTTCGTCCCATTAAAGCATATAGGCAGGTTGAATTCTACTTTGGCTTTCCATTTGACAGCTTCCCCACTTAAAGCTGCCCAATAAAAAGAGCAGAAACTAGGTATTATTGTACCCTACAAGTAATGTAACTTGCTAAATATGTTTAGGGCACCCCCAACATCCTAAGGGAAAGGGCCACAGCGCTGGTATAGAACCACTTCCCCTTTACTGTTTTACCCTGCAGAACATATCCCCACAACTAACTGTACAGGAATCTCCAACATGGCCCTATTAAAGGGAGTGGGTCAGGTGGCTGAAACAACACGGGGAGGGAACACATGGAAGGGGAGACCCTACAGTCCCTTCATCCTTTAGTTCACTGGCGGTCCAAGATGTTAGTACAACAACAGATCATGAAGAAAACCCCTAGTAATAAGCCTAATTTAAAACCTATGAATGGAATTGGTTTTGTGTGGTTCTCACCTGTATAGCTAAAAAATGTCTCATTGAAGTTGGATGAAGATCCGTCCATATCTGGGTAAAATAAAAAAAGAAGAGACATGTTTAAATAATGAATTTTTTTTATTACTGGTTTGTTGGTTTGCAAGAGAGAGAAAATTAGAACAAAAAGGCAAAAGCCCTCTATGTGCTGTTACTAAAATGTATGCCAGACGTGTATCGCTCGACTGATGGGGTTGTACTGTGAGCACAACACCATGAAATGCGCTGACACAGCTTTTCTGGTGTGTGTGCAGATTATCAGCCGCAGCGTGCTCTCCGCAGACCCCTGCCAAGGATCGCGTCTTGAATGTAGTCGTGGATATTTCTGGGAATCCCACCTTCCATATGACACTCTTTTCGAGTGATAACACTCTTCGTCAGGTCCTGGACCTGATGAAGAGTATTTTCACTCAAAACGCGTAGTCCGAGCTCTGTCAATAAATGTCTTCTTTTATTTTTATATCTAGTCCGTTCACATGGTTTATTCTTTACTTCACTTTCTCTGGAGAGCCTTTATAGCGTCTTTTTCACTATTTCCACCACCCCCCTTTCCCTTTTCAATACAGGATGGTCATACAGAAGGTGGGATTCCTGGAAATAACGACGATTGCTCGTTCGCTGCATTGACTGCATATCTTGTCATCCATCTATTATGAAAATATTAGTTGAATCCAATAAACCTATAGAAAAAAATTACAATTTGAGTAAAAGAAATATGCAGCTCACTTTTTCTGTATGTAGCCGAGGTTACTGAAATGGGCTCCCACACCACGGGAGTGTAAAAATACAAAGTGAAGCAAATTGTATTTCAGTCCTCTAGGCCAGTGGTCTCCAACCTGCAGACCTCCAGATGTTGCAAAACTACAACTCCCAGCATGCCCGGGCAGCACCAGCTAACCAGGTGACCTGCAGCTTTACCTATGGGCTCCTTGCTCAGCCCCCCTTTATAAGGAAGGGAGGAGCTGCAATCTGTCTCTTCTCTCCTATGACTCCTGTTGAGATACAGTAAAGACCAGACGTCTCAGAGCCAGTGTCCAGCACATCTGGAGGCCTCAAGCCTAACCAGCAGCCACATGTCAGTAAGTCAAGTCATCTATGTCTGCTGTCACTACCTACAGTCAAGTTTATAGTCAAGTTTATTATAGTCAGCGTGGCTGAGTTGAAGTCTGTCCAAACACTGCAAGTCCCAGCAAGCTGCAAGGTCCTTCTGTGTTACTGGTCACCTCTCTGGGATCCTGGCCTAGCTGTAAAGACTATTACCATCTGTCTACCTCAGTAAAGCTACCGTTAACCCTAACCTGGTCTTGGACTATTATTACCCTGCCTAACCTAGGGATAGTGGAGCTACCTTCGTGTGGTTACTTAGGAAAACCACGCCCTGGCGTCACGAACATTTAGGGGTTAATACCATCTGCCCCTGGGCTACAACATCTGCCCCATACACCTCCCATTCACATCCTGTGGCTTACCACAGTCAAGCTTAGAAAAATGTATCCTCTATCCAAAGGATAGGGGAAAAGTATCAGATCGTGGGGGGTCAGATCGCTGGGACACCCTGCGATCTCCTCTATGGTGCCTCGGCCGTTCTCCTGCATGGAGCTGTGTCGATCACCGCAGAAAGCTATGGTGAACTCGACCCCTCCATGCATCTCTATGGGAGAGCCAGAGATACCTGAGTACAGCGCTTGGGGTCTGTCATAGAGATGAATGGAGGGCGTGTGCTGACCCTCACTCTGTGCAGGAGGAGAGCCAGGGTGCCAGGCAGGAGATCATGGGGGATCCCAGCAGTCGGACTCCCTGCGATCTGACACTTATCCCCTATCCTTTGGATAGGCAATACATTTTTCTAAGCTGATTACTGGCAATCATGGGGACGGAGCATAGTGACGTCATGGCTCCACCCCCCGTGTGATGTCACACTTTGCCCCCTCAATGCAAGCCTATGGAGGGGGCGTGACAGCTGTCACGCCCCTCCCATAGGCTTGCATTGAGGGGGCGGAGCATGACATAGTTACATACATAGTTAGTATGGTTGAAAAAAGACATACGTCCATCAAGTCCAACCAGGGAATTGAAGGGAAGGGTGTAAGGGGATAAGGGGAAGGGATGTAGTTTTATAATTCTGCATAAGCATTAATGTTATTTTGTTCCAGGAATGTATCTAACCCTGTTTTAAAGCTGTTAATTGTTCCTGCTGTGACCAGTTCCTGAGGTAGACTGTTCCATAAATTCACAGTCCTTATGGTAAAGAAGGCGTGTCGCCCCTTTAGACTAAACCTTTTCTTCTCCAGACGGAGGGAGTGCCCCCTCGTCCTTTGGGGGGATTTAACCTGGAACAGTTTTTCTCCATATTTTTTGTATGGGTCATTTATATACTTATATACGTTTATCATATCCCCCCTTAAACGTCTCTTCTCAGGACTAAACAATTGTAACTCCTTTAATCGCTCCTCATAGCTAAGATGTTCCATGCCCCATATTAGTTTAGTCGCGCGTCTCTGCACCCTTTCCAACTCCGCAGTGTCCCTTTTATGAACAGGCGACCAAAACTGAACAGCATATTCCAGGTGAGGCCGACATCACACGGGGGCGACGCCATGACATCCCTATGCTCCGTCCCCATGATCGCCAGTAATCAGACCCGGAGCAAGCACGTTCCGGGGGCTGATTCTAACGGGGTGCGGCGTGGAAGATCACGGGGGTCCCCAGTGGCGGGACCCCCTTGATCAGGCATCTTATCCCTTATCCTTTGGATAGGGGATAAGACGATGTCTTAGCGCCGGAGTACCCCTTTAATGTCATGGGACTCTTCTTATAAACAGGCGTTGTCCAAAGCTAAGGACCCTTTTAAGTTTAGCACATGAGTAAAACATTATTTGGGAAAATAAAGATACGTCATGCAACCATCTACCCGCAGTTTTACACATCCGTGACTGCGATCCTGCCATGTATAAATGGCCTAACAAAACCCTTTAGTGACCTTAGAGAAATGACAGAAGAAATGATAGCTAGGAAGTAATTGATCCTGTAAGCAAATCTGATGTGGAGTGGAAAATAAGTTTGAGGGGCAGATAAGTGAGTAGTTATGCTTCTTCTCGAGATCAACGTTTTGTTGTCTCGATGGAAAAAGCCCTTTATGACAGGAGCTGATTTTCCTGGAGAAAGCAATGAACTTTCAGCCGCTGCAGGGTATATAGTATTGTACAGTATTCAGGTTAATATATTCAATGCATGGACGGCTCAAGTTCACCTGGTTCAGGAAATCTTTCCACGTATGATGTCCATATGCCATAATAGGGCATATGGACAGGGGTTACCTTTATGAGACAGACCCTTTAAAGGGGTACTCCCGTGGAAACCTTTTTTTTTTTTTTAAATCAACTGGGGCCAGAAAGTTAAACAGATTTGTAAATTACTTCTATAAAAATTCTTAATCCTTCCAGTACTTTTTAGGGGCTGTATACTACAGAGGAAATGCTTTAATTTTTTGATTTCTCTTCTGTCACGACCACAGTGCTCTCTGCTGACATCTGCCGTCCATTTTAGGAACTCTCCAGAGCAGCATATATATTTGCTATGGGGATTTTCTCCTGCTCTGGACAGTTCCTAAAATGGACAGCAGAGGTTAGCAGAGAGCACTGTGGTCGTGGCAGAAGAGAAATCCCAAAATTAAAGCATTTCCTCTGCAGTATACAGCCCCTAAAAAGTACTGGAAGGATTAAGATTTTTTAATAGAAGTTTCTGGCACCAGTTGATTAAAAAAAAAAAGTTTTCCATGGGAGTACCCCTTTAAAGCGAGTTTTCAACCAAATATAATCTTCACATCTTGTGACTGAACTTGAGTTGAGTTTTTAGACCCAAGGGGTTTCAACTTTTTATAACATGTCTTAGACAAAAAATTCTAAGTAGAGTGCTAGTGTGTTAAAGGGGTACTCCACTGCTCAGCATTTGGAACAAACTGTTCTGAACACTGGAGCCAGCCGGTGCCGGGAGCTCGTGACATCATAGCTCCGCCCCCTCATAACATCAC
Organism: Hyla sarda; assembly: GCF_029499605.1. Classification (NCBI taxonomy): domain Eukaryota; kingdom Metazoa; phylum Chordata; class Amphibia; order Anura; family Hylidae; genus Hyla; species Hyla sarda. Next base: position 47,827,667 of record NC_079192.1, on the reverse strand, counting down.
GCCCCGTCCCCTCAATGCAAGTCTAAGGGAGGGGACGTGACACTGTCACGCCCCCTCCCATAGACTTGCATTGAGGGGGCGGGATGTGAAGTCATGAGGGGGCAGGGCTATGATGTCACGAACTCCCATTGCCAGCTCCAGCGTTCGGAACAGTTTGTTCCAAACGCTGAGCAGCAGAGTACCCCTTTAAGTAGTTGTGTCAGATATTCTACCAACTGAAATCTATGAGCGCCACCAAGGCATTGGGGGTATTTCAAGCTTAGGAGGAGGCCACAGGTGTAATGGTCTAACATGTCTTTAAAATGTCACTTTTGGGTGGATTGTCTCCTTAATCTAATCATTAGGAAAACATAAAAATGAAAGGATATAGATCATTTTTCAACCTTTATAGTCATGAATATATATTTGACCGTAGAATTTGCAAGATATTGGTATTGAGTTGATGTGACAACTGAAGAGAAACAATAAAATAATTTACCATTCTAAGAAAAATTAGCATATCACTTATCAAAGATGAAGTGACTTAGATGTCAGAAGTTCATGGAGCTGTCCAGAAGGGGTGATGATAAGAGCATTGTGGAATTGATAGGAAGGAAAGAAGGTGGAAGAGGAAGAAACGGAAGAAACGTGTAAGATAAGGAGAAAATTAGTCTTGTACTATGACAAGAGTTTCTATTTCTATAAGGTTGCGCGCTGGACCTCTGACCTGACCTGACCTCTGACCCTAAAGCAAGGATAGCATTGACATATACTGAGAGAGGCCACCCAATCCCCTTAAGGCCACTGGTTTAGTGTCCCTGCCAAACCATTACTCCTCCATATATGTATTTCTGATACAGAGACTTTAGGGCCTTTCTCTCATGTCTTTGTCCATAGATCAGTAATGGTGGAGTCTTGGTCATCAACAGACAACAGGGACATAGTGAAATAGTTGATGTGTCTACAACTAATGTTCTTCTCAGTGTGAAAATGATTTGTAGTCGTGTGAACGTGTCTGCGCATAAAGAGCGTTGAATTTGCTTGAGGTGTGTAGAAAGGTATTGAGAATGAACATGAAAATGGTCTGGACGGATGTGAAAAACCCAAGCACCACAAAACGATGGCCATGTGAGGCAGGAGGGGGGTTTAAATGTGCTAGTCCCCTTCTACTAATATAGGTAGAACAATTTACATCAAAGAGAGTAGAGGAGAGTCAGCACAGGCCTCCAACCTGTAAGTGATCTATTCGGATGTCAGTCCGCCTTAACCTCTTAAGGACCCATGACGTAAATGTACATCCTGAGTCCGCTTCCGTTCTATAACGCGGGGCCATGGCATGGCCCCGCATCATAGCAGGTCGGGCCCGGCCGGGACTTGTGGCTAATAGCGCGCGGCACTGATCGCTCAGGGGGCTGTTCGGGATGTCCGTGGCTAAATCGGGGCATCTCAAACAGCTTTAAGACAACAGGAGGGTCCCTTACCTTTCCTCCTGGTGTCCGATCGCCGAATGCAGAATCAAGCAGCAGAATCATTGATCAATGGTTTCCTACGAGAAACCATTGATCAATGTAAAAGATCAGTGTGTGCAGTGTTATAGTCCCCTATGGGACATTGAAAACAGTGTAAATAAATATAAACATATGTGGTATCGCCGCGTGCAGAAATGTCCGAATTATAAAAACCTTGGCGTTGGTGTGCGGGCTCTGGTATGTCCTTCATATAAGGATACACTGGCGAATGTCTCAATTTTAACATCAGAGTTGAGGGATAGCCAATGTCATTGTTTACATCTACCACAGTAGTGCACCCATATTCCTGTATTGTATTCTAATTGTTACACATCCACACCGTTTATCTGGTGTAGGATTCTATTGTGGCACTTGTAGTCCGCTGCAGGCATCCTCCATTGTATGCATTTTTATGCTGGGGATTGCCCCTAGCAACGGACTACAAGGGCAGGATCTGCTCCCCCAGTATAAATGCACAACCGCATTTGGGGTTGAGCACCTCCAGCCATTTGAGACCATGTTTTTTGTTGTTTGTTCGAATTATAAAAATATATTGTTAATTAAACCGCACGGTCAATGGCGTAAGCGCAAAAAAAGTTCCAAAGTCCAAAATAGTGAATTTTTGGTCACTTTTTAGATCATGAAAAAAGGACAAAAAGCGATCAATAAGTCCTATCAATACAGAATTGGTACTGCTAAAAACTTCAGATCACGGTGCAAAAAATGAGCCCTCATACCGCCCAAAAACGCGGAAAAATAAAAAAGTTATAGGGGTCAGAAGATGACAATTTTCAACGTATAAATTTTCCTGCATGTAGTTATGATTTTTTCCAGAAGTACGACAAAATCAAACCTATATAAGTAGGGTATCATTTTAACCGTATGGACCTACAGAATAATGATAAGGTGTCATTTTTACCAAAAAATGTACTGCGTAGAAACGGAAGTCCCCAAAAGTTACAAAATGGCTTTTTTTTTTTTCAATTTTGTTTCACAATGATATTTTTTTCTGTTTCGCCGTAGATTTTTGGGCAAAATGACTGAGGTCATTACAAAGTAGAATTGCTGGCGCAATAAATAAGCCATCATATGGATATTTTAGGTGCAAAATTGAAAGAGTTATGGTTTTTTAAAGGTAAGGAGGAAAAACGAAAATGCAAAAACGGAAAAACACCAATTCCTTAAGGGGTTAAATCCACAACGTGCAACAAGATCACAGCAGAGTCGGGAGGCCCAGAATGTTTAGCTGATTTCTTTATTACACCAAAAATAACTAGTACGACTTTCGGCTAGAAGCCTTTTTCAAGCGAGCTTAAATAAATAAGCTATACATTCTGGTCAAAACTTGTCAAAACTGGACAGTTCCTTGGAACCTTTATTAGGATTTTCATAAAAAAAAAAATGTTAATTGTGGGAACAGAAAAAGTAACAGATAATTAATATAATTTGCCATTGTGTCTTCCTAAAAGTGCAGGTGGACAAAACCGTATACAGGAACCGTATAGCAAAATCGTGATGTGAATGCACCCGTAGGGTGCATTCACATCACAATTTTGCTATACGGTTCCCGTATACGATTTTGTATACGGGATAACAAAACCGTATACATTGACCTCACATACAAAAACGTACGCAAGATGTATCCGGTTGTGTAAGTTTTTGTACTTGTACGGATTTCTACATTGTTTTTTTTTTTGTTTGTTTGTTTTTTGCGCCGTGCACAAAACTGTAGTCAACCTTGGTTTTGGGTCCGGTTGTGTCCTGTTGTTCTGTTTACAAAGGGTTTTGCGTCATTTATAAAAACTGCATAATATTTTTTTTTTTTATTGTAGTGAATGGAAACCATAATAAGCATAACCATAATGTCGTTTTTTTTGCGGGATAAGTTTTCCAAAAGAAAAACTGATTCAAAACAGTAAAGCAAAATTCTGATGTAAATGTAGCCTTACTAGGTTTCACTGGGGAGTACCAGCCTTTTGATGCCTTAGAACCATGAACCACGCGCCAATTGTCATGGGAATCTATTATGTAGTCCCACAACTGCAATCTAATAGACAATAAGTAACTCTGTTATTTCCTATTTAAGATAATAACGGGCCTCTTGCCCTTTGGGACCTTGTTATTCAGCAGAAAATAGCATTGCTTAGCAAAATAAGAATACGGCTATGATGTGACTTAGGTTAGCAGGTTATAGAACAGAATAACTGTGATAAGGAAGAGAGGAACTACATGGCTGCGGGTAACCTCAGGAAGTTCCTATTTCTGTACTGTTGAGTACTGTTCAGACATTTGACCTGACAAGATAGGGAGCACAGGCATCATATTCTTTAATTGTCCTTCTTTATAGTGTTATCTCCCTTCGTTTTACAGATTCCTTTATCATTAATGGTGGCAAACTGCTACATAAACAAATAGCTTTATTGTCCAGGACTCTGAAAAAATTAGGTAACAACTACAGCTTATATATTGTTGACCATATAGAAAAACTATGATGTACAAAATAACACCATTAATACAATTCCAAGAAGAACCTGTGACCTTGAAAGGTGTTAAGTCACGGTTATTAAAAGGGTACTCCGGTGAAATCCTTTTTTTTTTTTTTTTTTTTTAAATCAACTGGTGCCAAAAAGTTAAACAGATTTGTAAATGACTTCTATTAAAAAAAATCTTAATCCTTCCTGTACTTATTAGCTGCTGAATACTACAGTGGAAATTCTTTTCCGTTTGAAAGACAGAGCTGTCTGCTGACATCACGAGCACAGTGCTCTCTGCTGACACCTCTGTCCATTTTAGGAACTGTCCAGAGTAAAAGGAAATCCCCATAGCAAACATATGCTGTTCTGGACAGTTCCTAAAATGGACAGAGATGTCAGCAGAGAGCACTGTGGTCATGATGTCAGCAGACAGCTCTGTGTTTCAAACGGAAAATAATTTCCACTGTAGTATTCAGCAGCTAATAAGTCCAGGAAGGATTAAGATTTTTTAATAGAAGTAATTTACAAATATGTTTAACTTTCTGGCACCAGTTGATTAAAAAAAAAAAAAAAAAAAAAAAAGGTTTTCACCGGAGTACCCCTGTGAGCCAAAAGACCAGAATAGCAGTGTGTACATCCAACACCTAAAAGAACACAATCTGTTTGTAACCCGTAAGTCAGAACTGATGGGGAATTATCTCTCAGGAATCAGATATTTAAATATGATTCATCCCTGATATGAGCCAACGGGTTTCAAACTCAACAGTTCTTCATCAGGGCCTTAGCTGAGTCTATCAGGTACCTGTACAGCAGAAGTGACCTCGTTGTTGAACTACAGCCCTCAAGACAAATTGCACTCTCCTCCAAAGGTGGCACATTTCAGTGACCAATATGTTGTGCCACTGAATAACATGTCTCATTAAATTAAAGCCTCTTTAAAAAAAAGTGACAAGAAGGTTTACATACCCTCTAAATGTTTTATTTTCAAAGATGTTTAAAGAAAGTTCAGGCCAGGGGTGTTTTTTTGCAGCATTGGACAATTGCTTGACAGCTGCGCCATTTAGGAGGAATCACAGAACATAATTTGACATCTGGGTTATTAAGGTTCAAAAGACTGATACAGATCATTTTAAAGATCCAAAAAATTCTTAAAATAAAGAAATATCTTTATCCAATGATTAAGCATACATTTGTATCCAGTACTAACTCTCTACAAGTTAATTTTCTACATATTGCGGGAAATTTATCAAAGCTGTCTATGTCCCGCATCAATATAGACCAAACTGCAGAGGTTTAGGCCGGTCTATTGTGCGCCTAACTTATCAAAAGGCGCAAGACTCTTGATAAATTCTGCGCACGGACTCGGGATCTTCTGCTGAAAAGTCGCTTTTGATAAATTCAGCACCAATGCATTTTTCCGCCTAAAATAGAGTCTAAAAATCCTCTAAAGCTAAAGTCGCAAAAAAGTCGCACATATTTAGACTGCGACTTTCTGTGCGACAAATTTAGACAGGAAAAACCAGTCGAAATCCTTTGATAAATCTCCCCCATTGTGTCCATACAGATACTCTTGGTTCCCCATAACTCCATTCATTTACATTATGGAAGTTTCTGTTGTTACCTGTATTGGAGTCGTCCAGTGATCGCTCATATAAATTCTTCATGGCGTCCAGTGTTGGTGTCTCCTCTGGCTCTCACTATCTTCTATATGAAAGATTCTGCTCACCTCGACACCACCAATACATCACATCCCTAAAGTCGTGTACGTTTGCTCCTCACGCTTCCTGAGAGCAGTGAAAATAACACAAGAGTGGACAAAGAACAGGGGAAGCTGATGGAAAAATGTGGATTCAGCAAGAAAACCTGTGGACAAACAGAGTTTTGCCTTGGATAATATTGTTGTATATTTTATAATATGCCGGGAGGAAGACGGGGAAGGTTTCATTTGTATCATTCTATTATATAATTGTAGGATTTTCAAGAATATTCACTTCCTTTAATAAAAGGTTATACAGCCATAAAAAATATAAAATGAATGTTCCCTCCACTGTGCTTTCATTCCATTGAAGGGTTAACAAACCTCCTAAATACACTGAGTGGTGCATTTTAACAATGGGATGAATTACACAGAGGGGTTGTAATATATTACATGTATAGCTTAATATAACAGAAAAAACATCCTCTTTCTCCTCTTATAAAGCTCCTTCCCTTCAATCCCTGTCTAAAAATTCACTCGGAAAAACATCTTAAGTCCATTTTGAGAGAGCTTACTGAGGAATCAGGTTACAGCTACTTAAAGGGGTACTCCGGTGGAAAACTTTTTTTTTTTTTAAATGAACTGATGCCAGAAAGTTAAACAGATGTGTAAATGACTTCTGATAAAAAAAAAAAGCTTTACCCTTCCAGTACTTTTTAGCAACTGTATGCTACAGAAGAAATTATTTTCTTTTTGGATTTCTTTTTTGTCTTTTACACAGTGCTCTCTGCTGACACCTCTGTCCGTGTCAGGAACTGTCCAGAGCAGCATAGGTTTGCTATGGGGATTTTCTCCTGCTCTGGACAGTTCCTGACACGGACAGAGGTGTCAGCAGAGAGCACTGTGGACAAGACAAAAAAGAAATTCAAAAACGAAAAGAATTTCCTCTGTAGCAGACAGCTGTTAAAAAGTACTGGAAGGGTAAAGATTTTTTAATAGATGTAATTAACAAATCTGTTCATCTTTCTAGCATCAGTTGATTTAAATAAAAATGTTTTCCACCAGAGTACCCCTTCAAAGCTACTCAAAGAAGTTTAAATAAAGTGATAAGTTAAAGGGGTATTCCAGGAATTTTTTTTATTTGACTATACTACAGGGGCTGTAAAGTTAGTGTAGTTCATAATATAGTGTCTGTACCTGTGTGTGACGGTTTTCTCACAATTCTTTTGTGATTTTCACCCTAATATTTATTTTTACCAGCATACAAAATGACTGTTGTCTCAGATTTTTTCCCAGCTTGCAATGGGGCAAAGACCTGACTCACTTGTCAGCTGATGACAGGGAGCCTGTCTGCTTCAATGGGTGGAGGGATCAATCTGCAACTAATGCAACAGCTGTAGGCACCCTAATTGAAAACCACAGGTCTTTTGTTTCAATGGGTGGGGTGGCTGATGTGTGAGGGAGGAAAATTGCATTGTGGGATTTGTAGTCAAAAAAACATTAGTCAAACAGGAAATACAAGTTCACAAAAAGCTAGCCACAGTGTTATGGTAATCTCATGACATAGCCATTTACCCCCAAGACAAGCACAGATCCTTCCTAAGCATGCCCATTACTGTCTGCCAGGTACGTGCTAAACTCACCTTACGGTGGAGAATCCCTTTAAGAAGGAGAGGGGGGGCAGCTGGAAAGAGTAAGAAGCAGACATTAAGACTGAAGAGAGACTACAGGAAATTTTATTAGATCATAGTGCTGGATTCTCAGCTTAGACTGCTAAGTACTCTTCTATAATGTCTTCCATGCTGCTGATGCTACTAAGAGAGTACTATAGAGATATAAGGGAGCAGGATCCACACATTTATGTATGCAGTGTTTGGGAGCCAGCAGAGGATACTGAAAGCTAGAATGAATTATTTATTGGCTGGAAATAGTGATGCTCCTCAAGTTCATACACTTGACAGTTCATCCTAAAAAGTTAAACATATAAGCCCTCAAATGCGATGTGTGTGCTCTAGATCCTGGGTGTCAGGGGCACCGAAAAGCTACACTGTCTGGGGCAGAGCATATAGATACAAAGGGAGGGGAGCAAACTAAATCTTTGCCTTTGTATGAAGAAAAACCGTACTAAGACTCTGGGTTGGGTAGGATTTCCAGATGGGAAGGGATTCATTTTTTGCACTTAATTTACTATACAGTCCAGTCCAATATACTATGTAAGTTAGATAGCAATCGTGTCTCTTAATATTCTTCCAGCTTGAGAAATGTCACTAAACCTGCACATTGTCACCATTCATCTGCTGAATGCCGGTCCAGGTGTACCATATCTGCAATGAAGCAACCTCACAGCAACATAACCTTCTTTACTGTGATCAGTTAGGCATAGAAACAACATGCAGGACAGGCTTCAGATGGTAAGAGGCAGAGGTGATGACGGGACAGTACTGTTTCGCACGCTTAGCGTGCTTCCACAAGCCAACACCTTCTGCTGTGTGACTCTTATTGCATTGTATTTGGGATTATGCACCTCGGAGTCCAGGAATAAGGCAAGGTTCCTAGTGGCCAGTCATCAGCTGTGCGCCTTAACTCCTTCCAATAGTGCAAGTGCCGGTTCATCTCTCTGTTACATAATATAAATCAGTACCATCTTTATTTCATATCAAAGAGGATGGTATTTACAAGGGCAACGTGTTTCAAAGGTTAAACCTTCTTCTTCAGGTCCAGTTACCTTTGGTACAAGGACAAAAATATCAGTAGTTATATATAAATCAGTATCATCTTTATTTCATATCAAAGAGGCAGGTATTTATAAGGACCATGGGTTTCAAAGGTTACACCTTCTTCTTCAGGTCCAGTTACCTTTGGTACAAGGACAAAAATATCAGTAGTTATATATAAATCAGTATCATCTTTATTTCATATCAAAGAGGCAGGTATTTATAAGGACCATGGGTTTCAAAGGTTACACCTTCTTCTTCAGGTCCAGTTACCTTCGGTAACTGGACCTGAAGAAGAAGATGTAACCTTTGAAACGCGTTGTCCTTGTAAATACCTGCCTCTTTGATATGAAATAAAGACGGTACTGATTTATATAACTACAAGTCTCGAGGAGTGCGCCCTTAAGCCTTTAAATTGGATCTTTGTCCCTGGTCACGAAAATAACCCTGCCAGGTTATCTTCTCACCAGCTGTTCTCCCTGCATGCACACCGCTGGCTCAGCAGGACTGACAGCCGGCTGCCTCCCGACATAGAATTAATCTCATAAGCGCTACTCAGTGTTGGGCCTGCCCGCACAACACATAAAGGTGTGCAAATCTACATTCAGTACTAATATCCATCCCATAATACTTGGGATTAACTGCACTATTAGCACCTCTGCCTCTGGACATCTGAGTCCCTTCCACTCTGGCGCTATCTCGACCCATGAAGTGACCCACTGATATTACTGATTTGGCAATCAGAGTCACTTGCTCTGTTCATGTCATTTGTCAGGGACAAGTTTGGGACTAATCTAGGCTCATTCTCAGTTACAGTCCAATTGCCTTCTTTTTCTGGAATAACAACAGGCCAGAGTTTGCCTGGGGGTTCTACAGAATACCTGGATAAAGGGGGGAAATAGCATGAGGTACAAACGCAATCCCCACGCACCATCTTTGTTAGCAATGACTTTCATACCCAGAGACATTAGACCTTCCCAGAATGGCACCACCTTTGCTTTGTACAGTGGTCTACTATACCTTGGACACAAACTGGTAATTTTGCCTGCTTTGGACCTGTGGGAGGGAGACCTGTGTCCTCCTTGCAGATGAAGAATGATCACTTGCACTGTAGATACCAAAATTGGTGTCTACCAAGCATGAACACTGCATGACCCAGTTATACATCCTCCGCAGAACATACTACCCAACTTCCCTCCTGTGTAAATTCTGATGAGATTGCCCCTATTTGTGTCCAAAATGTGGTGAGTTCTCTGGGGCCTTTTTCCACCTCCTGTGGTCCTGATCCCAGGCTCGTGTATTTTGAGAGCAGTTTCGCCTTTAAATGAAGATATAGGTGTCATGATCCAGATATTCCTAAAACCTTCTTATTGCTGATATGTCCAGATGATTTTGAAACAGGAGACAATTTTTCGAGGAAAGTAATATCTAAATATCTATTGGCTCCTCAGGTCCCTACCGTACAATATTGGGTGCGCTCAAGTTATCTTTCCCTTACCCGCATGTATAAGAGTAGCATTCAAGAGGGGAGGTTTCTCAGAATATGGAATAGCTGATCGCACCCAGAGGTAGATGGGGCATTTTTCTGTGACTGTTTATGTTCCAGTATCATATTGTTGTAATCTTATCTATTGGTTTTAGGTCTCCTTTCTCCTACATATGAATATTTTAGATTTTATTTAAAATTGACTGTTTACAATATAGACTTTGCTTGTATACCATGTCTTTCTCATAAATCCTGGAGCGGATAAATGGATGCCACTTTTGTTCTTTTCTCATTTTACGTTTTGAGGTAATGTTTGTTAATCAGTTACCTTGATATGTAGTTTTCTTTTTCTGCTGACGCTTACTATATTTATAACATCTGAATTAATGTTATGTTACTCTACTTTTCCTATATGGTCATACATACTCTATTAATAACAGTGAATTGTTTATCAATAAAAAGTCCACCCTTTTTTGCAAATTTCCTGTAAAGACATTGTATTCACCAGTGGGAGGAAGGAGTGGGATGGGGCATAGAAACCTACTGGGAAATGTTTAGGTTGTATGCAGTAAGCTCCTAAGCGCTCCCTAGTGGTGGCTTCATGCAGCAAGAAATTTTTATTTTTTTTTCTACGCGGAAGTTAGATTTCTGAATTACACAAAATGTTTTTTAAGATCTGGTTGGGTTAAAAACATTTTAAAAGCCGTACTTACCTGCTCAGTTCCATGCTGCTCCAGTTCCGATGTTACCGACTTCTTGCTGATAACCCCTACCTGGTCTCTTATTGACAGAAAGAAAATGACGCCAGGCCACTTACTGTCTGCAGTGGTGACCCACCTCACATACTGATTGGCTGAGTGATCACTTCCCTGTGTCCTTTTATTAACCCAGCCCGAGCACTTAATACAAACAAAATGTTGGACAACCTTTTTAGGTTCACAGAATGTTAGACCTTTAATGTTAGACCTATAGAGATTTGCGTTACTGATAGCTCCAATGTAATACATGAAGTGTGTATCAACACTTGTATACCATATATAGGATACAATGTTTATGCAAACATACTTCAAATGCATCAGTATTGGGACCAGTAGCAAGCTGTGGTAGACACCCTCCTAGGATGTCACCTAAAAAATGTCTGGATCATCTATAGGCTGCTGGTGGTGGGCCAACTAATGACACTATGATGCCTGGTGAAGACTCTGGTCCGGAATCGATACGTGTTGCCATTATATTTAAGAAAACAAGTTGTTGTTTTTTTGTGACCCATTTGGTCCATTTTGGGAGAAGCACCATTGAAAGGTCAATTTGGGCCAACAGGGGTTACGATCCAGCTTGCAGATGCTAATGCTGGAGGGACCACAAGGCTGCTGACCCACTAAATTTCTATGTGTCTACAAGGATGTTGTGCCGTGAGTACAACTCCTTCTGGTAAGAAGTAAATCTACTGTTCCTTTTGTCCCAAATTGTTTTAGGGGCTTCACAAGCAGGGCTGGTGCAAGGATTTTTGCCAACCTAAGCAAAAGATCATTTTGCCACCCCCTTGACTCCTCCCATTGACACGCCCTACATTACTACTGGGGTGACACATTGTAACAAACCCCCTCCTCATGTAATCACCCTACTACTTGGCTGACAGCTTAGTGGCTGTCAGGAACTGGAGAAATAACTTTCTTGCAGAGGGCAAAACGCCTCCCCCATCAAGAGGGCGCTCTAGGCGGCTGCCTATTTTGCCTATAGGTGGAGCCGGCCCTGTTCACAAGGTGCACACCTATTTTTCATTTTATTGCAGTTGTGCCTTTTAAAGTAACCTACATCCATTATGCCGTAAAGTGAAGGTCACATTTCAAAGGCCACATTTCAAAGGGGAAAGTGGTTTTCTGAGAGATGTTGGAACAGGAAGAGTTTTGGGAAATACTTGTGCTGATTCATGTGTAGAGATAATCTGCTTTGTTTCCAGTAACTCTCCTCTTCAGCTATTGTATTCTGTGTTACTACAGGAAATTCTTGTTTGGTATGTAGTACCGACAAACATCACAATGTTTTTTTGTTTTTTGTGCTTTTTTTGGTGGTGGTGGTGGGGATTTAATACCAATAAATATTAAACACAGGGATGTAGCTTTAGGGGGTGGTAGACAGAAGTTTTCCCCAGACTTTATTATCTGAAGATGCCTCTCCTACAAAAGAAGACACCAGTGTTATAAATGGCTCACGTTAGGTCGGGCCCTGCTATTTATTTTACATTGGGGCCCAGAAGATTTAAGATATATCTATGATTGATCCAGGATCAGGTCATTTAGATTTATGAGGCTCAATTGTATTTTTTTCCCCTTTTCCCCCTACATTTTGTTTAAAGGGTTACTCCACAACATGGAGGGACTGTCACGCCTCCCTCCCATAGACCTGCATTGAGAAGGCGTGGTGGTGACGTCACGAGCCCTGGCGTCTGCATTCAGCATTCGGGACAAAATGTTCCAAATACTGAGGCAGTGGAGTACCCCTTTAAGAAATAATTGATCACTCCCCCAATGACATGAATCTACCTCTATAATATCCCACTACAAGTGTTTTTGAATGGCCTGATTAAGTATAACTCCTGTGTGACTATTCTGATTCTGAAAAATTAGTTAAAGAGGTACTCCAGAGGAAAAAAAAAATATTTTCTATTCTACTTCTATTTAAAAATCTTTGTCCTTCCAGTACTTATCAGCTGCTGTATGCTCCAGAGGAAGCTGTGTAGTTCTTTCCAGTCTAACCACAGTGCTCTCTGCTGCCACCTCTGTCCGTATCAGGAACTGTCCGGAGCAGGAGAGGTTCGCTATAATCATTTGCTCCTGCTCCGGACAGTTCCTGACACTGTAATCAAAGACAGCCTGGTAATCAAACTTGCCCAGCCTCACATTTATAACTAATGGTTGTCATCATAAGACTCCCTTTAATGGGACTATTGAAAATACTGGCACCCCTAAAGGCAATTTGGTAATGTCATCCAATAAAAGAGAAGGTGGAGGCCATGTTTTAGCTGTTACTTTAAAAAGGATATACTGGAGGATAAGTTTAACATTTTACAAGTGCCCAGGGTTGCAGTATAACCTGTATTTATAACCTATTTTCAATTGGCACCAATCCCTTGCCAACGCCATTCCGACACTGGCACTGCCATTACCCACCAATGACTGACACAGCAGGCATTTTCTGCATATAAGGATGGAGAGGAAGAAGTTCTAAACATCGGGATCGGAAGCTTTGGAATGTTATACTGCCAGCCTGTACCTATCATTTAAAAAAAAAATTTGACGTCACAGAGACATGACAAAAGTTCTGATTAGTTGGGGTTTCAGTGGTGAGACCCACACCGATCAGAAAAAAGAGCGGGGAATTCCCGGCTCTCAGTTAAGTTGTAATATACTATATGTCAGTACATCTTCCCATTAGGTAATAAATGACTGGTAAATTGCCTGTATCGTGTGTACATGTATCATGGGTCACATCATTATGAGACACGCTAAGCTAACTTCCTTGGAATAATGCTTCAGAATGTACTGGGATTCTTGTGCCATCTTGTGACCAATATAGGAAACACACAAAAAAAATATTATTTCTCCCCATGAGAGGAAATAAGGCATTTTATGGTGCCCACTGAGATCAAGGGGCCATCTATACAGTGCTCAGAAAGTTCCTGCCAAAAGGACCTCATGGGTCCCTCGACCAACCCCATAAAGATACCGTATTTTTCGCTGTATAAGACGCACTTTTTCTTCCCCAAAACTGGGGGGGAAAAGTCGGTGCGACTTATACGGCGAATACACCCCTATCGCGGCGGTCCCTGCGGCCATCAATGGCCAGGACCCGCGGCTAATACAGGAAATCACCGATCGCGGTGATGCCCTGTATTAACCCTTCAGACGCGGCGATCAAAGCTGACCGCCGCGTCTGAAGGGAAAGTGACACTAACCCGGCTGTTCAGCCCGACTGAATAGCCGGGTTAGTGTTTACAGGACACCGGGAGGGACCTTACCTGCCTCCTGGGTGTCTTCTCCGTTCAGGGATCCCCTGTATGGCCGGCGCTCTCTTTCCTCGTCATCACGTTGTCGCGTACGTGCGTCGGCGTGCGTAACGACGTGATGGCGGTGACGGAGAGCAAGGATACCTGGCCGGCAGCAGAGACGTTCCGGAGCGACGGGGACACGGCGACAGCGATGGAGCGACATCCAGGGCAGCGGTGATGGGTCCGGAGCGGCGGCGACACGTGAGTATTACCTCCTCCTGCAGTGGTCTTCAATCTGCGGACCTCCAGATGTTGCAAAACTACAACTCCCAGCATGCCCGGACAGCCGTTGGCTGTCCGGGCATGCTGGGAGTTGTAGTTTTACAACATCTGGAGGTCCGCAGGTTGAAGACCACTATTGGGTTCCAAATCTTTATTTTTTTAGATTTTGCCCCTAAAAATTGGGTGCGTCTTATACGCCGGTGCGTCCTATAGGACGAAAAATACGGTATGTCACATTATTAGGTCTTTAATAGACTGATACAGTCAGAGACGTAACTTGAAGCTCTGGGGCCCCCAATGCAAGATGGATAACAAAGCCCCCAACTACCATGTGTCATTTATAATGATTATGTTTTCTCATGAAGGAGAGGGGCCTTTTGCCCCCCTTAGAATCCAAGACACAGGGTGACTGATACCTCGGCACCCCCTATGATACTGATCATGCACTCTTCTCTCAAATGTATCCCCCTTATTCTCAATTGGACCCAACTGGACCCCCGGAATGTGAGGGGTACATCAACTAACCCATCAGGAACAAATAATACAAAGCACAGGAAGAATTCTTTAATCCAACATATTCAAAAAATTTGTTTATAATCTGACACCGTTTTTTTGGCATAAAACTGCATTATATTGGACTTATGGGTGACAAACTGGGCAATTGCTCAGGAGCCAAGATTCCTAGAAGGCCCCAAAGACAGGACCTCCAAGAACCACATGAGAAGGTATGTAAACTTTAAAGGGTACCTGTCATTAACAAAAACATTTGATATAATATAGATAATACCATTATATGTATATTTGTAATATACAGGGTGGGCCATTTATATGGATACACCTTAATAAAATGGGAATGGTTGGTGATATTAACTTCCTGTTTGTGGCACATTAGTATATGTGAGGGGGGAAAGATGGGTGGTGACCATGGAGGCCATTTTGAAGTCGGCCATTTTGAATCCAACTTTTGTTTTTTCAATAGGAAGAGGGTAATGTGACACATCAAACTTATTGGGAATTTCACAAAGAAAACAATGATGTGCTTGGTTTTAACGTAACTTTATTCTTTCATGAGTTATTTACAAGTTTCTGACCACTTATAAAATGTGTTCAATGTGCTGCCCATTGTGTTGGATTGTCAATGCAACCCTCTTCTCCCACTCTTCACACACTGATAGCAACACCGCAGGAGAAATGCTAGCACAGGCTTCCAGTTCTCATTGCTATCAGTGTATGAAGAGTGGGAGAAGAGGGTTGCGTTGACAATCCAACACAATGGGCAGCACATTGAACACATTTTATAAGTGATCAGAAACTTGTAAATAACTCATGAAAGAATAAAGTTACGTTAAAACCAAGCGCATCATTGTTTTTCTTGTGAAATTCCCAATAAGTTTGATGTGTCACATGACCCTCTTCCTATTGGAAAAACAAAGGTTGGATTCAAAATGGCTGACTTCAAAATGGCCGCCATGGTCACCACCCATCTTGAAAAGTTTCCCCCCTCACATATACTAATGTGCTACAAACAGGAAGTTAATATCACCAACCATTCCCATTTTATTAACGTGTATCCATATGAATGGCCCACCCTGTACAATGACTAGTAAGTGTGTATATTTTTTGGTGAAAAAATGCTGTTCCTACTGCTATTGCCTGTGTATCTCTATGAAGATATACAGGAAGTGAGGGCGGGACAAGCAGGGCTCTGTGCAAGCTCCTGGCTTGTCAATCATCCTACTATGTGAGCCAGGAGAATGTTATAGAGCCTCACTGCACAGTGCCCTGCTTGTCCTCAGTGCACAGAGCCCTGCTTGTCCTCAGTGCACAAAGCCCTGCTTGTCCTCAGTGTACAGAGCCCTGCTTGTCCTCAGTGTACAGAGCCCTGCTTGTCCTCAGTGTACAGAGCCCTGATTGTCCCCAGTGTACAGTGCCCTGCTTGTCCTCAGTGCACAGAGCCCTGCTTGTCCCCAGTGTACAGAGCCCTGCTTGTCCTCAGTGTACAGATCCCTGCTTGTCCTGAGTGTACAGAGCCCTGCTTGTCCTCAGTGTACAGAGCCCTGTTTGTCCTCAGTGTACAGAGCCCTGCTTGTCCTTAGTGCACAGAGCCCTGCTTGTCCTCAGTGTACAGAGCCCTGCTTGTCCTCAGTGTACAGATCCCTGCTTGTCCTGAGTGTACAGAGCCCTGCTTGTCCTCAGTGTACAGAGCCCATTTTGTCCTCAGTGTACAGAGCCCTGCTTGTCCTCAGTGTACAGAGCCCTGCTTGTCCTCAGTGTACAGAGCCCTGCTTGTCCTCAGTGTACAGAGCCCTGATTGTCCCCAGTGTACAGAGCCCTGCTTGTCCTCAGTGCACAGAGCCCTGTTTGTCCTCAGTATACAGAGCCCTGCTTGTCTTCGGTACACAAAGCCCTGCTTGTCCTCGGTGCACAGAGCCCTGCTTGTCCTCAGCATACAGAGCCCTGCTTGTCCTCAGTGCACAGAGCCCTGCTTGTCCTCACTGCACTGAGCCTTGCTTGTCCTCAGTGTACAGAGCCCTGTTTGTCCTCAGTGTACAGAGCCCTGCTTGTCCTCAGTGTACAGAGCCCTGCTTGTACTCAGTGTACAGAGCCCTGCTTGTCCTCAGTGCACAGAGCCCTGCTTGTCCTCAGTGTACGGAGCCCTGCTTGTCCTCAGTGCACAGAGCCCTGCTTATCCTCAGTGTACGGAGCCCTGCTTGTCCTCAGTGTACAGAGCCCTGCTTGTCCTCACTGCACAGAGCCCTGCATGTCCTCACTGCACAGAGCCCTGCATGTCCTCAGTGTACAGAGCCCTGCTTGTTCTCAGTGTACAGAGCCCTGCTTGTCCTCAGTGTACAGAACCCTGCTTGTCCTCAATGTACAGAGCTCTGATTGTCCTCAGTGTACAGAGCCCTGCTTGTCCTCAGTGTACAGAGCCCTGCATGTCCTCAGTGTACAGAGCCCTGCTTGTCCTCACTGCACAGAGCCCCACTTGTCCTCAGTGTACAGAGCCCTGCTTGTCCTCAGTGTACGGAGCCCTGCTTGTCCTCAGTGTACAGAGCCCTGTTTGTCCTGCCCTCACTATCTGTATTTGGACTCCTTACAGAGACACACAGACAATGACTGTAGGGACAAAAATGTATGGAGATGTTATGTGGTCACTATGTGGTAGACCATACTGTACAGTATGTTGATATTCAAGGGGTTTTCTGAGTTAAAATTATTAGTATCAAATCTCCAGAATGCGGCCTTAGATTTTTGTTATGGATGAGCCACCTGACGGTCTATTCATGAGAAAGACCCAGGGCCCTGTTCTGGCGATAGTTGGGATATATGTAAATTTAGTCTGGAATACCCCTTTAAGGCTAGGTTTCTGCACAGGTTTTTTTCTTGCTGTGATCTCTGTCCAGTAGGAAGGAGAAGTTTAAGGCCTTCCTTTATATTTCCCTTTCCTTTTGAATACACTTCTGGCTTTGGTTTAAAAAGTGCTGTGGCAGTTTTCCATAAAATGCCCGAAAAAAAACCATGTGTGAACACCTAGCCTAATGGATATTAGTATTAAGTAGGCACTTTATGGAATTATTATGGCAGTATAATAATCTGAGTTAAAATTGCTTATATTTCTGTGTTCTGTGATTATAAAATAAGAACCAGCTTAAAGGGGTACTCCGCCCCTAGACATCTCATCCCATTTCCATCTCGGCTGCGGTACCCCATACATCCGTGTACGGACCAAACTTCTGACTGGTGATGCGCGGCGGGGGCTCGTGATGTCACGGCTATACCCACTCAATGCAAGCCTATGGGAGGAGGCATGATGGCCGTCACGCCCCTCCCATAGACTTGCATTGAGGGGGCATGGCCGTCACAAGCCTCCATCACTGCACCCGACACTCTAAACGAATGTAGGGTGCAGCAGGGAGATAGTGGGGCCCCTGCCTCTGGGGACCCCCGCGATCTCCCTGCTGCACCCGGCGTTTGTTTGGATAGGGGATGGGGGATAAGATGTCTAGGGAAAGAGTACCCCTTTTAGCAGTTTTGTCCCATGAAAAGTCCTATAGCAATTATATTCCTATGGTCGGTATGGCACTGCTTAGTAAGTAATATGTTAGAATCTTTTTAATTTTCCTAAAGAATGGTGCTCAATAATTTGGCAAAACTTGGCACTACCATGGCCTATGGGGACTACTGTCTTTTATGTCCACCAGGATCAGCAGGAAGTTTTGCAGATGTAATCTATTTTGTTGCTACAATCCAAGTCATTCCACCCTCCGGAGATCATCTCGGTGCAGTGCTCACGTTGAGCTACATTATTCGGTTCACCACGAAACCAGTTACTGTGAAGAAAAAATATGAGTTGCATATACCATTCTATATGTCCTCTTACATACAGGCAGTGGCAACACCCTAGTAGAATATCACTGTTTTCATGGATTAGATAAATGGGCTTGTATGGGTCCCCACTCAGATCCCCACTAAAATTATTATTATCATGCACACAGTGTCCTCACTTTCTATAATACTTTCCATAGAATAGTATTGGGGTAAGATATTGTAACAATTGCATACCACAGTGTGGTTTCAAGGAAACTATTGTTTAGAAGGTAGATTAAGCAGAACCCCTGCCCGTAGAAACATCCAATCTATAAAGCTAGCCATACTCTTTAGGAACAGTACCGTGCAAAAGTTATAACAGGGGTGGAACAAATGCTGCAAAAGTAAGAATGTGTTAAAATATAGACATGGTAATAATTTATTCTTATTATATCAATGAACAGAATCACTTCTTCTATGTTCACTTGCGCGTAGTTTTTTTTAAGGAATTTGGCAGAAAAGTTGTTCCAAACAACTGGGAGCAGTAATCCCAAATCTGTGGCCACTCAGATTCTTCTGACTCTTCATGTAATCTCAGACAGACTCTATAGGGGCCAAGTCATCTCTTTCGGGACTCCTTGTCTTTTTTCCACATCTGCCTAACACTTTTGCGCAGTACTGTAACTGTTGGCTGAATGCTATGTTATCCACCAGCTGTCTCTCCTGATATCCCTGAAGACATTCACACTTGAGAGGGGGAGAAATATTCTGCTAGACCCCTCTGGTGATGGCTTATCTCTAAGAGAACAAAAAGAGTGGCTGCTGAAACCCACCATGCTGAACTCTTCTGTTCCCCAACATCTGCCGCTTGGGTAGAGTCAAGAGGCTACCAATTGGTTGGCTAGTCCTACCAAAATAATTAAAACGGTACTCCACCCCAAGACATCTTATCCCCTATCCAAAGGATAGGAGATAAGATGTCTGATCGCGGGGGTCCCGACGCTGGAGACCCCCACGATCTCCGTGCTGCACTCGGCGTTCCTTTTGAGCGTCGGGTTCAGCAGAGGGCCCCCTCCCATAGACTTGCATTGGGGGCGTGGCCGTTACATCATGAGCCTCCAGTGCGCATCACCAGTCATCCAGCACGGAGCAAAGTGTGCTCCATGCACCAGATGTCTGGGGTGCCGCAGCCGAGATCGCGGGGGGTCCCCAGCAGTTCAGACATCTTATCCCCTTTGGATAGGGGATAAGATGGCTAGGTGCAGAGTACCCCTTTAAGTTCTGCAACATTTATCTAATGTGAATGACCAGTTTTCCTTTTTTATAAAAGGAATACATACAAGTGGTCAAGGAATGGCATAAGCAGCTCTAAACATGTCAGATGGAGGATGTGCTGGAATACCACTTTGCTGGACACCTTAGACTATATGCTTGTCTGAAGATGGGTTTTTAATAAAATGAGGGATAACATTTCTTGTATACAATTGTATGAGGAGATGCTTAAAATGGTAAAGATGAGGTTGTCATTGGACAGTGTGGATGCCTATAGAAGTGAGTAGAAAAGATATGCAAAAGTGCTACAGTCTTGTCCCCTGTTCACTTCTATCATTTGTGATACAATCTGGGAAGAGTCAACCAAGACCACAAATTGTGCATTAGGAGAAAGCCATCCATCATCCATCAGTATATATATATATATATATATATACAGTGACCCCCCCCCCCGACCTACGATGGCCACGACATATGATCAAATCGACATACGATGGCCTCTCAGAGGCCATCGCATGTCGATGTCAGCATCGACATACAATTTTTTATGTCGAGGCCATCGCATTAAGTGCTATCTGGCAGCGCAAAATGCCTAAGCTGCTGCCGGATAGCAGCTTAATGTTCCACGTGTGGTGCGGTAAGTATTACTTACCCCTCCACGATGCTCCGGGGTGCCCTCTGGGTCCAGCGCTGGTCTTCCGGTGTCTTCTCGGCCCTCTCCGATGACGTCAATATGCTGCTGCGCACGTCATCCAATAGGAATGGCGTATGCAGCGGCGTAATGATGTCGCTACGCAGGCCCAGTAAAGGCCTTGCGGAAGACAGCAGAGGACCGGAGAAGACAGCAGAGGACCGGAGAAGACAGCGGAGGACCGGAGAAGACAGCGGAGGACCGGAGAAGACAGCGGAGAGCCCAGTGGAGGCCCGGGGTCACCATCGGGAGCGGCGGGGACAGGTGAGTACAACTTCCTATACTTTACATTGCACGAATCCTTCATCACTCACGTGAACTTTGGGATTGTTCCATCCACCCAAAGCCAAGTATCTCTATTGTACTTCCTCAGCCCGATCCAGAATCTCTTGTTTCCGATTAATGGGAGAATTGCATCCTGGGGGAGAGTGAACAGGTATTAGAAATAAATGAATGCTTTGCAATTGTACATTAATAATCTCACAGATCAGCATTGATTTCTGGGAATAACCAATATTAGTGGCCAATACTTTACAGCTAGGTACACAGCCACACGTGCAAGTTTTATTGTTCTTTTTTTGCCACAATTTTCTCAAAACCACATCAGAAGCCAACAGCTTATCTGTTATGTCTGAATACAGCCTAAGGCCCAATGGGAAACAAGTGTATCAAGGATCAGTAACACACAAATTCCCAATACAGTGTCAGCCATTTATTATCACTAACGCTATGCGTATCATCGTGGTGGATAAATGTATGTACAATCCACATAAAGAAAACTTCTACCATGCTACATTGTAGGACACATATTGGACCTAGTTTGTTCCTGGTACCACTGGACTCAGACCTTGTAGTGGGAACTAGAACGTAACTCAGAACTGAACAACCGCACTACAGTTTCTAATATACTGTAGCTTAGTTCTGTACATCATATTATGGTGCCAGTGCCAATACTTTATAGTGCCAACTACACATAACAGCAGTGTTATCCCAAAATTAAGTCATCCGGTATGGTAATGTAATACCAACCCATCTGAGAAAATGGTAAAAGTGGTAGAGAACAAATCCTGTACTTAATCCAAATTTGAAAATATAATAGCTTTCAAAAAAGGGGGATTTTAGAGATAACAATGACGGTCAGATCCCAACATCTTACTCGTACATACTCTACCTTGTATGCAGAGAGGTACTGCAGGGGTATGATAAGTTTGTCTAATTGCACCATAAAGAGTAAATGTCATTAGAAACCATATTTTTTTTTCCATTTAATACTTATTTAAAAATGTAGCATTTTCCTAATATTCCAGCATAAAGATACAAACAGGGGAGCACTCACGAGGTCCACTCACGGTTACGGTACCAAGAAATTCTTTATTCGGGTGCGAGCTAAAAGTAACAGCTGGACGCCAGGTCCCCGTAGCTCAGGTAAGCCGCTTTCACGCCAACACACAGGGCGCTTCTTCAGGGGGTCTGAAGAAGCGCCCTGAGTGTTGGCGTGAAAGTGGCTTACCTGAGCTACGGGGACCTGACGTCCAGCTGTTACTTTTAGCTCGCACCCGAATAAAAAATTTCTTGGTACCGTAACCGTGAGTGGACCTCGTGAGTGCTCCCCTGTTTGTATCTTTATGCTGGACTGTTTGCATATCTGTGAAGCCTTTCATTAGGGGTGTTAGCTCCTTTAGTCCAGGAACGGTGCACCGCAAGTCTGGGACCTTCCTTTTGTTTGCCCTAGCCTGCAATACATGTAAGGCTGTGAGCCTTGGTTGGTAGTGCCGATCGTTATTTCTATCATTGCCACTTTCCTAATATACTTCATTAAAACATGTGATTGCTAAAGATGTGAAAAAATGGTTAAAAAAAAAGCAGCCAGTAGAGGTCTTTTTGGTCAAAGCAACTAGACCAGTGGTTCTTAACCTTGTTGGAGGTACTGAACCCCACCAGTTTCATATGCGCATTCACCGACCCCTCTTAATTGGAAAAATAAAATATGATTTTTTCAAATTCAAAACGTGGGAGGTATATATTTAAATATATATTTATACATAGGTGCACGAAATGAACAAAACCATTAAGAACAAAGAACAAAACCATGAAAACATGATTTTCACACAAAAACATAATGAAAATTTACTGCAAATCAGTGTGACTTCTGCTGTTGTCTTTCAGAGACCAGTTCAGAAATGTGCGGCTTTACCTTGGCAAGTGCCACTCTCCATGTCATTTTCACAACAATGGCAGTGTTCCCCCACATTAGGCAGGCAGTGTTCCTCCCACATTAGGCAGGCAGTGTTCCCCCACATTAGGCAGGCAGTGTTCCCCCACATTAGGTAGGCAGTGTTCCCCCACATTAGGCAGGCAGTGTTCCCCCACATTAGGCAGGCAGTGTTCCCCCACATTAGGCAGGCAGTGTTCCCCCACATTAGGCAGGCAGTGTTCCCGCACATTAGGCAGGCAGTGTTCCTCCACATTAGGCAGGCAGAGTTCCCCCACATTAGGCAGGCAGTGTTCCTCCACATTAGGCAGGCAGAGTTCCCCCACATTAGGCAGGCAGTGTTCCTCCACATTAGGCAGGCAGAGTTCCCCCACATTAGGCAGGCAGTGTTCCTCCACATTAGGCAGGCAGAGTTCCCCCACATTAGGCAGACAGAGTTCCCCCACATTAGGCAGACAGAGTTCCCCCACATTAGGCAGGCAGTGTTCCCCACAACGGCTGTCCGGGCATGCTGGGAGTTGTAGTTTTGCAACATCTGGAGGTCCACAGGTTGAAGACCACTGATGTAGGCAGTGTTCCCCCACAGACATACAGCCTCCAGCCATATACAGTGTATGGCTGGAGGCTGTATGCCTGTGTACTGCCCACTTCAGTGCTCCGACCACTGCTCCGGCTATAGCAGTAGGTCTCGGGACCGGTGGTCGGAGCACCAAAGATGACGTCCCGCTGGTCACTTATCAAGCTGGCCAGCGCGCATCTTCCTCCTTCTCTATCCTCCTGTCCTTGGCGCCTTCGTTTCCACGGGCGCACGCACGGGACGTCAGTGACGTGCCGGCGTGCGCTATGTCCCGGCAGCCCTGCATTTTTAAACTTAACACGGGGCCGAAGGGAGTTAATTGTGATGGGGGAAATTGCCCTGTCGCTACAGGACGGGCAAACACCGGCTCTGATCGGGGCCCCAGGCCAGCTCGGGGCCCAAAGCAATTGCTTGTCCTGTTGTGACCTCCCCCGCCGAACCCCCGGGACTGACTCACCGAACCCCCTGGGGTTCGATCGAACCCAGGTTAAGAACCACTGAACTAGATATTCTGAGGGGAGGGTGTGGTTGTTTTCCTGCTGTACCTCATTGCAGTGTATAATCCAGCTTTCACCAGTATGAGGTGAACACCTGAGAGATCCAGACAGCTAATTATTTATATGCAAAATGATTTCTCTTTGGTAATTCTATAAATTGTTTCTTGTGTATTTGCACCGTATAGATTGACATGGCTGCATAAGGGTTATAAAAAGCATGCGCTTTAGGCACAAAGCTTTGCAAATGTAAAAATGTTTGTGCAGACCTCATGGCAAGGAAGAGGAAGGAGGGAGGAAAGGAGCAAGTTTGTCAAGGTCCTGAAGAAATGCCCCCAGCCATTAGGGCTCCTTCACATGAGCGCATTTCTTTTCAAACTCCTGATAATGCATCCATAAATTACCAGATCCTTCTGACTGTTCAGGACGAGAAGAGAGGAAGCCATGTTGCTGCATTCTGTCTTTGAATTCTCCCAAGTCTCGTGAGACGTTGAGAAAAAATAGCAACTTGAATCTACCAGGGTCCACCCAGCCGGACAGGACATACAGAGACCTAGGGATTTTAATGAGAATATGAAATCCTGGTAAAATAGGAGGCACAATAATACAACACACATAAATGTAGTGTTAGGAGAGGTTTATACAGGTCATCTGGTATGTACTCTGTCACGATGCCGGCTGGCAGGTAGTGGACCCTCTGTGCCAGAGAGGGATTGGCGTGGACCGTGCTAGTGGACCGGTTCTAAGCCACTACTGGTTTTCACCAGAGCCCGCCGCAAAGCGGGATGGTCTTGCTGCGGCGGTAGTGACCAGGTCGTATCCACTAGCAACGGCTCACCTCTCTGGCTGCTGAAGAAAGGCGCGGTACAAGGGAGTAGGCAGAAGCAAGGTCGGACGTAGCAGAAGGTCGGGGCAGGCAGCAAGGATCGTAGTCAGGGGCAACGGCAGAAGGTCTGGAAACACTGGCAAGGGACACACAGGGAACGCTTTCACTGGCACTAAGGCAACAAGATCCGGCAAGGGAGTGCAAGGGAAGTGAGGTAATATAGGGAGTGCACAGGTGATAACTCTAATTGGAACCACTGCGCCAATCAGCGGCGCAGTGGCCCTTTAAATCGCAGAGACCCGGCGCGCGCGCGCCCTAGGGAGCGGGGCCGCGCGCGCCGGGACAGAACAGACGGGGAGCGAGTCAGGTAGGAGAGCCGGGGTGCGCATCGCGAGCGGGCGCTACCCGCATCGCGAATCGCATCCCGGCTAGCAGCAGGATCGCAGCGCCCCGGGTCAGAGGACGTGACCGGGGCGCTGCAGCGGAGGAGGTGAAGCGAGCGCTCCGGGGAGGAGCGGGAACCCGGAGCGCTCGGCGTAACAGTACCCCCCCCCTTGGGTCTCCCCCTCTTCTTGGAGCCTGAGAACCTGAGGAGCAGACTTTTGTCAAGGATGTTGTCCTCAGGTTCCCAGGATCTCTCTTCAGGACCACAACCCTCCCAGTCTACTAAAAAAAAATTTTTTCCTCTGACCTTTTTGGCAGCCAAAATCTCCTTGACCGAGAAGACGTCCGAGGAGCCGGAAACAGGAGTGGGAGGAACAGATTTGGGAGAAAAACGGTTGAGGATGAGTGGTTTGAGAAGAGAGACGTGAAAGGCATTAGGGATACGAAGAGAAGGAGGAAGAAGAAGTTTATAAGAGACAGGATTAATTTGACACAGAAAGGACCAAGATAGCGTGGTCCCAACTTGTAGCTAGGGACACGGAAGCGGACATATTTAGCGGAGAGCCATACCTTGTCTCCAGGGGAAAAAACGGGGGGAGCTCTTCTTTTCTTATCCGCGAACCTCTTCATGCGTGAAGAAGCCTGTAAGAGAGAATTTTGGGTCTCTCTCCATATAATGGAAAGGTCACGAGAAATTTCATCCACAGCGGGCAGACCAGAGGGCAAGGGGGTAGGGAGGGGGGGAAGAGGGTGACGGCCGTACACCACGAAAAATGGGGATTTGGAGGAAGATTCAGAGACCCTGAAGTTATACGAGAATTCGGCCCATGGAAGGAGATCTGCCCAGTCATCCTGGCGGGAGGAAACAAAATGTCGCAAATAATCACCCAGGATCTGGTTAATTCTTTCTACTTGTCCATTGGACTGGGGATGATATGCAGAGGAAAAATTTAATTTAATCTTGAGTTGTTTACAGAGAGCTCTCCAGAATTTAGACACGAATTGGACCCCTCTATCCGAGACAATCTGCGTAGGCAACCCGTGAAGACGAAAAATGTGTACAAAAAATTGTTTAGCCAACTGAGGCGCAGAAGGAAGACCAGGAAGAGGAATGAAATGTGCCATTTTGGAGAATCGATCAACGACCACCCAAATAACGGTGTTGCCACGGGAAGGGGGTAAATCAGTAATAAAATCCATACCAATCAGAGACCAAGGCTGTTCGGGGACAGGCAGAGGATGAAGAAAACCAGCGGGCTTCTGGCGAGGAGTCTTATCCCGGGCACAGATAGTGCAGGCTCGCACAAAGTCCCCAACATCCGTCTCCAGAGTTGGCCACCAATAGAAGCGGGAGATGAGTTGCACAGATTTCTTGATGCCCGCATGACCTGCGAGATGGGAGGAGTGACCCCATTTGAGGATTCCGAGGCGTTGGCGTGGAGAAACAAAGGTCTTTCCTGGAGGAGTCTGTCTGATGGAGGCAGGAGAAGTGGAGATCAGGCAGTCAGGTGGAATGATGTGTTGCGGAGGGAGATCAACTTCTGAGGCATCCGAGGAACGAGAGAGAGCATCGGCTCTAATGTTCTTATCGGCAGGACGAAAGTGAATCTCAAAATTAAATCGGGCAAAGAACAGAGACCACCGGGCCTGGCGAGGATTCAGCCGTTGGGCCGACTGGAGGTAGGAGAGGTTCTTGTGGTCGGTGTAGATAATAACAGGAAATCTTGATCCCTCCAGCAGATGCCTCCATTCCTCAAGTGCTAATTTAATGGCTAGAAGTTCTCGATCCCCGATGGAGTAGTTCCTCTCCGCTGGAGAGAAGGTCCTAGAGAAAAAACCACAAGTGACAGCATGCCCGGAAGGATTTTTTTGTAGAAGAACAGCTCCAGCTCCTACTGAGGAGGCATCAACCTCCAATAGGAAGGGTTTGGAAGGGTCAGGTCTGGAGAGCACGGGAGCCGAAGAAAAGGCAGACTTGAGTTGTTTAAAGGAGTCTTCTGCTTGAGGAGGCCAGGACTTGGGATCAGCATTTTTCTTGGTTAAAGCCACGATAGGAGCCACAATGGTAGAAAAATGTGGAATAAATTGCCTGTAATAATTGGCGAACCCCAAAAAGCGTTGGATAGCACGGAGTCCGGAGGGGCGTGGCCAATTTAAGACGGCAGAGAGTTTGTCTGGATCCATCTGTAGTCCCTGGCCAGAGACCAAATATCCTAGAAAAGGAAGAGATTGGCATTCAAACAGACATTTCTCAATTTTGGCATAGAGTTGGTTGTCACGAAGTCTCTGAAGAACCATACGGACATGCCGGCGGTGTTCCTCTAGATTGGCAGAAAAAATTAGGATATCGTCCAGATATACCACAACACAGGAGTATAATAGATCACGAAAAATTTCATTGACAAAGTCTTGGAAGACGGCAGGGGCATTGCACAGTCCAAAGGGCATGACCAGATACTCAAAGTGTCCATCTCTGGTGTTAAATGCCGTTTTCCACTCGTCCCCCTCTCTGATGCGGATGAGGTTATAGGCGCCTCTTAAGTCCAATTTAGTGAAGATGTGGGCACCTTGGAGGCGATCAAAGAGTTCAGAGATGAGGGGTAAGGGGTAGCGGTTCTTAACCGTGATTTTATTAAGACCGCGGTAGTCAATGCAAGGACGTAGGGAGCCATCTTTTTTGGAGACAAAGAAAAATCCGGCTCCGGCAGGAGAGGAGGATTTACGGATAAAGCCCCTTTTTAGATTCTCCTGGACGTATTCGGACATGGCAAGAGTCTCTGGGGCAGAGAGAGGATAAATTCTGCCCCGGGGTGGAGTAGTACCCGGGAGGAGGTCGATAGGGCAATCATAAGGCCTGTGAGGAGGTAGAGTCTCAGCTTGTTTTTTGCAGAAAACATCCGCGAAGTCCATATAGGCCTTGGGGAGACCGGTTACTGGAGGAACCACAGAGTTACGGCAAGGGTTACTGGGAAGCGGTTTTAGACAGTTCTTGGAACAAGAGGACCCCCAACTCTTGATCTCCCCAGTGGACCAATCCAGGGTTGGGGAATGAAGTTGAAGCCAGGGAAGTCCAAGGAGAATCTCCGAGGTGCAATTGGGGAGGACCAAAAGTTCAATCCTCTCATGATGAGATCCGATGCTCATAAGAAGGGGCTCCGTGCGGAAACGTATGGTACAGTCCAATCTTTCATTATTTACACAATTGATGTAGAGGGGTCTGGCGAGACTGGTCACTGGGATGTTGAACTTGTTGACGAGAGAGGCCAAAATAAAATTTCCTGCAGAACCAGAGTCCAAGAAGGCCACTGTAGAGAAGGAGAAGGCAGAAGCAGACATCCGCACAGGCACAGTAAGACGTGGAGAAGCAGAGTAGACATCAAGGACTGTCTCACCTTTGTGCGGAGTCAGCGTACGTCTTTCCAGGCGGGGAGGACGGATAGGACAATCCCTCAGGAAGTGTTCGGTACTAGCACAGTACAGGCAGAGGTTCTCCATACGGCGTCGTGTCCTCTCTTGAGGTGTCAGGCGAGACCGGTCGACCTGCATAGCCTGCACGGCGGGAGGCACAGGAACAGATTGCAGGGGACCAGAGGAGAGAGGAGCCGAGGAGACGAAACGCCTCGTGCGAACAGAGTCCATATCTTGGCGGAGTTCCTGACGCCTTTCAGAAAAACGCATGTCAATGCGAGTGGCTAGGTGAATAAGTTCATGTAGATTAGCAGGAATTTCTCGTGCGGCCAGAACATCTTTAATGTTGCTGGATAGGCCTTTTTTGAAGGTCGCGCAGAGGGCCTCATTATTCCAGGACAATTCTGAAGCAAGTGTACGGAATTGTACGGCATACTCGCCAACGGAAGAATTACCCTGGACCAGGTTCAACAGGGCAGTCTCAGCAGAAGAGGCTCGGGCAGGTTCCTCAAAGACACTTCGGATTTCCGAGAAGAAGGAGTGTACTGAGGCAGTGACGGGGTCATTGCGGTCCCAGAGCGGTGTGGCCCATGACAGGGCTTTTCCGGACAGAAGACTGACTACGAAAGCCACCTTAGACCTTTCAGTGGGAAACAGGTCCGACATCATCTCCAGATGCAGGGAACATTGGGAAAGGAAGCCACGGCAAAACTTAGAGTCCCCATCAAACTTATCCGGCAAGGATAAGCGTATCCCAGGAGCGGCCACTCGCTGCGGAGGAGGTGCAGGAGCTGGCGGAGGAGATGACTGCTGAAGCTGTGGTAGCAACTGTTGTAGCATAACGGTCAGTTGAGACAGCTGTTGGCCTTGTTGCGCAATCTGTTGTGACTGCTGGGCGACCACCGTGGTGAGGTCAGCGACAACTGGCAGAGGAACTTCAGCGGGATCCATGGCCGGATCTACTGTCACGATGCCGGCTGGCAGGTAGTGGACCCTCTGTGCCAGAGAGGGATTGGCGTGGACCGTGCTAGTGGACCGGTTCTAAGCCACTACTGGTTTTCACCAGAGCCCGCCGCAAAGCGGGATGGTCTTGCTGCGGCGGTAGTGACCAGGTCGTATCCACTAGCAACGGCTCACCTCTCTGGCTGCTGAAGAAAGGCGCGGTACAAGGGAGTAGGCAGAAGCAAGGTCGGACGTAGCAGAAGGTCGGGGCAGGCAGCAAGGATCGTAGTCAGGGGCAACGGCAGAAGGTCTGGAAACACTGGCAAGGGACACACAGGGAACGCTTTCACTGGCACTAAGGCAACAAGATCCGGCAAGGGAGTGCAAGGGAAGTGAGGTAATATAGGGAGTGCACAGGTGATAACTCTAATTGGAACCACTGCGCCAATCAGCGGCGCAGTGGCCCTTTAAATCGCAGAGACCCGGCGCGCGCGCGCCCTAGGGAGCGGGGCCGCGCGCGCCGGGACAGAACAGACGGGGAGCGAGTCAGGTAGGAGAGCCGGGGTGCGCATCGCGAGCGGGCGCTACCCGCATCGCGAATCGCATCCCGGCTAGCAGCAGGATCGCAGCGCCCCGGGTCAGAGGACGTGACCGGGGCGCTGCAGCGGAGGAGGTGAAGCGAGCGCTCCGGGGAGGAGCGGGAACCCGGAGCGCTCGGCGTAACATACTCTATGCACTGTGTATTATTGGTGTCACTGGTCACCTAAACCAAATGTGTCCAGACCAGAAACAGAATGTGTCGGCAGATAAGAACCATTTGGCCCATATAGTCTGACCAATATTATGAATCCTATCAATAGTCCCTGGCCCTATCTTATATGAAGGATAGCCTTATGCCTATCCCATGCATGTTTAAACTCCTTCACTGTATTTGCAGCGACCACTTCTGCAGGAAGGCTATTCCATGCATCCACTACTCTCTCAGTAAAGTAATACTTCCTGAACTGTCTCCAATCTATCTATATCCTTCTGAAGATACGGTCTCCAGTACTGCGCACAATACTCCAAGTGAGGTCTCACCAGTGCTCTGTACAGGGGCATGAGTACTTCCTTCTTTCTACTGCTAATATCTCTCCCTATACAACCATGAGCACTTCTCTCATTCAACTGTTAATACCTCTCCCTATATACTCAAGTATTGTTCTAGCATTTCCTGCTGCGCAATTACATTGTCTGCCTCCCTTAAAGACTTCTGAAATAAAGACCCTTAAATCCCTTTCCTCAGATACTGAGGTTGGGGCTGTACAGAAAATTCTATATTCTGCCCATGGGTTTTTACGCCCCAGGTGCATTATCTTGCACTTTCTGGCATCTATACAGGAAAAGATGGCACTGTTGAATAAGATATATATAGAGCTGCTTTTAGGAAGTTTGTTAGACTGTTGCAGAGGACACAAAACAGAAAATAATGGTCAACGGTATAAACGAGAGGAAGCACGAAATAAGAGTCACATGATGCCTTGCTTATAGACTTACCCAAGAATTTTTTAATGGATTGTACGTCTGATTTTAAGGCAGCTATTTCATTCACTGAAAAATAACAACAAACTCAGGAATCTTAATAAATGTGCTGTAGATGTCGTGTAGATGTCATTTTCAATAAGTCCTGATCCTAATGGAGCTTATAATCTAATTTGCTTATCTTAAAGTGCTTATATACCTTCGTCAACTGTGGCCAGTTTCATAGGAAGTGTGTTAACCTATCAGTATGTTTATGGAGTTTATCAGGAAAAGAAAGAATTAAAGGAAAACTGTCAGCTTTCTCCCCCCGCACTAACCAGTGGTACTGGCTGGTAGTGCGAGGGACGCTGATCAGTTTGATGCTTACGGTGTCTGGATCCGCCACGCGGTTCGGCCATAATCTTCTATTTTCGGTATATGCTAGTTAGGTGCTAACCGGCACTGGCCGGGCTAACTGGCACTCTGACGTCAGTGCCGGGCCGCAGCGCCACCCAGCTCATCAATATTCCTCCCCTCTCTCAATTACAGAGCGGGGAGAAGAGGGAGCGACGGAGGAAGGGGAGGAATATTGATGAGCTCGGTGGCGCTGACGTCAGAGTGCCAGTTAGCCCGGCCGCTGCCAGTTAGCACCTCATTAGCATATACCGAAAATAGAAGATTACGGCCTAACGGAGCGGCGGATCCGGGCACGGTAAGCATCAAACTGATCAGCATCCACTGCACTACCAGCCAGTACCACTGGTTAGTGCAGGGCAGAGAAAGCTGACAGTTTTCCTTTAGACACAGTACCCCAGGACTGTAAAGTTATGTTTATATCAGTGCTAGTCACAGTTCCATTGATCCTGTGTGCAACATATTTCTCAGAATATCCAAGCAAAGATATGCTATGACCACTTTATTAGATGTTTTTTCTAAATGTTCTTGCCGGTGCCATCATACTTGCCGAACAAGACCCCTCCATGACTACTCAGTAGTCTTTGGGTAAAAGAAGGGTTGCTTACAGTGCTTTGTGTAGGCCACGGTCAAGGTGGTGAAGCCATAAATAAGAACATCAGCCCTGAGAGAACCAGTGGTTTGCTCAAACCCCAGGGATGCCATAGCTAGGTGCTGAGAAGGTCTAGCTGCCCTGAAAATGTCCTGGTTGGTCAGGTCTGAAGATATAGAAACTACTCTTCTGTCCTAATAGTGGGAAGTGGAATCAATATGGTGTAAATAGTCCTGGGGAAGTAAGCAAGGACCAAAGACAGAAGAAAACTTTGCTACTGAATTTTGCTCAGTTTGTATTCATTTTTGCCTGGGCCTTCGTTTTTTCCTGCTTTTTGTCAGGACCACTTTTACCCAATGTTTCAAGGCAGCAGTTGACTCCAAGTTCAGTGGCATCCGCCCATTCTTTCAGCAGAAGCAATGTGCCATTGTTTGGGTGACCTGTGATTTGCTAAATATGAGGTGCTTGCATATTACCGTATTTTTTGCCCTATAGGACGCACCGGCGTATAAGACGCACCCAATTTTTAGGGGCAAAATCTAAAAAAATTAAGATTTTGAACCCAATAGTGGTCTTCAACCTGCGGACCTCCAGATGTTGCAAAACTACAACTCCATGCATGCCCGGACAGCCGTTGGCTGTCCGGGCATGCTGGGAGTTGTAGTTTTGCAACATCTGGAGGTCTGCAGATTGAAGACCACTGCATAGGAGGTAATACTCACGTGTCCCCGCCGCTCCGGACCCGTCACCGCTGCCCTGGATGTCGCTCCATCGCTGTCGCCGTGTCCCCATCACTCTGGAACGTCTCTGCTGCCGGCCGGGTATCCTCGCTCTCCATCGCTGCCATCACATCGTTACGCACACCGACGCACGTACGCGACGACGTGATGACGAGGAAGGAGAGCGCCAGCCATACAGGGGATCCCTGAACGGAGAAGACACCGAGGAGGCAGGTAAGGTCCCTCCCGGTGTCCTGTAAGCACTAACCCGGCTATTCAGTCGGGCTGTTCGGGACCGCCACGGTGAAATCGCGGCGGTCCCGAACAGCCGGGTTAGTGTCACTTTCCCTTCAGACGTGGCGGTCAGCTTTGATCGCCGCATCTGAAGGGTTAATACAGGGCATCACCGCGATCGGTGATGTCCTGTATTAGCCGCGGGTCCCGGCCGTTGATGGCCGCAGGGACCGCCGCAATAGGGGTGTATTCGCCGTATAAGACGCACTGACTTTTCCCCCCCAGTTTTGGGGAAGAAAAAGTGCGTCTTATACGGCGAAAAATACGGTACCTTTTCTTAGCTGAGGGCAGAGGGGTGTAACAACATTGTCATGGAGCCTGGTCTGCTGCCAGCAGGAAAAATAACAAGATGAATAAACAGGCTCTGATCATAATGCATGTGTTGTAGAGGGAGGTTGTCATGTTGTAGATGGAGTCCATGCCCCAAACGCGACTCAAAATCTAAATTCCCAATCTTAACCAAGCACACCAGTTTCATCAGAACTGAATTAACCTCTCAGTATGTTTTTGGAGTGTGGGGGAAATTGAGGAACTCATATGAGACCCTTACAGACACTAGGAGAACATACAAACTCCCAAAAAGTGTTGACCCCAATGGGGATTTGAGCCCAAGTTCCTAGTGCTGCAAAGTTTCTTGTTCTATTTTAGTATTAGTCCCAGTACTATTCATTCCGTGTACGACAAATTTCAGTGATGATGAGAAGCAATGAGAAGTTCCACTTACCCAGCGTTTGGTTGACTTTCAAAAACTCTTCCTTCCAAGTTTCTCTTTCTTTCTTGGATAGGTACTGGATTTGGGACCCTGTTTAGAAAGCAGAGGTAGGTTATACCAAGGTCATAGTCTTGGTTACTCATAAATGTAATTAGAATTAGTTGTCACCATTTGTCTTCAGCTCAATCAGTTGATAGGAGATTCTGGAGTCTGAAATAGAATTAAAGATAAGATACAGTTACTATTAAAGATGCATTATATTACTATGGTATGAATAAAGCTTGAACTTGTAACCTACAAAAGATTGACACTGTAATATTACAAAGGATCAGAACACGTGTCGAGGTGGTGATGGCTTATGTACACGGTATTTTTACATGCCAATGAAATTGTGATATTACTCATTGGTGACATAGGAAGTAGAGGTTATTGTCTTCTGATGCTCCCCATTCATTTTTGTTGTTCTTTTAGGGGTATGTGTATTTTATAGGGTAGTTTATTTTAAAGGGGTACTCAGCCCCTAGACATCTTATCCCCTATCCAAAGGATAGGGGATAAGATGTCAGCTCGCCGGGGTCCTGCTGCTGGGGACCCCCTGGATCTACCATGCAGCACCCACCTGTAGCGGCTTCCGGAACCGCTGGAGGTCCTCAAGCTGAGTCCATCTCGACCACTGGGACGGAAGATCATGACGTCACGACTCCGCCCCCGTGTGACGTCACACCCCGCCCCTCAATGCAAGTCTATGGGAAGGGGCATGACATCTCAATGCAAGTCTATGGGAGGGTGCTGCATGGTAGATCCAGGGGGTCCCCAGCAGCGAGACCCCCCGGCGATCTGACATCTTATCCCCTATCCTTTGGATAAGGAATAAGATGTCTAGGGGCGGAGTAACCCTTTAATGGGAGGGCTATTTTTATATTGTATCATTTTTTTCAATAAAGATTCTATATTGAGAATATTACAGTGTCAGTCTTTTGTAGGTTAGGTGTTGTATTTGATTGACATGTTGTGGAGCTGGATTGTAGGTTGATAAAGCTTGAACTTTGCCTTCAACCTTTGACCTCTACGTATGGCTGAGTGGTATTTTATAGAGCTTTATAAGATTTTTTAAAGTTTTGCTTTTTTTCCCCCCCAAATAGTGCAACTATTGTCCATGGGCTGATTCTGAGCTCCGTTCAAGTGAATGGGGCTAAGGCTTAACAGCAAGCAGAGAAGGGTTACAGAACCTTTCCTTGTGATGATGGGCAACCTATTTAAAATGAAGGTCAGCACTCTGCACACTGGCTTTAAAGGCTAGAATGCAAAACTACACCTATTCCTATTGGGGAGCCACTATTTGTCTTAGGGAAAAAAAGACCCCCCCCCCCCCCCCCCCCCCCCCCCCCCCAGCATTCTGTGCATTCTGCGCAAAGCTAAAAGTAACTCTCCAGCGTGAGAACCTGGACAGACAATTCTCTACACCTATGGGCACACTAAAGGGATACTCTGCCCCTAGACATCTTATCCAAAGGATAGGGATAAGATGTCTGAACCCAGGGGTCCCGCAGTTGGACCCTCGTGATCTCTGTGCAGCACCCAGCGTTCGTTATGACAGGGCTTGTGATCTTGCGCCACGCTCATCAATGCAAGTCTATGGAAGGGGGTGTGGTTTTTGCCCCTCCCATAGACTTGCATTGAGGGGGCGTGGCATGACATCACAACCACCGCTGCCCACTTCAAAAGTTCGGAACAAAATGTTCTGAACGCTGGGGCAGCGGAGTACCCCTTAAAGGCAGGTGAGGTCCTAATACAAGAAAACCACCCATGAGCAATTCAGTGGGACTGTGCAGTGAGTTCCTTCTAGTGGTTGATTTAGGCTTTATAGAATCCTATAGGTTTTACTGCCCAAGGATTCCCTGTTGAAAGCTCTTGTGTCTTGGATAGCTACTCACAATAGCTAAACATGATGCTGGCCAGAAGGATCCAGAAGAGAAACATGAGAACCAAGCAGAATATCAGGACCATCTTCTTCCAGTCCCATTTGCTCTTCTTCTCAGATGTTTGCTCCACTAAAAGACACAATGTCGAGAACAGTAGTAGAAGAAAACACCACGAGATGTCATGTCATCTAGGTTTATTAGGATAAAAACTAACATCATTTTTTAATTTAACATTTCAGAATTTAACAAAAATGGTTCATCTACTGTGAATGAAGTTACGATAAAGGAGTTACGTAAACAGCATAGCTTGGGAGCTCCCCTGTTTGTGTAACTCCCATTAAAGTCAATGGGAGTTATGCAAATTACGTAACTTTCCAGCTTTGGTCACTATTGGCTTTTTCGACCACCTCCGGACCAGAAGTGGCCAAAAAAAGCCAACGGACAAGATGGAACAACCCTTTTAAAACTACAGCTCCTTGCCAGATCCATAACACAGTGGATGCCAATGCATCTGACAAACTCCAGTGACATATAATGTGGTTTGACCATCAAGTTTTACATTGTTTAATGGGATGGAAAAAAAAACATTTTGGTCCAGCGACTATGCCAAGAGTTGTGGGATGACTGTGAGTAAAAAGGTTTTGCATAATGTATAAATGTGTATGAGGTACTAGAGAGATAACGCAAATTTGCTTTTGTGTATTGCATTTTGTTTATTGCATACGCTGAGTTAATATTCCTGCATCTACTGTACACAGAAGCTTTGGTCACATGATACTCCAAGCAAATGGTTGCAGGAGAAGTCCATAGTCCCAGGCAACAGCGGTAGGACCTAAACCTGTTAGAACCAGCTCTGGGCTTCGCAGGTGCCACATGTGTATCTCCTAAGGCTGGGTTCACACTACGATTTTCAAATACGGTAACCGTATACGGTTTTCCGCAAAAAAACGTATACGACCATATCCGAAACCGTATGCATAGAGAATGCATTGTAAACCGTATTCCAAATGTTGTGTACGGTTGCATCCGTTTTGCCTCGGATACGGTTTTGCCGATTTTTCAACCGTAGGCAAAAACGCTGTCTATGAGAACCGTACACAGAATTTCAGAATACGGTTGCACACGGTTTTTCTAATCCGTTTTTGGAGTTGACACATGCGCAGAAGGAATTTCAATAGAACAATAGTAACTTTATTAAATTGCCTGAAAACTAATTCCAACAAAATAGCAAAACCGTTGGCAAAAACGGATGCAAACGGATAGAACCGTACGTACGTTTTGGAACCGTATACGGGGAAAACCCGTATTTAGAGTCATACGGTTGTATACGGTTGCATACGGTTTTTGCCATACGTTTTTTTTGCGGAAAACCGTATGCGGTAGCCGTATTTGAAAAACGTAGTGTGAACCCAGCCTAACTCTGCTATTTAAAGGCATACCTACATTATATCTAGGCCACAGGGTACAATCAAGTCGCTATTTCTCCTCCTACTCCTGTCCATGCTGTGAGGATAAAAGTTATACAAGATTTCACATCTCTAAGAGGGATAATATATGGGAGATTTATCAAAACCTGTCCAGAGGAAAAGTTGCCCAGTTGCCCATAGCAACCAATCAGATGGCTTCTTTCATTTTTAACAAGGCCTCTGCAAAATGAAAGCAGCGATCTGATTGGTTGCTATGGGCAACTGGGCAACTTTTCCTCTGGAGAGGTTTTGATAAATCTCCCCCATAGTCTTTAATAAAGAGGAGAACACTGATCAAGGCCCTCTCTGGCTACGCTAACTACTCTTTGTCGTAGTGCTGACTGGCTGCCACATCAGGAAGATTGCTAATGCCGAAAAGCTGCTAAAAAAGCAACAATTAAAGGGTCAGTGACCAAATATCCATTCCTATGGCTGAAAAGCTGTAACAATAATGCAACTGTATTTTATTGTAATTGCACAAGAAGTTGAAATAAATCTGTTCAAGTTGCTTAACGGAATCCTATTGTCCAGAAGTCTCATTCCTGCACTTTGTATATGGGTACAGCTACCTTGACAAAAAGATAGTTGTCGGGTCACAGAGGAACAGGTTGTGTGTGGTATTACAACTTGGCTGCATTCACTTCAACGGAACTAAGCTGCAATACCACGCACAACATTAGGACAGGTGTGGTGCTGTTTTTAAAAGAAATCAGCTTTCTTTTTCTAATCCTGCATAGCCCCTTTAAAATTGACTACCTCTTCTAGTAGGTGACATACAGGTTAATGTGGCTCCTTACCTGTCTGGTCTCTGAATGCAGCATTTACGGCTACCGAAGAGAAGTCAAGACCTAAATGAAGGCGTTTACAGAAAATTCTATGATTGCGATAAGTTACATTCCATATTCATGGACGAGGGAGACACATACAGAGACTATATGATGTTATTTCCAATTACTGTTAGGACATCTCTTCAGTGGAGTCATCTTACCTATAGGTGGTGGCTGAAATGATGGAACTGTTCTTGGTCCTGACAATACAGAGAAGAGATCAGAAAGTGATGTAAATGTAGCAAATGTAAAATTCAGCCTAAAACTTTAGACTTCCCTATTAAAGAAACAGTCCGGGAAAATCTAATAGACTATGTTATGTCTAAGGGTGCATTTACACTAAGTTTTGGGCATATGGCTGCCAGTGCCGCATGCCATTCATTTAAATAAGCCGGTTGGAGTCAGATTGTGACTCCGGTCGCCTCTTTTTTGCACCATATCCGGTTTTGTTGCCAGACTGAAAACATGGTCTGCCTTGATTTTCAGTCCGGCAATAAAACTGATACGGTGCAAAAATGAACCGACTGGAGTCAGATTGCGAGGATTTTAGCCAGTGCTGCCACTCTGCTATGAGAACAAGAAAACAATAAATAGGAGCCGGTGCCTGACCGGCATCCAAGTAGCATAAGTGCTACCATACAGAGGGAAGGCAAGTGAGAGGCCTCCCATAACTGGTTAGGAGAGCTATCAATAACAGGACAACAGGGTACCAGAGAGGAATCCAGAATGTAATTATGGGACTCTGTGGATTGTAGCCCAGTGAAAATAAATAAAACCCAGCATTAATAGGAAGGTGTGAGAGACAGCCAATGCTGGGGGACTACCTATCCAATCTAAAACTCCCATATATCATTGGCATAAGTGAGCAGCACTGAGAATTTTAACTCACGTGTGGTTTTCTATCATTTAAAGTTATTAATATCTAATAAGAGGGCTTTTTTTCCAGAGGGGGTAATCCCAAAGAACGTTGTGATTGGTCTATGTCTGCTGTCACTACCTACAGTCAAGTCTATAGTCAAGTCTATTATAGTCACCGTGGCTGTCCTAAAGTCTGTCAAAGTCACTACAAGTCCCAGCAAGTTGCGAGGTCCTTCTGTGTTACTGGCCACCTCTCTGGGATCCTGGCCTAGCTGTAAAGACTATTTCCATCTGTCTACCTCAGTAAAGCTACCGTTAACCCTGACCTGGTCTTGTACTATTATTGCCCTGCCTAGCCTTGGGATAGCAGAGCTACCTTCGGGTGGTTACTTAGGAAAACCACGCCCTGGCATCACGAACATTTAGGGGTTAGTAACACCTGGGCTACAACATCTGCCCCATACACCTCACCTTCACACGCCGTGGCTCACCACCACAATAACATATAATGTTACAACATTTTACTATTTTACGTTTTAGCTGCAGGTCCTTTTTGCCTGTGTTTTTTTTCTCCTTCTTCATTCGTTCCGGTAGAGCAGGCATCTTCCTGTTGTCGACGTTCTCATAGTCATCAGCCTCATCATCAGAGAGTCTACAAGCTGAGGACAAGAAGACATCGAATAACATTGTGAAGTTTATAGATTGAATGAGTAATAGATTTGTAGGGGTATCTACTAACCCGTATATGTGATCTCCCAAACAAATATAGTAAAGAGGGGGGGGGGAGGTGCATATAAAACTTAGCTTTTAATGATAGTAATTAAGAAATATAATGCATGTGATGCAGTATTGTTGTTTGTAGCACTCAGATGAGAGGTGCACAAACCAAATGGACGCCTGATATAATCTGCTAAAATATAACAGATGGGGAGAGGACTCCCACAATATTAGGATAATGTACACAACAGTACATAGATGCCCGTAATCAGCTCTCTATGTTCTGGAAAAACCACAATTCCCTACGCATTTCGGCACACTGTAACATGTGACCTCCTCAGGGGCTAAACAAGTGGTACATATCTCATAATAGTAGACAATAAAAGTATCTGAGCCCACAAGCATTGGGGCTCAGAAGATGGAGTTCTTCCTTAACCCAATAGACCGGGTCCACGGTTCTATCAGAAGCATAGTACGACACGGTTGTGGCGTCCTAATTGTGAGTAGAAAGCTCCAGGGACGTGTGTTACCCGCAGTGGCGGGGAGCCGAACTGTTAGCCGGCTGCTCACACGTGTCAGACGTAGTATTTATAGCCAGAGTGGAACTGACGTGAAATAGTATGCAAACCCATCCCAAAGAAAGTAAAGGGTGTGGGAGAGTAAGGAGATGATGACACCCCAACATGCTTTGTACGCTACTTCACTATATGATCCAGGTATCTATGTCTGTTACATAATGGTAGAACTATTGTTATACTTCTATAACCTCTTTTATATAAATGCTTAGATCACATACACATTATCATGGTATTGTGTTTAGGAGGTCATTATTCTCACACTTGGTTGATTTATACTGATACGAACCCACCCCTCCAACCATTTTGTCTAGACTGCTGCTGCAGGTTATGCCGTATTAAGTACAATATCATGATATCAAGTATGATGTCATGGCGCATGTAGTCTTATCTTCTGTTCTGGGCAAAATAGAATAAAAATCAGTTTCAGATCAATTTATAAGTATTTCAGCATAAGTTAATCTTATTTACTGTAAGATAAAATATATATATAGGAAAAGAAGAGCAGGGATCGACCTCTGTGCCAACCTGCAACGTTTCGGCAGTAATAGCCTTTATCAAGCATGCTTGATAAAGGCTATTACTGCCGAAACGTTGCATTTGAGATGGGGACAATAAAGTTTCCAGTTTTTGAAGATCCACGACCTGGCTGGTGCTGTGATTTCTGGACTTGGAGCATATATATATACAGTGACCCCTCGACCTACGATTGCCCCGACATAGGATAATTTCAGCATGCGATGGCCTCTCAGAGGACCTCGCATGTTGAAGGCAGCATCAACATACAATGTTTTTTTATGTCGGGGCCATCGCATAAATGGCTATGCGGCAGCGCAGATTGCTTCAGCTGACGCCGGATAGCCGTTTAC
Source organism: Hyla sarda (assembly GCF_029499605.1). Lineage (NCBI taxonomy): Eukaryota > Metazoa > Chordata > Amphibia > Anura > Hylidae > Hyla > Hyla sarda. The sequence goes on along the minus strand of NC_079192.1, from coordinate 47,786,961 downwards.
AGTGCCCCGTGAGCTCCGGCGATGTCTCTTACCTGTCCTCGGGGCTCCGCTGTGTCCTTTTCGGGATCTCCTGTATCGTCGGCGCTCTCCATTGTCGTCATCACGTCGCTGCGCACGCCGTCCTGTCATCCAATAGGGGAAGAAGAGGCCTTGCCGGAGCGTTGGGGACACCTCAGGGACGTGGCGACAGCGATGGAAGGTGACATCCAGGGCAGCGGTGACAAGCGGTGACGGTCCGGAGCGGCGGGGACAGGTGAGTACTGTACAACTTCCTCTAACAGTGGTCTTCAACCTGCGGACCTCCAGATGTTGCAAAACAACAACACCCAGCATACCCGGACAGCCAACGGCAGGTTGTAGACCACTGTCCTATACTTTACATTGCACGGATCCCTCAACATGCGATGGTTTCAACAAACGATGGTACGTTTGGAATGGATTACCATCGTATGTTGAGGGACCACTGTATATATATATATATATGTGTGTGTGTGTGTGTGTGTGTGTGTCCATGGTCAGTTGATTCTGCTGCTAAAATGCATAAAATGTCTTAATAAAATGTAAACACAAAAGCCGCAGGGGATAAGTGCCTAATGGCAGGGGGTTCAAACGCTTGGACCTCCTGCGACCTCCTGCAGGCGGCGTGTCGGCCGCAGTATGACGCTGACATGCCCCCTTCATGTATCTCTACGCGGGAGGAATAGATGCAGCGTTTGTGATTCCCTGCCTCTCCCATAGAGCTGAATGGGACCATGTCTGTAGGCCTCTTAGTGAGGTCAACGACACAAGCATTAGTCGTGCAGAGCTGCGGCAGTACAGGGTCCCGGTACAGGAGATCGCGGAGGGGGGTCCCAGTGGTCCCCTGAGCGTTCCCCCCCAAGAGTATAACAATAGTTCTACAATTATGTAACAGGCATAGACACCTAGATGAAATAGGGAAATAGCATTGTGGGGATCGCGCAGGAATTGTGTCAAGGCAATAAACTGCAGGTGGCAGCTGTAATCTATAGCTGGGATGGGAGATAACTCAGATCCTGACAGATTAACCAACTATATGCAGCAGTCAGTGGCGAGCACGGCATCTAGGTAGTCAGATTCTCTGTCTGAGAGGCTGGAATATTTTGGTTATACTGAGTATACTATTCAAATGGTAGCAGCAGCTCACTATACTGAGTATACTGAAATATTATAACATAGAGCGAACAATCAATCAGATTGTGAAGTGGGGCAAAAAAATGCATTATAATTCATAATAAAAAAATTAACAGTAAGAAAAAATAAAATAAAAATTCCATAAAGTGTAAAAAATAAAAAAAAATTACAAACACACACATGGTAACCCAGCAGTTATCCTAACCAATTTAATACATTCATAGTACATAGTAAATGATATAAGGAATGTAAAAACAAATAAAAGAATAAAAAAAAAAATAATAATAAACAATAGGATAAAAATGTAAACAACTTGAGAGAAGGGGGCAACTCCAATACCACTGGAAAGAAAATACCACATTCAGCTGCTGGCAGGGAGGCGTCTTATGTCCATTCACATATGTAATCTATACTCACCCATATTGACTGCCTTCCCATAAACGTTCTGCATCTTGTATCCACTGTGTGCACTAAGTACACGTCAACCTTTTTATAGATCACCAGTACTCACCCATATTGACTGCCTTCTCATAAACGTTCTGCATCTTGTATCCACTGTGTGCACTAAGTACACGTCAGCATTTTTATAGATCACCAGTACTCACCCATATTGACTGCCTTCCCATAAACGTTCTGCATCTTGTATCCACTGTGTGCACTAAGTACACGTCAACCTTTTTATAGATCACCAGTACTCACCCATATTGACTGCCTTCTCATAAACGTTCTGCATCTTGTATCCACTGTGTGCACTAAGTACACGTCAACCTTTTTATAGATCACAAGTACTCACCCATATTGACTGCCTTCTCATAAACGTTCTGCATCTTGTATCCACTGTGTGCACTAAGTACACGTCAACCTTTTTATAGATCACCAGTACTCACCCATATTGACTGCCTTCCCATAAACGTTCTGCATCTTGTATCCACTGTGTGCACTAAATACACATCAGCCTTTTTATAGATCACCAGTCCTTTTCCGCAGTCCACTGTCTATGCTGTTATCTACTCCACATAGGTACCCCCAACAATCCAGCTCTGTGCTTATAAGGTCCGAGAGACTAAAACAATGCTGGACAGATGGACTCTCTGGTTAGGGTCCAAGTGTGGTCCTTCGAGAGTCATTGATGTACATGCTGGATAAGAACATCTACAGAAGAGCTGATGATAAAATCTGGTTCCTCTCTTCACTTTCTCTTCCTTAGAAAGACTAACAGAGCATTGCCGATCACACCCAACAAGGAAGAAGAGGTCCCCAGGGATGCCGGGTTCCATCACCAGTAGACAGAAAATGAGCGTAACCTTCTCCCACGTCTGTCTTCTTCTTCTACTTACTTGGGGAGATTTATCAAAACCTGTGAAGAGGAAGAGTGGTGTAGTTGCCCATAGCAACCAATCAGATTGCTTCTTTCATTTTCCACAGGCCTCTTTAGAGGCCTGTGGAAAATGAAAGAAGCAATCTGATTGGTTGCTATGGGCAACTGCACCACTCTTCCTCTGCACAGGTTTTGATAAATCTCCCCCACTGAGCTGTTTTTATCTCTTTATCTCTTCAAAACCCATTTTCATCCCCGGTTCAATAAAACAGTGAAAATAAGAAATGATTCATTACTCCCCCTGGTTACAAAGTCACCGGAGACTATAGTGATATTTGATATATATATGGTGATATTTGGTGTAGACGTGTCCTTTTCACAATCCATATTAGGTCACCAGAACAGGTAACTTAACCCCTTAAGGACTCAGCCCATTTTGGCCTTAAGGACTCAGACAATTTAATTTTTACATTTTCATTTTTTCCTCCTCGCCTTCTAAAAATCATAACTCTTTTATATTTTCATCCACAGACTAGTATGAGGGCTTGTTTTTTGCACGACCAGTTGTCCTTTGTAATGACATCACTCATTATATCATAAAATGTATGGCGCAACCAAAAAACACTATTTTTGTGGGGAAATTAAAACGAAAAACGCAATTTTGCTAATTTTGGAAGGTTTCGTTTTCACGCCGTACAATTTATGGTAAAAATGACGTGTGTTCTTTATTCTGAGGGTCAATGCGATTAAAATGATACCCATTATTACATACTTTTATATTATTGTTGCGTTTAAAAAAAATCACAAACTTTTTAACCAAATTAGTACGTTTATAATCCCTTTATTTTGATGACCTCTAACTTTTTTATTTTTCCGTATAAGCGGCGGTATGGGGGCTCATTTTTTGCGCCATGATCTGCACTTTTTTTTGATTCCACATTTGAATATAAAAAACTTTTAATAAATTTTTTATAATTTTTTTTAATAAAATGTAATAAAAAAGTAGGAATTTTGGACTTTTTTTTTTTTTTTCGTTCACGCCGTTCACCGTACGGGATCATTAACATTTTATTTTAATAGCTCGGACATTTACGCACGCGGTGATACCAAATATGTCTATAAAAAAAAATGTTTACGCTTTTTGGGGGTAAAATAGGAAAAAATGGACGTTTTACTTTTTTATTGGGGGAGGGGATTTTTCACTTTTTTTTTACTTTTACACTTTTTTAAATTTTTTTTTACACTTGAATAGTCCCCATAGGGGACTATTCATAGCAATACCATGATTGCTAATACTGATCTGTTCTATGTATAGGACATAGAACAGATCAGTGTTTTCGGTCATCTTCTGCTCTGGTCTGCTCGATCACAGACCAGAGCAGGAGACGCCGGGAGCCGCACGGAGGAAGGTGAGGGGAGCAGCGCTGCGGGCGATCCGATCATTCATTCAAATCGCGCACTGCCGCAGATGCCGGGATCTGTATTGATCCCGGCACCTGAGGGGTTAATGGCGGACGCCCGCGAGATCGCGGGCGTCGGCCATTGCCGGCGGGTCCCTGGCTGCGATCAGCAGCCGGGATCAGCCGCGCATGACACGGGCATCGCTCCGATGCCCGCGGTTATGCACAGGACGTAAATGTACGTCCTGGTGCGTTAAGTACCACCTCACCAGGACGTACATTTACGTCCTGCGTCCTTAAGGGGTTAAAGGGGTACTCCGGTGGAAAACTTTTTTTTTTTTTTTTAAATCAACTGGTGCCAGAAAGTTAAACAGATTTGTAAATTACTTCTATTAAAAAAAATCTTAATCCTTCCAGTACTTATTACCGTCTGTATACTACAGAGGAAATTCTTTTCTTTTTTTATTTCTTTTCTGTCTGTCCACAGTGCTCTCTGCTGACACCTCTATCCATTTCAGGAACTGTCCAGAGCAGGAAGGAGAAAATCCCCATAGCAAACCTATGCTGCTCTGGACAGTTCCTAAAATGGACAGAGATGTCAGCAGAGAGCACTGTGGACAGACAGAAAAGAAATCCAAAAAGAAAAAAGAATTTCCTCTGTAGTATTCATCAGCTAATAAGTACTGGAAGGATTAAGATTTATTTTTATTTTTTTATAGAAGTAATTTACAAATCTGTTTAACTTTTTGGCACCAGTTGATTAAAAAAAAAAAAATGTTTTCCACCGGAGTACCCCTTTAAGGTTGAACCCCACCAGGACTTGTAGTTTCATACAAGCTGGAGGACCACAGGTTGGAGACCACTTGAAAAATCAGGCTACATCCATAAACTTAAAGGGATACTTCGCCCCTAGACATCTTATCCCCAATACATAGGATAGGGGATAAGATGTCTGATCGTGGGGGTCCCGCCACTGGGGACCCCCGTGATCTAGGCTGCAGCACCCCAGACATCTGGTGCACGGAGCTAACTTTGCTCCATGCCGGATGACTAGCGATGTGGGGTGGAGGCTCGTGACGTCACAGTCACGCCTCCTTAATGCGTTGCACCTGACGCTCTAAACTAGAGATGAGCAAACTTACAGTAAGTTTGATTCGTCACGAACTTCTCGGCTCAGCAGTTGATGATTTATCCTGCATAAATTAGTTCAGCTTTCAGGTGCTCTGGTGGGCTGAAAAAGGTGGATACAGTCCTAGGAGACTCTTTCCTAGGAATGTATCCACCTTTTCCAGCCCACCGGAGCGCCTGAAGGCTGAACTAATTTACGCAGGATAAGTCATCAACTGCCGAGCCGAGAAGTTTGTGACGAATCGAATTTACTGTAAGTCCGCTCATCTCTACTCTAAACGAATATCACGTGCAGCAGGGAGATCGCGGGGGTCCCCAGCGGCGGGAACCCCTGCGATCAGATATCTTATCCCCTATCCGTTGGGGCGGAGTACCCCTTTACACTACTGGTTACCCATAGGGGGGTAGTTTAGAGCAGTACTGTCAAAGTCCACAAATTAAATTGAATGCAATGCAGCTGGGGACAGAACCAACGTGAAACCTTGGAGGTGTTGGTTATAAAGGGGGGTGAAGGTGGTTATAATATTTGGAGCAACAGTAGGTACTAACACTAGACTAAAAATGCTTCAATCGACATAATAGTTGCCAAACGTGGTGTAAAAGCGACTACAGTCAGCACATCTGCACATCTGATTTCACTTATTTTCTTTTCATTTGATCTGGAAAAACATATGACATTAATAAAATCATTTCTTTTGTATCTCTGAGGTATGTTTCATGAAGTCGGAATGTTTAGACATCGTTTTGTGCCATATCTGTGATCTCTGAATATGCTAGGAGGTGGTGATTCCATACAATTTGCCGGATCTGTCAGATCTCCAAATAGTAGTACTAAAGCAAGTAGTAGTACTATAGTCTTCTTCCTCTTTATCTTCACCTCAGACATTCAAATACGCCTTAAAATAAGTTCTGGTTTATAGTAATGGAAATAGTAAACCAGACAGTCTGGTGTGGAGCTGACGGCGCTGTCATCTTATACAATTGGTCATTTTTTTTTTTACTCCTACCGTGATTTTTAATGTAAAGCTAAACACACGGCCATTAAAGGGGTACTCCGGCCCTGAGACATCATATCCCAAATCCAAAGGATAGGGGATAAGATGTCTCACCGCGGGGGTCACGCCCCCTCCTATGGACTTGCATAGCGGGGGCGGGGGGTGACGTCACACGGAGTCGTGACGTCACGATACTCCGGCCCCGTGGTCGCCAACCGGCATGAGCTGGCACCGCGGCATGCAGCTCAAACAGGTGGGTGGCGAACACAAGATTGCGGGGGTCCCCAGTGGCGGGACCCAGGCGGTGAGACATCTTATCCCCTATCCTTTGGATAGGGGATAAGATGTCTCAGGGCCGGAGTACCCCTTTAATGTCTAAACCTTTGCCACAAAAGTGAGAACACCCCTAAGGGGAAATGTCCAATTTGGGTCCAATTAGCCATTTTTTCCTCCCTGATGTCATGTGACTTCTTAGTTTTACAAGGTCACAGGTGTGAATTGGGAGCAGGTGTCTTAAATTTGGTGTTATCGCTCTCACACTCTCTAATATTAGTCACTGCAAGTTCAACATGGCATCTCATGGCAAAGAACTTTCTACTGATATTTACCACTATATGGGCACTGAATGGGCAGGGGTTATCGGTCTGTGTATAGGTTCGATATCAGTCATATATGATATAATGTTGCCCTTGCTTTATTTGTTTTGGGGGCCCTAAGTTTTGTCAATCTGCCTCTGATTACAACCATTCATCTCCAACACTCCATCAGGCTAAGAATAATTGCTGGGGACATTCTAAATGATCTATTGTCACCAAACTCATCATAGTTACCAAGGACTGTGGTGGAACATTCAGCACCAACACACTCACTACCACATCAGCACCAACACACTCACTACCACATCAGCACCAACACACTCACTACCACATCAGCACCAACACACTCACTACCACATCAGCACCAACACACTCACTACCACATCAGCACCAACACACTCACTACCACATCAGCACCAACACACTCACTACCACATCAGCACCAACACACTCACTGCCACATCAGCACCAACACACTCACTACCATATCAGCACCAACACACTCACTACCACATCAGCACCAACACACTCACTACCACATCAGCACCAACACACTCACTACCACATCAGCACCAACACACACACTAACACATCAGCACCAACACACTCACTACCACATCAGCACCAACACACTCACTACCACATCAGCACCAACACACTCAATACCACATCAGCACCAACACACTCACTACCACATCAGCACCAACACACTCACTACCACATCAGCACCAACACACTCACTACCACATCAGCATCAACACACTCAGTACCACATCAGCACCAACACACTCACTACCACATCAGCACCAACACACTCACTACCACATCAGCACCAACACACTTACTACCACATCAGCACCAACACACTCACTACCACATCAGCACCAACACACTCACTACCACATCAGCACCAAAACACTCACTACTACATCAGCACCAACACACTCACTACCACATCAGCACCAACACACTCACTACCACATCAGCACCAACACACTCACTACCACATCAGCACCAACACACTCACTACCACATCAGCACCAACACACTCACTACCACATCAGCACAAACACACTCACTACCACATCAGCACCAACACACTCACTACCACATCAGCACCAACACACTCACTACCACATCAGCACCAACACACTCACTACCACATCAGCACCAACACACTCACTACCACATCAGCACCAACACACTCACTACCACATCAGCACCAACACACTCACTACCACATCAGCACCAACACGCTCAGTACCACATCAGCACCAACACACTCACTACCACATCAGCACCAACACACTCACTACCACATCAGCACCAACACACTCACTACCACATCAGCACCAACACACTCACTACCACATCAGGACCAACACACTCACTACCATATCAGCACCAACACACTCACTACCACATCAGGATCAGGCTCTGCGCAGACTCACTCTGATGCCTGGAAGCACTGCCTAAAATATTAGTAGGGTCAGCACAGTGTTATAGGGGGGTGCTCCAGACTACACAACCAGACTGCTGTTATAGAGGAAGCTCCACACCTCACAACCAGACTGCTGATATAGGTGGAACTCCACACTACACAACCAGACTGCTGTTATAGGGGGCGCTCCAGACTGTTGTTATAGGGGGCGCTCCACACTACACAACCAGACTGCTGTTACAGGTGGAGCTCCACCCTACACAACCAGACTGCTGTTATAGAGGGAGCTCCACACCTCACAACCAGACTGCTGTTATAGGTGGAACTCCACACTACACAACCAGACTGCTGTTATAGAGGGAGCTCCAGACTACTCAACCAGACTGCTGTTATAGGGGGAGCTCGAGACTACACAACCAGACTGCTGCTATAGGGGGCGCTCCACACTACACAACCAGACTGCTGTTACAGGTGGAGCTCCACCCTACACAACCAGACTGCTGTTATAGGGGGAGCTCCAGACTACACAACCAGACTGCTGTTATAGGGGGAGCTCCACACTACACAACCAGACTGCTGTTATAGAGGGAGCTCAACACTACACAACCAGATTGCTGTTATAGGGGGAGCTCCAGACTACACAACCAGACTGCTGTTATAGGGGCGCTCCACACTACACAACCAGACTGCTGTTATAGAGGATGCTCAAGACTACACAAACAGACTGCTGTTATAGGGGGAGCTCCAAACTACTCAACCAGACTTCTGTTATAGGGGGAGCTCCACACTACACAACCAGACTGCTGTTATAGAGGGAGCTCCACACTACACAACCAGACTGCTGTTATAGGGGGAGCTCCAGACTGCTCAACCAGACTGCTGTTATAGGGGGAGCTCCAGACTACACAACCAGACTGCTGTTATAGGGGGCGTTCCAGACTACACAACCAGACTGCTGTTATAGGGGGAACTCCACACTACATAACCAGACTGCTGTTATAGGGGGAGCTCCAGACTACACAACCAGACTGCTGTTATAGGGGGCGCTCCATACTACACAACCAGACTGCTGTTACAGGTGGAGCTCCACATTACACAACCAGACTGCTGTTATAGGGGGTGCTCCAGACTACACAACCAGACTGCTGTTATAGGGGGCGTTCCATACTACACAACCAGACTGCTGTTATAGGGGGCGCTCCAGACTACACAACCAGACTGCTGTTATAGGGGGCACCCCAGACTACACATCCAGACTGCTGTTATAGGGGGCGCTCCAGACTACACATCCAGACTGCTGTTATAGGGGGCGCTCCAGAATACACAACCAGACTGCTGTTACAGGTGGAGCTCCACCCTACACAACCAGACTGCTGTTATAGAGGGAGCTCCACACCTCACAACCAGACTGCTGTTATAGGTGGAACTCCACACTACACAACCAGACTGCTGTTATAGAGGGAGCTCCAGACTACTCAACCAGACTGCTGTTATAGGGGGAGCTCGAGACTACACAACCAGACTGCTGCTATAGGGGGCGCTCCACACTACACAACCAGACTGCTGTTACAGGTGGAGCTCCACCCTACACAACCAGACTGCTGTTATAGGGGGAGCTCCAGACTACACAACCAGACTGCTGTTATAGGGGGAGCTCCACACTACACAACCAGACTGCTGTTATAGAGGGAGCTCAACACTACACAACCAGATTGCTGTTATAGGGGGAGCTCCAGACTACACAACCAGACTGCTGTTATAGGGGCGCTCCACACTACACAACCAGACTGCTGTTATAGAGGATGCTCAAGACTACACAAACAGACTGCTGTTAGAGGGGGAGCTCCAAACTACTCAACCAGACTTCTGTTATAGGGGGAGCTCCACACTACACAACCAGACTGCTGTTATAGAGGGAGCTCCACACTACACAACCAGACTGCTGTTATAGGGGGAGCTCCAGACTGCTCAACCAGACTGCTGTTATAGGGGGAGCTCCAGACTACACAACCAGACTGCTGTTATAGGGGGCGTTCCAGACTACACAACCAGACTGCTGTTATAGGGGGAACTCCACACTACATAACCAGACTGCTGTTATAGGGGGAGCTCCAGACTACACAACCAGACTGCTGTTATAGGGGGCGCTCCATACTACACAACCAGACTGCTGTTACAGGTGGAGCTCCACATTACACAACCAGACTGCTGTTATAGGGGGTGCTCCAGACTACACAACCAGACTGCTGTTATAGGGGGCGTTCCATACTACACAACCAGACTGCTGTTATAGGGGGCGCTCCAGACTACACAACCAGACTGCTGTTATAGGGGGCACCCCAGACTACACATCCAGACTGCTGTTATAGGGGGCGCTCCAGACTACACATCCAGACTGCTGTTATAGGGGGCGCTCCAGAATACACAACCAGACTGCTGTTATAGGGGGCACCCCAGACTACACATCCAGACTGCTGTTATAGGGGGCGCTCCAGACTACACATCCAGACTGCTGTTATAGGGGGCACCCCAGACTACACAACCAGACTGCTGTTATAGGGGGCGTTCCAGACTACACAACCAGACTGCTGTTATAGGGGGCGTTCCAGACTACACAACCAGACTGCTGTTATAGGGGCACCCCAGACTACACATCCAGACTGCTGTTATAGGGGGAGCTCCAGACTACACAACCAGACTGCTGTTATAGGGGGCACCCCAGACTACACATCCAGACTGCTGTTATAGTGGGAGCTCCAGACTACACAACCAGACTGCTGTTATAGGGGGTGCTCCAAACTACACAACCAGACTGCTGTTATAGGGGGAGCTCCAGACTACACAACCAGACTGCTATTATAGGGGACGCTCCAGACTGCACAACCAGACTGCTGTTATAGGGGGGTGCTCCAGACTACACATCCAGACTGCTGTTATAGGGGGCGCTCCAGACTACATAACCAGACTGCTGTTATAGGGGGAGCTCCAGACTACATAACCAGACTGCTGTTATAGGGGGAGCTCCAGACTACATAACCAGACTGCTGTTATAGGGGGAGCTCCACACTACACAACCAGACTGCTGTTATAGGGGAGGTCCAGACTACACAACCAGACTGCTGTTATAGGGGGAGCTCCAGACTACACAACCAGACCTGTTATAGGGGGCGCTCCAGACTACACAGCCAGACTGCTGTTATAGGGGGAGCTCCAGACTACACAGCCAGACTGCTGTTATAGGGGGCGCTCCAGACTACACAACCAGACTGCTGTTATAGAGGGGTGCTCCATACTACACAACCAGACTGCTGTTATAGGGGGCGCTCCAGACTACACAACCAGACTGCTGTTATAGGGGGCGCTCCAGACTACACAACCAGACTGCTGTTATAGGGGGAGCTCCAGACTACATAACCAGACTGCTGTTATTGGGGGCGCTCCAGACTACACAACCAGACTGCTGTTAAAAGGGGCACTCCAGATTACACAACCAGACTGCTGTTATAGGGGGCGCTCCGACTACATAACCAGACTGCTGTTATAGGGGGAGGTCCAGACTACACAACCAGACTGCTGTTATAGGGGGAGCTCCAGACTACACAACCAGACTGCTGTTATAGGGGGCGCTCCAGACTACACAGCCAGACTGCTGTTATAGGGGGAGCTCCAGACTACACAGCCAGGCTGCTGTTATAGGGGGCGCTCCAGACTACATAACCAGACTGCTGTTATAGGGGGCGCTCCAGACTACACAACCAGACTGCTGTTATAGGGGGAGCTCCAGATTACACAACCAGACTGCTGTTATAGGGGGTGCTCCAGACTACACGAACCAGACTGCTGTTATAGGGGGTGCTCCAGACTGCACAACCAGACTGCTGTTATAGGGGAGCTCCAGACTACACAACCAGACTGCTGTTATAGGGGGAGCTCCAGACTACACAACCAGACCTGTTATAGGGGGCGCTCCAGACTACACAGCCAGACTGCTGTTATAGGGGGAGCTCCAGACTACACAGCCAGACTGCTGTTATAGGGGGCGCTCCAGACTACACAACCAGACTGCTGTTATAGAGGGGTGCTCCATACTACACAACCAGACTGCTGTTATAGGGGGCGCTCCAGACTACACAACCAGACTGCTGTTATAGGGGGCGCTCCAGACTACACAACCAGACTGCTGTTATAGGGGGAGCTCCAGACTACATAACCAGACTGCTGTTATTGGGGGCGCTCCAGACTACACAACCAGACTGCTGTTAAAAGGGGCGCTCCAGATTACACAACCAGACTGCTGTTATAGGGGGCGCTCCGACTACATAACCAGACTGCTGTTATAGGGGGAGGTCCAGACTACACAACCAGACTGCTGTTATAGGGGGAGCTCCAGACTACACAACCAGACTGCTGTTATAGGGGGCGCTCCAGACTACACAGCCAGACTGCTGTTATAGGGGGAGCTCCAGACTACACAGCCAGGCTGCTGTTATAGGGGGCGCTCCAGACTACATAACCAGACTGCTGTTATAGGGGGCGCTCCAGACTACACAACCAGACTGCTGTTATAGGGGGAGCTCCAGACTACATAACCAGACTGCTGTTATTGGGGGCGCTCCAGACTGAACAACCAGACTGCTGTTATAGGGGAGCTCCAGACTACACAACCAGACTGCTGTTATAGGGTGTGCTCCAGACTACACAACCAGACTGCTGTTATAGGGGGAGGTCCAGACTACACAACCAGACTGCTGTTATAGGGGGCGCTCCAGATTACACAACCAGACTGCTGTTATAGGGGGCGCTCCGACTACATAACCAGACTGCTGTTATAGGGGGAGGTCCAGACTACACAACCAGACTGCTGTTATAGGGGGAGCTCCAGACTACACAACCAGACTGCTGTTATAGGGGGCGCTCCAGACTACACAGCCAGACTGCTGTTATAGGGGGAGCTCCAGACTACACAGCCAGGCTGCTGTTATAGGGGGCGCTCCAGACTACATAACCAGACTGCTGTTATAGGGGGCGCTCCAGACTACACAACCAGACTGCTGTTATAGGGGGAGCTCCAGACTACATAACCAGACTGCTGTTATTGGGGGCGCTCCAGACTGCACAACCAGACTGCTGTTATAGGGGAGCTCCAGACTACACAACCAGACTGCTGTTATAGGGTGCGCTCCAGACTACACAACCAGACTGCTGTTATAGGGGGCGCTCCAGATTACACAACCAGACTGCTGTTATAGGGGGTGCTCCAGACTACACGAACCAGACTGCTGTTATAGGGGGTGCTCCAGACTGCACAACCAGACTGCTTTTATAGGGGGCGCTCCACCCTACACAACCAGACTGCTGTTATAGGGGGCACTCCAGACTACACAACCAGACTGCTGTTATAGGGGGCACCCCAGACTACACATCCAGACTGCTGTTGTAGGGGGAGCTCCAGACTACATAACCAGACTGCTGTTATAGGGGGAGCTCCAGACTACACAGCCAGACTGCTGTTATAGGGGGCGCTCCAGACTACACAACCAGACTGCTGTTATAGGGGGCGCTCCAGACTACACAACCAGACTGCTGTTATAGGGGGAGCTCCAGACTACATAACCAGACTGCTGTTATTGGGGGCGCTCCAGACTGCACAACCAGACTGCTGTTATATGGGAGCTCCAGACTACACAACCAGACTGCTGTTATAGGGGGCGCTCCAGACTACACAACCAGACCGCTGTTATAGGGGGCGCTCCAGATTACACAACCAGACTGCTGTTATAGGGGGTGCTCCAGACTACACGAACCAGACTGCTGTTATAGGGGGTGCTCCAGACTGCACAACCAGACTGCTGTTATAGGGGGCGCTCCACCCTACACAACCAGACTGCTGTTATAGGGGGCACTCCAGACTACACAACCAGACTGCTGTTATAGGGGGCACCCCAGACTACACATCCAGGCTGCTGTTATAGGGGGAGCTCCAGACTACATAACCAGACTGCTGTTATAGGGGGCGCTCCACCCTACACAACCAGACTGCTGTTATAGGGGGCACTCCAGACTACACAACAAGACTGCTGTTATAGGGGGCGCTCCAGACTACACAACCAGACTGCTGTTATAGGGGGCACCCCAGACTACACATCCAGACTGCTGTTATAGGGGGAGCTCCAGACTACATAACCAGACTGCTGTTATAGGGGGAGCTCCAGACTACACAACCAGACTGCTGTTATAGGGGGAGCTCCAGACTACATAACCTGACTGCTGTTATAGGGGGAGCTCCAGACTACACAACCAGACTGCTGTTATAGGGGTTGCTCCAGACTACACAACCAGACTGCTGTTATAGGGGGAGCTCCAGACTACATAACCAGACTGCTGTTATAGGGGGCGCTCCAGACTACACAACCAGACTGCTGTTATAGGGGGCGCTCCAGACTACACAACCAGGCTGCTGTTATAGGGGGCGCTCCAGACTACACAACCAGACTGCTGTTATAGGGGGCGCTCCAGACTACACAACCAGACTGCTGTTATAGGGGGAGCTCCAGACTACATAACCAGACTGCTGTTATTGGGGGCGCTCCAGACTGCACAACCAGACTGCTGTTATAGGGGAGCTCCAGACTACACAACCAGACTGCTGTTATAGGGGGCGCTCCAGACTACACAACCAGACTGCTGTTATAGGGGGTGCTCCAGACTACACGAACCAGACTGCTGTTATAGGGGGTGCTCCAGACTGCACAACCAGACTGCTGTTATAGGGGGCGCTCCACCCTACACAACCAGACTGCTGTTATAGGGGGAGCTCCAGACTACACAACCAGACTGCTGTTATAGGGGGCACCCCAGACTACACATCCAGACTGCTGTTATAGGGGGAGCTCCAGACTACATAACCAGACTGCTGTTATAGGGGGAGCTCCAGACTACACAGCCAGACTGCTGTTATAGGGGGCGCTCCAGACTGCACAACCAGACTGCTGTTATAGGGGGCGCTCCAGACTACACAACCAGACTGCTGTTATAGGGGGAGCTCCAGACTACATAACCAGACTGCTGTTATTGGGGGCGCTCCAGACTGCACAACCAGACTGCTGTTATAGGGGAGCTCCAGACTACACAACCAGACTGCTGTTATAGGGGGCGCTCCAGACTATACAACCAGACTGCTGTTATAGGGGGCGCTCCAGATTACACAACCAGATTGCTGTTATAGGGGGTGCTCCAGACTACACGAACCAGACTGCTGTTATAGGGGGTGCTCCAGACTGCACAACCAGACTGCTGTTATAGGGGGCGCTCCACCCTACACAACCAGACTGCTGTTATAGGGGGCACTCCAGACTACACAACCAGACTGCTGTTATAGGGGGCACCCCAGACTACACATCCAGGCTGCTGTTATAGGGGGAGCTCCAGACTACATAACCAGACTGCTGTTATAGGGGGAGCTCCAGACTACACAGCCAGACTGCTGTTATAGGGGGCGCTCCAGACTACACAACCAGACTGCTGTTATAGGGGGCGCTCCAGACTACACAACCAGACTGCTGTTATAGGGGGAGCTCCAGACTACATAACCAGACTGCTGTTATTGGGGGCGCTCCAGACTGCACAACCAGACTGCTGTTATAGGGGAGCTCCAGACTACACAACCAGACTGCTGTTATAGGGGGCGCTCCAGACTACACAACCAGACTGCTGTTATAGGGGGCGCTCCAGATTACACAACCAGACTGCTGTTATAGGGGGTGCTCCAGACTACACGAACCAGACTGCTGTTATAGGGGGTGCTCCAGACTGCACAACCAGACTGCTGTTATAGGGGGTGCTCCAGACTGCACAACCAGACTGCTGTTATAGGGGGCGCTCCACCCTACACAACCAGACTGCTGTTATAGGGGGCACTCCAGACTACACAACAAGACTGCTGTTATAGGGGGCGCTCCAGACTACACAACCAGACTGCTGTTATAGGGGGCACCCCAGACTACACATCCAGACTGCTGTTATAGGGGGAGCTCCAGACTACATAACCAGACTGCTGTTATAGGGGGAGCTCCAGACTACACAACCAGACTGCTGTTATAGGGGGAGCTCCAGACTACATAACCAGACTGCTGTTATAGGGGGAGCTCCAGACTACACAACCAGACTGCTGTTATAGGGGTTGCTCCAGACTACACAACCAGACTGCTGTTATAGGGGGAGCTCCAGACTACATAACCAGACTGCTGTTATAGGGGGCGCTCCAGACTACACAACCAGACTGCTGTTATAGGGGGCGCTCCAGACTACACAACCAGACTGCTGTTATAGGGGGCGCTCCAGGGTATCAACAATATCTGTACAACCTTCACATACACTTGTCAGAAACCCTGTTTATTATAGCTACAGGGAAATATTCAATCTCGCTTCTCTATTGGTCAATTCTTCTGTCAATTTCAAACAAAATATAAACAATTGGCTGGCGGAACCCCTACTAGCCCCGCCCCTCTCCAGTAAGACAAGCCGCTAGTAACACACTTATCAAGTCCCACCCAGCTGTCATTTTATGGCTCTCTGATTGGTTGCGCTCTCCCAGTCTGCTCCTCTGATTGGCTGTGCTTCCTTCCCATAGATATTGCTAAAAGCCCCGCCCCACTGTCACCGGTTTAGTCATCGATTGGTTGTGACACACGTCAGTCATCAGAAGGTCGCAACCCTATTGACTGCCCTATTGTTGGCGTAGGAAAGGAGGCGGGACGATGCCGTGTGTCTGATTTCTCCGCCGTTCGGTGCTGGAGAGCCCCGGGGAGGGAGGAGCTGCGTGACAGCGCCGGGGCCTGGGCCCTGAGGTGAGCGGATAGACAGGAGCGCGCTCTGCTATGTATATCACTGGGGAATTGTGGGAAAATCCGGGATAGTGATTGTGGACGTCCCGGTGTCCCTGTAGAGGGTGTGTCCGTGTGCTGCTGACGTCATCAGTGCTTTACCTTGCTGCATAGGAAATAGAGGGAGCTCCGTGACGTTATCCATTAGTCGGCCGGTTAATGAGGTCATGATTCCTCCATACACCCCCTGCTGACGTCACTGCGCACACATTAACCTTTACTGGTCCATCTGAATGCTTCCCCCATCATCATCATCATACCTGGTCCTGATGTGGTCCCATCCCTTGTCCTCAGCCCACCTCTCCATGTCCGTCCTCCATCCACCCCCTGTATCCATGTCCAAACCTGATCCTCCATCCACCCCCCTGTATCCAGTGCCCTTCCATGCCCAACCTGGTCCTGCATCCAGTGCCCCTCCATGCCCAAACCTGATCCTCCATCCACCCCCCTGTATCCATGCCCAAACCTGATCCTCCATCCACCCCCCTGTATCCATGCCCAAACCTGATCCTCCATCCACCCCCCTGTATCCATGTCCAAACCTGATCCTCCATCCACCCCCCTGTATCCAGCGCCCCTCCATGCCCAAACCTGGTCCTGTATCCAGCGCCCCTCCATGCCCAAACCTGGTCCTGTATCCAGTGCCCCTCCATGCCCAAACCTGGTCCTGCATCCAGTGCCCCTCGGTGCCCAAACCTGGTCCTCCATCCACCTCCCTGTATTCATGTCCAAACCTGGTCCTCCATCCACCCCCTGTATCCAGAGCCCCTCCATGTCCAAACCTGATCCTGCATCCACCCCCCTGCATCCAGTGACCCTCCATGTCCAAACCTGGTCCTGCACCCACCCCCTGTATCCATGTCCAAACCTGATCCTGCATCCACCCCCCTGTATCCAGTGCCCCTCCATGTCCAAACCTGGTCCTGCACCCACCCCCCTGTATCCAGTGCCCCTCCATGTCCAAACCTGGTCCTGCATCCACCCCCTGTATCCATGTCCAAACCTGATCCTGCATCCACCCCCCTGTATCCAGTGCCCCTCCATGTCCAAACCTGGTCCTGCATCCACCCCCCTGCATCCAGTGGCCCTCCATGCCCAAACCTTATCCTGCATCTAGTGCCCCTCCATACCCAAACCTGATCCAGCATCTAGTGCCCCTCCATGTCCAAACCTGATCCTGCATCCACCCCCTGTATCCACTGCCCCTCCATGCCCAAACCTGGTCCTCCATCCACCCCCCTGTATCCATGTCCAAACCTGGTCCTGCATCCACCCCCCTGTATCCAGTGACCCTCCATGTCCAAACCTGGTCCTCCATCCACCCCCCTGTATCCATGTCCAAACCTGGTCCTGCATCCACCCCCCTGTATCCACTGCCCCTCCATGCCCAAACCTGGTCCTCCATCCACCCCCCTGTATCCATGTCCAAACCTGATCCTCCATCCACCCCCTGTATCCAGAGCCCCTCCATGTCCAAACCTGGTCCCTCACCCAGTGCCCCTCCATGCCCAAACCTGTTCCTGCATCCAATGCCCCTCCATGTCAAACCCTGGTCCCTCATCCAGTGCCCCTCCATGCCCAAACCTGTTCCTGCATCCAATGCCCCTCCATGTCAAACCCTGGTCCCTCATCCAGTGCCCCTCCATGCCCAAACCTGGTACTTTATCCAGTGCCCCTCCCTATCAAAACCTGGTCCCTCATCCAGAGTCTCTCCATTCCCAAACCTGGTCCTGCATCCAGTGACCCTCCATGTCTAAACCTGATCCTCCATCTACCCCCTGTATCTAGAGCCCCTCCATGCCCAAACCTGGTCCTGCATCCAGTGCCCCTCCATGCCCAAACCTGGTTCTTCATCCAGAGCCCCTCCATGTCCAAACCTGGTCCTGCATCCAGTGCCCTTCCATGCCCAAACCTGGTCCTGCATCCAGTTCCCCTCCATTCCCAAACCTGATCCTGCATCCAGTTCCCCTCCATTCCCAAACCTGGTCCTGCATCCAGTGCCCCTCCATGTCCAAACCTGGTCCTGCATCCAGTGCCCCTCCATGCCCAAACCTGGTTCTTAATCCAGTGCCCCTCCATGCCCAAACCTGATCCTGCATCCAGTGCCCCTCCATGCCCAAACCTGATCCTGCATCCAGTGCCCCTCCGTGTCCAAACCTGGTCCTGCATCCAGTGCCCCTCCATGTCCAGACTTGGTCCTGCACCCTGGGCCCTTCCATGCCCAAACCTGGTCCTGCATCCAGAGCCCCTCCATGTCCAAACCTGATCCTGCATCCAGTTCCCCTCCATGTCCAGACTTGGTCCTGCACCCTGGGCCCTTCCATGCCCAAACCTGGTCCTGCATCCAGAGCCCCTCCGTGTCCAAACCTGATCCTGCATCCAGTGCCCCTCCATGCCCAAACCTGATCCTGCATCCAGTGCCCCTCCATGCCCAAACCTGGTCCTGCATCCAGAGCCCCTCCATGTCCAAACCTGATCCTGCATCCAGTTCCCCTCCATTCCCAAACCTGATCCTGCATCCAGTGCCCCTCCATGTCCAAACCTGGTCCTGCATCCAGTGCCCCTCCATGCCCAAACCTGGTCCTGCATCCAGTGCCCCTCCATGCCCAAACCTGGTCCTGCATCCAGTGCCCCTCCATGCCCAAACCTGGTCCTGCATCCATTGCCCCTCCATGCCCAAACCTGGTTCTTAATCCAGTGCCCCTCCATGCCCAAACCTGGTTCTTCATCCAGAGCCCCTCCATGCCCAAACCTGATCCTGCATCCAGTGCCCCTCCATGTCCAAACTTGATCCTGCATCCAGTGCCCCTCCATGCCCAAACCTGATCCTGCATCCAGTGCCGCTCCATGTCCAAACCTGATCCTGCATCCAGTGCCCCTCCATGCCCAAACCTGGTACTTCATGTCAGTCCTTCATCCTTCTCCCTTTATCCATGCCCAGACCCTGGTCCTCCATCCAGCCCCCTCTATGTCAGTCCTTCTTCCTCCTCCCTGTACCCATACCCTGGTCCTCCATCCAGCCCCCTATATGTCAGTCCTTCTTCCTCCTCCCTGTACCCATACCCTGGTCCTCCATCCAGCCCCCTATATGTCAGTCCTTCTTCCTCCTCCCTGTGCCCATACCCTGGTCCTCCATCCAGCCCCCTCTGTGTCAGTCTTTCTTCCTCCTCCCTTGTCCTTCATCCAGCCCCCTCTGTCAGTCCTTCTTCCTCCTCCCTGTACCCATACCCTGGTCCTCCATCCAGCCCCCTCTATGTCAGTCCTTCTTCCTCCTCCCTGTACCCATACCCTGGTTATCCATCCAGTGCCCTCCATGTCAGTCCTTCTTCCTCCTCCCTGTACCCATACCCTGGTCCTCCATCCAGCCCCCTCTATGTCAGTCCTTCTTCCTCCTCCCTGTACCCATACCCTGGTTATCCATCCAGCCCCCTCTATGTCAGTCCTTCTTACTCCTCCCTGTACCCATACCCTGGTCCTCCATCCAGTGCCCTCCATGTCAGTCCTTCTTCCTTCTCCCTGTACCCATACCCTGGTTCTCCATCCAGCCCTCTCTATGTCAGTCCTTCTTCCGCCTCCCGGTACCCATACCCTGGTTCTCCATCCAGTGCCCTCCATGTCAGTCCTTCTTCCTCCTCCCTGTACCCATACCCTTGTCCTTCATCCAGTGCCCTCCATGTCAGTCCTTCTTCCTTCTCCCTGTACCCATACCCTGGTTCTCCATCCAGCCCTCTCTATGTCAGTCCTTCTTCCTCCTCCCTGTACCCATACCCTGGTTCTCCATCCAGTGCCCTCCATGTCAGTCCTTCTTCCTCCTCCCTGTACCCATACCCTGGTTCTCCATCCAGCCCCCTCCATGTCAGTCCTTCTTCCTCCTCCCTGTACCCATACCCTGGTTCTCCATCCAGCCCCCTCTATGTCAGTCCTTCTTCCTCCTCCCTGTACCCATACCCTGGTTCTCCATCCAGCCCCCTCTATGTCAGTCCTTCTTCCTCCTCCCTGGACCCATACCCTTGTCCTTCATCCAGCCCCCTCTATGTCAGTCCTTCTTCCTCCTCCCTGTACCCATACCCTGGTTCTCCATCCAGCCCCCTCCATGTCAGTCCTTCTTCCTCCTCCCTGTACCCATACCCTGGTCCTCCATCCAGTGCCCTCCATGTCAGTCCTTCTTCCTCCTCCCTGTACCCATACCCTGGTCCTCCATCCAGTGCCCTCCATGTCAGTCCTTCTTCCTCCTCCCTGTACCCATACCCTGGTCCTCCATCCAGTGCCCTCCATGTCAGTCCTTGTCCTTCATCCTTCTCCCTATGCCCAGACCCTGGTCCTCCATTCAGCACCCCTTGTGGCTCCATTCCCCTTCAGATCTCCATTGCTGACCACAAGGATTCACCGTATCTATTGCTCCTGGGTTGTCAGACCTGATGGACTATTTTAGGACGTTTTTCTGATCACTTTATCACTTGTTGACTGTACTTGTGTATTCAGCCACGATGAGTCACCTACAGCTAATCCCGAGGACATACAGAAGCTGTATTGTTAGGATTAATCTGCTGTGGTAGTGCTTCCCCAACCTGCACCTCTCCAGCTGTTGCAAAACAACCACTCCCATCTTCATCTGCAGCTTTGATGGGTTTAAAGTTTTTTTACCCATTAGAGAGCCAACACTGATATAGAACAATCATATATAATTATAATTAGGAGTATTTTTGTGGTTGTCCCAAAATTATCACTACCCCCCCCCCCCCCCCCCCCAACACTAAAGACTGTCTAGGCCAGTAAAAAAAAAACTAAAAATACAGTAAATTTAACATTGAAGTCTATGGAAAATGGATGAGCCTTTAATGTCATCAGTTTGCATCCGTTTTTTCAATCCGTTTTTACTTCTGAGCATGCTCAGAACGAAAAAAAAAATTTTGGGGGATTATTAACTGAACAATAACTGATCCAAACGTCCGTTATTAACATCCGTTTGCATCCATTATTGTCCATTTTTTTTTTTTAAGTCCATTTTTTTTTTTTTTAAGGGGGAAGAAGGGGGCGGGTGTTGACGGCCATGTGAACGGCTAAGTGGGCACCGTGACCCCTTCATTCTCAGGACATGTGAAGGGCTTAGGGTTCAGGCCCCATCATAAAGTGATGGTTTATCGTAGCAAATTTGCCATACTTTACAAAACCCCAATATTCCTGACACCTTTAACCCCTTAAGGACCAGGCCATTTTACACCTTAAGGACCAGGCCATTTTTTGCACATCTGACCACTGTCACTTTAAACATTAATAACTCTGGAATGCTTTTAGTTATCATTCTGATTCCAAGATTGTTTTTTCGTGACATATTCTACTTTAACATAGTGGTAAAATTTTGTGGTATCTTGCATCCTTTCTTGGTGAAAAATCCCCAAATTTTATGAAAAATTTGTAAATTTTGCATTTTTCTAACTTTGAAGCTCTCTGCTAGTAAGGAAAATGGATATTCAAAATAATTTTTTTTTTATTCACATATACAATATGTCTACTTTATGTTTGCATCATAAAATTGACGAGTTTTTACTTTTGGAAGACACCAGAGGGCTTCAAAGTTCAGCAGCAATTTTCCAATTTTTCACAAAATTTCCAAACTCACAATTTTTCATGGACCAGTTCAGGTTTGAAGTGGATTTGAAGGGTCTTCATTTTAGAAATACCCCACAAATGATCCCATTATAAAAACTGCAGCCCCCAAAGTATTCAAAATGACATTCAGTCCGTGTTTTAACCCTTTAGGTGTTTCACAGGAATAACAGCAAAGTGAAGGAGAAAATTCACAATCTCCATTTTTTACACTCGCATGTTCTTGTAGACCCAATTTTTGAATTTTTAGAAGGGGAAAAAGGAGAAAATGTATACTTATATTTGTAGCCCAATTTCTCTCGAGTAAGCACATACCTCATATGTCTATGTAAAGTGTTCGGCGGGCGCAGTAGAGGGCTCAGAACCGAAGGAGTGACAAGGGGATTTTGGAGAGTACGTTTTTTTTAAATGGTTTTTGGGGGGCATGTTGCATTTAGGAAGCCCCTATGGTGCCAGAACAGCAAAAATCCCCTACATGGCATACCATTTTGGAAACTAGACCCCTTGAGGTACGTAACAAGGAATAAAGTGAGCCTTAATACCCCACAGGAGTTTCACGACTTTTGCATATGTAAAAAAATAAAAATAAAATTTCACTAAAATGTGTGTTTCCCCCCAAATTTCACATTTTTGCAAGGGTTAATAGCAGAAAATACCCCCCAAACATTGTAACCCCATCTCTTCTGAGTATGGCGGTACCCCATAAGTTGACCTGAGGTGTACTATGGGTGAACTACAATGCTCAGAAGAGAAGGAGTCATATTTGGCTTTTTGAGAGCAAATTTTGCTCGGGGGCATGTCGCATTTAGGAAGCCCCTATGGTGCCAGGACAGCAAAAAAAAAACACATGGCATACCATTTTGGAAACTAGACTCCTTGAGGAACGTAACAAGAAATAAAGTGAGCCTTAATACCCCACAGGGGTTTCACGACTTTTGCATACGTAAAAAATTAATTTAAAAAAATCACTAAAAGGTGTGTTTCCCCCCCAAATTTCACATTTTTGCAAGGGTTAATAGCAGAAAATACCCCCCAAAATTTGTAACCACATCTCTTCTGAGTATGGAGGCACCCCATAAGTTGACCTGAAGTGCACTACGGGCGAACTACAATGCTCAGAAGAGAAGGAGTCATATTTGGCTTTTTGAGAGCAAATTTTGCTCGGGGGGCATGTCGCATTTAGGAAGCCCATATGGTGCCAGGACAGCAAAATAACCCCCACATGGCATACCATTTTGGAAACTAGACCCCTTGAGGAACGTAAGAAGGCGTAAAGTGAGCATTTACCCCCCCCACTGGTGTCTGTCATATCTTTGGAACAGTGGGCTGTACAACATTTTTAATTTGCACAGCCCACTCTTCCAAAGATCCGTCAGACACCTGTGGGGTGTAAATTCTCACTGCACCCCTCATTACATTCCGTGAGGGGTGTTGTTTCCGAAATGGGGTCACATGTGGGGTTTTGTTTTTTTTGCGTTTGTCAAAACCGCTGTAACAATCAGCCACCCCTGTGCAAATCACCTCAAATGTACATGGTTCACTCTCCCTTCTGGGCCTTGTGCGCCCCCAGAGCAGTTTGCGCCCACATATGGGGTATCTCCATAGTCGGGAGAAATTGCATTACAAATTTTGGGGGGCTTTTTTCCCCTTTACCTCTTGTCAAAATGAAAAGTATAGGGCAACACCAGCATGTTAAAAAGTTAATTTTTTTACACTAACATGCTGGTGTAGACCCCAACTTCACCTTTTCATAAGGGGTGAAAGGAGAAAAAGCCCCCCAAGATTTGTTAGTCAATTTCTCCCGAGTACGGCGATACCCCATATGTGACAATAAACTGTTTCCTTGAAATACGACAGTGCTCCAAAGTGAGAGCGCCATGCACATTTAAGGCCTGAATTAGGGATTTGCATAGGGGTGGACATAGGGGTATTCTACGCCAGTGATTCCCAAACAGGGTGCCTCCAGCTGTTGCAAAGCTCCCAGCATGCCTGGACAGTCAACGGCTGTCCGGCAATACTGGGAGTTGTTGTTTTGCAACAGCTGGAGGCTCCATTTTGGAAAGAGTGGTGTACCAGGCGTTTTTCATTTTTATTGGGGAGGGAGGGGGCTGTGTAGGGGTATGTGTATATGTAGTGTTTTTTTACTTTTTATTTTGTGTTAGTGTAGTGTAGTGTTTTTAGGGTACAGTCACACGGGCGGGGGATTACAGCGAGTTTGAGCTGCCGCGCAAAATTTGCTGCATTGCAAACTTGCAGCCCGATACTCACTGTAAGCCCCCTGCCCATGTGAGTGTACCCTGTACATTCACAGGGGGGGGGGGGGGACCTCCAGCTGTTGCAAAACTACTACTCCCAGCATGCCTGAGAATGTTTGGGAGTTGTGGTTTTGCAACAGCTGGAGGCACACGGGTTGGGAAACACTGAGTTAGGAAACAATGTTTCCCAACCAGTGTGCCTCCAGCTGTTGCAAAACCACAACTCCCAAACATTCTCAGGCATGCTGGGAGTAGTAGTTCGGCAACATCTTTAGAGCCAGATGTTGCCGAACTACAACTCCCAGCATGCTTGGAGTTGTAGTTTTGCAACATCTGGAGGACTACAGTTTGCAGACCACTAATACAGTGGTTCCCAATCTGTGCCCTTCCAGATGTTGCAAAACTACAACCCCCAATATGCCAAAACTGTCCAGGCATGCTGGGAGTTGTAGTTCTGCAACATCTGAAGGGCCAGATGTTACAGAACTACAACTCCCAGCATGCCTGGACAGTAAGGGCATGCTGAGAATGTGTAGTTTTGCAACATCTGCAAGGGCAAAGTGGTCCAAAAACTGTGGACCTCCAGATGTTGCAAAACTGCAACTCCCAGCATGCCCAGACGCCAAGGGCTATCTGGGCATGCTGGGAGTTGTAGTTTACAGGGTCCTATTACAGCAATGCATGTCGCTTTACGGCGACGTGCATTGCTGTAAAGGGCCCGACCGCGGCTGAATATCTACTCACCTGTCGCCGCCGCCGCCATCTTCCTCGCCGGGATCCGGGTCTTCAGGGACGAGATAAGTACCGGGGCCGGGCCCCAGCACTTCCCCGTCCCCCGCCGCGTCCTCCGGTCTTACTCCCGTCCTCTCCGGACTTCAAGGGGCCGGGCAGGACGGGAGGAAGTAACCGCCCCCCCCCCCCCTGCGATTGGTTGGTTAACTAACCGACAGATCGCAGGGTATAGGAGGAGGTGGCCACCTCGCTCCTAGGCTCCAGCATGGTCCTGGCTGTCTGTGACAGCCGGGATCATGCGAAATTACCGGGCGGTCGGGTCCCAGAGACCCGATCAGCCCGGTATCGCCGCAGATCGCAAGGGCGATTTCCCTTGCGATTTGTGGCGATCGCCGACATGGGGGGCCTACATGGCCCCCTCGGCGTTTGCCCTGGATGCCTGCTGAAGGATTTCAGCAGGCATCCAGTTCCGATCTCTGCCCGGCGAGCGGCAGAGACCGGAAAACGCCAGGACGTACGGGGACGTCCTGGGTCCTTAAGAGGTTGAAAGGGGTTTAACCAACCAGCAGCGTTATCCCTTTAAAGCAGATAGGAAAGCACTACAGTACCCAGCACCACCGCTATGAATAAATGTCTGCTCAATAGGGAAACCTGTGTCCCTACATTTCAAAAAGGGTAGCGGTCATTCATGGAATGCCGGAGATAGTCAAGAGAGGTACTCAACCGGGGAACACAGAGGGGGAGATTTAGCTAAACCTGTCCAGAGGAAAAGTTGTCCAGTTGCCCATAGCAACCAATCAGATCGCTACTTTCATTTTGCAGAGGCTTTGTTAGAAATGATCTGATTGGTTGCTCTGGACAGGTTTTGATAAATCTCCCCCAGAATCCCCATTCTTATGATCGTGGGGGTCCCAATGGTCATACACTGTAATACTGTAATACTGGATATCCTATGCTTTATACTAGGAATGGTGCAACATTAGAAAATAA
This sequence comes from Hyla sarda, assembly GCF_029499605.1. Taxonomy (NCBI): domain Eukaryota; kingdom Metazoa; phylum Chordata; class Amphibia; order Anura; family Hylidae; genus Hyla; species Hyla sarda. The sequence goes on along the minus strand of NC_079192.1, from coordinate 47,760,465 downwards.
TGGCTGATGGTGTCACACTTGTGTGTGGTATGGCAGTTCATTCCTATTCCTTAAAGGGGTACTCCGCCCCTAGACATCCTTTGGATAAGGGATAACCCCCCCCGCCCCCCCCCCCCCCTCCGCGATCTTTGTACTGTACCCAGCATTCTGAATAGGATGTTTAGAATGGTGGGTTCCCGTGGCGGGAGACGTAACGTCAACCCAGCACCCCCTTCCTGACATCACGTCATGCCCCCTCCATTCATGTCTATGGGAGGAGGCATGTCTCCCACCACAGGAATCCAGCATTCTAAACATACTGGATAAGATGTCTAGGGGCGGAGTACCCCTTTAATGTAGCTGAGTTACAATACCGGATACAACCCATGGTAAGGTGTGGTGCCGCTCTTTGCAGAAAGAAGACAGGTTTCTCTAATCCCCCTTAAAGTGTAACTCTGATGGCGCTCCGGCGGCAGGATATCTGTTTAAAGGGGTACTCGGGTGGAAAACAAATTTTTTGGGATCAACTGGTTCCAGAAAGTTAAACAGATTTGTAAATTACTTCTATTTAAAAATCTTATTCCTTCCAGTACTTAACAGCTGCTTTATGCTCCACAGGAAGTTGTATTTCTTTCTAGAATTCTTTTCAGTCTGACCACAGTGCTCTCTGCTGACACCTCTGTCCATATCAGGAACTGTCTCTGGACAGTTCCTGACATGCACAGAGGTGTCAGCAGAGAACACTGTGGTCAGACAGAAAAGAAATCCAAAAAGAAAAGAACTTCCTGTGGAGAATATAGCAGTTGATAAGTACTGAAAGGATTAAAGGGGTACTCCGGCCCTAATACATCTTATCCCCTATCCAAAGGATAGGGGATAAGATGTCTGATCGCGGGGGTCCCGATGTCACGCCCTGCCCCCTCAATGCAAGCCTATGGGAAGGGGTGTGACAGCAGTCACGCCCCCTCCCATAGACTTGCATTGAGGAGGCGGGGCGTGACGTCACATGGGGCGGAGTCGTGACGTCACAAGACTAAAGCAGTCAGGATACAGGTTTGATGAAGTCCCATACAAGTCTATGGGCCGTCCAGCCAATTCATATCCTGATCGCTTTAGTCTCAGGCTACAAAGTTGCTAGAAGTTACAGGTATCGTGCTGAATAGTATCATGAATGTGAAAAAGGGGTCCCAGAGAAGTGTATGGGACCTTACTGTACCCTATATGGCTCTAATTTCATAGGAAGTTACATTTTGTATAGATCAAAAAATAATAATAATAATTATGCTATGTGAGATTTATCCTGTATATCATTGACATACAGAAACAAGAAGTCCTTCTATCCATCTATCTATATAGCAACAGGAGAATACAGCAGCATCTATATATATATCTATATATATCTATATCTATATATATATATATATATATATATATATAAACAGGATGCATCCCCCAATCTCAGGCACAGACGGTCCCTTTGTTCTGGCTAGAAAAAATAGTTCCGCTTTCTAATGGCTCATGTTCACTGTAAATGTCAGACCAGACTATATCAAGCGGAACTACTTTTCGTAGACAGAGTGAATGGCGCAGAGTTCCTTGGGATTTGGATTGGGCACTTCATACTGCACCTCTCTACATATAAACACTCACACGGGGCTCGTGGTGAACATGAGACCCTAGAGGACTAGGACCCTCAGCGGGTGATCCATAAGCAGGTCTATGGCCGCTAACTGGTCTTTATTCTAATACCCGGGCCTGGATAATTGATGTACAATCCTCCTGTAGATCAGTGAGGATGATATTTAATATAGAGATAATCCCTTTACATCTCCCCCATTGTTCTGTTTTTCTGTGACGTTTTATTTGCCACTTATCTACCAGGGTAGGCGGCATAGAAGCTGCTTTCAGGACCAATAAGTAAGAGGGGGGGGGGGGGGGTGGGTGCAGAGAGTGAGGACTATGGACAGTGACAAACTTATCTATCTATCTCATTTCTATCTATCTCATTTCTGTCTATCTCATTTCTGTCTATCTCATATCTATCTATCTCATATCTATCTATCTCATTTCTATCTATCTCATATCTATCTATCTCATATCTATCTATCTCATTTCTATCTATCTCATATCTATCTATCTCATATCTATCTATCTATCTCATATCTATCTATCTCATATCTATCTATCTATCTCATTTCTATCTATCTCATATCTAGCTATCTCATATCTATCTATCTATCTCATATCTATCTATCTCATTTCTATCTATCTCATATCTATCTCATATCTATCTATCTATCTCATATCTATCTATCTCCTATCTATCTATCTATCTATCTCATATCTATCTATCTATCTTTCTATCTATCTCATATCTATCTATCTCGTATCTATCTATCTCGTATCTATCTATCTATCTATCTCGTATCTATCTATCTATCTCATATCTATCTATCTATCTCATATCTATCTCATATCTATCTATCTATTTATCCATCTATCTATCTATCTATATATCTCTTTCTATCTCCTATCTATCTCATATCTATCTATCTATCTCATATCTATCTATCTCATATCTATCTATCTATCTCATATCTATCTATCTATCTATCTATCTATCTATCTATCTCATATCTATCTATCTATCTCATATCTATCTATCTATCTATCTATCTCCTATCTATCTATCTCATATCTATCTCATATCTATCTCCTATCTATCTATCTATCTCATATCTATCTCATATCTATCTATCTATGTCATATCTATCTATCTATCTCATATCTATCTCATATCTATCTCATATCTATCTATCTATGTCATATCTATCTATCTCCTATCTATCTATCTATCTATCTATCTATCTCATATCTATCTATCTATCTATCTATCTCATATCTATCTATCTATCTATCTCATATCTATCTATCTATCTCATATCTATCTATCTATATCATATCTATCTATCTATCTCCTATCTATCTATCTATCTATCTATCTCATATCTATCTATCTATCTATATATCTCATATCTATCTATCTCATATCTATCTCATATCTATCTATCTCCTATCTATCTATCTATCTATCTCCTATCTATCTATCTCATATCTATCTCATATCTATCTATCTCCTATCTATCTATCTCATATCTATCTATCTCATATCTATCTATCTCATATCTATCTATCTCATATCTATCTATCTCATATCTATCTATCTATCTATCTATCTATCTATCTATCTATCTATCTCCTATCTATCTATCTATCTCATATCTATCTATCTATATATCTCTTATATATTTTCCTCCGATCTGTCTGTGTACACATCATATGACTCGGTAGATGGTCATTTCTTGTATAATATTACACTTCCGCTCGCTCTTTCATCCATCATCAGAAGATAAATCTGCTCCAGTAAAATCTCCATTTCTTTCATTAAAATGACATAAATCCGGGTTGTAGAATGTCGGCCTCTCCCCTCGGGCGCACACGACTCTGCGCTTCGTACCTGCCAACATCTCCGATTACAATCCACTATGAAATGGGTCAGGCCTCCAGTGTCCCGCACCACTGCTACAGCCCCCCCTACTGCATTTAAAGGGACATGCCACCCGTGACAACTATGAAACTAGAATATTAAAGGCATCCCCTAAATCCTTTTTTCATTATTTCCTAACTTTCTATTAAATGACGTAATTTCAGGCTATGCTATGACATTATGAGCGGTGTGGTGAAGGGGCGGCATTACTAAGCTACCACAGATTGGTAGGGGTCTCATCAGCCTGACCTGTGTCTCCATGGTAACAGACAACAAACAAACCCTCAGTAGTCTGATCCTGCAGACTAGGGATGGTCCGATACCGGAAGTGCCGATACCGGATATGTGCACCATAAAGTGCAGACCATAAAAAACAAAACAAAAGCCTGCCGTCCTGACGAGAACAACGGACGAATGGGACCATGGATCGGCAGGAGGTTAGTTATCATCAGTGTCACCCACACTACCATCCTGTACCAACAGGTTAGTGCGGGTGACACAGATGACAGGTTCCCTTTAATGAGGACATCTACCTTTATAAGAGGTTCCCTACCTACCTAACTACTGGAGGCTTCTACCTAGAGGGGCGGGTTCCCTACCTACCTACTGGGGGATTCAACCTAATAGCTGGATTTCCTATTTGCCTATAATCTGTGGGCTTCTACCTCAAAGGGGAGGATTCTCTATCTACCTTCACAAAGCCTAGAGCCATGTGCGCTGTCACATGACATAAAAAAAAAAAAAAAAAATTAATGGTAATTGGTATTGGTGAGTACTTGAAAAAAAGTATTGGTACTTGTTTATTGTACTCAGTCTTAAAAAAATGTTTTCAGGACATCCCTACTTTAGACATATTCACATCTGTCCCTTCTATTTTCCCACCAGATCTATGTTTACCGTAAACTTAGGAATATTAAGCGTGACTGTAGGATCAGACTACTCATTGTTTAGTTGTAGTCTGTTACTATGGAGATACACAGATCTGCATAGATGCTGCATACATTTTTATTAAAACCTATTGCAAAATTGTGTCCTGTTTCATGTTTAAATGCACTGGGACATAATAATAAATAAATAAAAAATAGGTGGACATATCCTTTAAGGGTAGGGTCACACATATCGCATATGCAGCGTATTTGACGCTGCGAGAAATCAGACAGCTGGAAATATGCTGCACATTCTGCCATGAGCAGACACACAGAGCTTCACCGCCGCAGTCCTGTGTGTGCAGTGAGGATTGGAGGCGGGGCCGCTCGTCAGTCATATGGGCATGCTCGGCCCACCTCCAAACCTCACTGCACACACAGGACTGCGGCAGGGAAGCCCTGTGTGTCTGCTCATGGCAAAATAGAGTGTGCGCTATATGTGACCCTACACTAAAGGGAAAATACAAAGTTTTAAGCCCACACAATCTGCAACTCCAGCACAGGGAGGCACAGGCCACACTGGGCGGTACAGTCATCAGCGCAGCCGTAGCACGCCGTCATTCAGCTGTATCAGCAACTGTACTGTCCAGTGTTGTCTGGGCACAACGTTTAAAGAGAACCTATCATGATCTTGTTAAATGTTATAATCCTCCCAGTTCACTGCCCAATCATGATAAACCACCCCCTGCCTTTATTTTTATAATTTTTTCGTTTTCTACCTTGATATTGCTCTGTATTTTCTGCTCGGATTCACAGACTGGGAAGGGGCGTTCCCCAGCAGGCGTGATATCATCTGAAGCCATACAGGGGAGAACTTCCTCCCTCACTCTGCTACACACAGCCCAGAGCAGTTCAGTGTGAGATGAGCTATGATTGGCTAAGGTTGCACACACACCCCTCAGCACTCCAGACTGCATTTCCTGATTTTGGACTTCTCCCAGGCCAGCAGGAGTCCAACATCTGTGCAAGAGATGGGGGGGAAATGTGCTCTGGACAAGTAGGGAGACACCTAGTGGCAGCTTTTTTAACACAAAGTACATTAGAAAGATTTTTTTATTTACCAAGGAGTGCAATAGCAAAAATTCGTATGCATTGGCTCTCCATTGAAAACCATATGCCAAACGATGCATCCGGTTGTGTCCGTTTTGCATCTTGTACGGTTTTGTCAATTTTTTTTCCCCATACCCAAAACCGTAGCCTACCATGGTTTTTGGTCCTGGTGAAAAACCGTAATAATTTTTTTTTTTTAACATGGGAGTCAACGGGAACCGTACAGAACCGTATGTGCGTGCGGTTCCATCTGGTTTGCACCATACGGTTTTTAACACTGGAAGTTTCTTTTTTGGAATTTCAATCAAACAAGTGAAACTTTATTCAAAATGGAGTGAAAAGTCAAAAACGTATACATTTTTTATTTTTCTTAAAAATGGATGCAACCGGACATCATTTTTAAAACCATATACGGGTTGAAATTTGTACACACGTTTTGACACAAGTTAGTCCGTTTTTCATCAAAAACCTGATACGGGAACTGTATTGCAAAAACGTGGTGTGAATCCAGCCTAACCTCAGTAATCTTTTTGTCTATACTTGCCATAAATACTATACTTGCACAAAGCCATTCACGGTAAACTGGTTAAAGGGGTACTCCGGTGAAAAACCTGTTTTTTTTTTTGTTTTGTTTTTTTAAATCAACTGATGCCAGAAAGTTAAACAGATTTGTAAATTACTTCTATTAAAAAATCTTAATCCTTCCTGTACTTATTAGCTGCTGAATACTACAGTGGAAATTCTTTTCCGTTTGAAACACAGAGCTCTCTGCTGACATCATGAGCACAGTGCTCTCTGCTGACATCTCTGTCCATTTTAGGAACTGTCCAGGGTAAAAGGAAATCCCCATAGCAAACATATGCTGTTCCTCCACAGTTCATAAAATGGACAGAGATGTCAGCAGAGAGCACTGTGCTCGTGATGTCAACAGACAGCTCTGTGTTTCAAAAAGAAAAGAATTTCCGCTTTAGTGTTCAGCAGCTAATAAGTACTGGAAGGATTAAGATTTTTTAATAAAAGTAATTTACAAATATGTTTAACTTTCTGGCACCAGTTGATTTAAAAAAAAAAAAATAATTTTCACCTGAGTACCCCTTTAAATTTGATTTGGTCGTTGTCCTGCTCACACAGCTGATGTATTTGTTGCAATGTGTCCATTTCTATACAGCTTCCAAGCTGATGTCATGAACTGCTGCCACTACTAAACCCAATGTTTCCCAAGCAGTGTGCCTCCAGCTTTTGCAAAACTGCAACTCCCAGCATGCCCGGACAGGCTTGCTGGGAGTTGTAGTTTTGCAACAGCTGGAGTCACACTGCTTAGGAAGCACTGACGAAACCTATGGTGTACACGTTCAGTCGTGTAAGTGACTGACCCTTTCATTGTTTCAGATGAGCACTCTGGCCCCCCTTCATCTCACAGACATGGCCAGCCCGGCGCTTAGTCCCGATGATTCGTCCCTGTCGGCGGCGGTCAGCATCTCGCCCTCGGACTCTGAGAACCTCAGTCCGGATGAACTGGAGCTGCTCAGCAAACTGGAGGAGCAAAACAGGTACGCAAGTCACTTATGGTCATTCTTCTCCTCTTCTGAAGGGCGGCCAACGTTGGTTACCGCTCCCGGCACTCACTGGGCTGCCTCACAGCCGGTGTCGCCCATAGCAACCAAAATTGGTGCTACTGGCTAGGGATCGAGCGATTATCGGATTGGCCGATAATCGCGATTTTGGACATTATCGGTATTGGCAATTACCTTGCCGATATGCCGATAATGCCCCACCGCACCACCCACCGCACCGCAACCGCCCCCCCCCCACCGACCCATCGGCGCCGCTGCCCCCCCCCCCCCCCCCCATTGCCTTCCCCCATCCCCAGTGTTATAATTACCTGTTCCCGGGGGTCATTCTGGCTTCTGCGCTGTTACTGTGTGCTGCATAATTACGAGTGACGTCGCCAACGCGACATCACCGTCAGTACGCACAGTGACAGCGCAGGACGCCGACGGAGCCAGAATGATCGCGGACCCCCGGGAACAGGTAATTATAACAACGGGGATGGGGGGGAGGCGATTGGGCAGTGGCGGTTTGTGGGTAGAGGATGGGGGGGAGGCGATGGGGCAGCGGTGGCATATGGGAAGAGGATGGGGGGGTGATGGGGTGGCGGTGGTATGTGGGCAGAGGGGGGGGTTAGACTCAGGGCAAGCAAGGGGAGAGAAGCGGGCAGCGGCGGCGGTCTCTGGCCCCGCTAAAGCCGCTATAGTTCATTGACTTAAAGCGCCCGCTTTAAATCATTGATCTGCAACGGCTTCTGCCCCGCCGGGGGGTTGAAATAGCCGATAATTTATACCGGAATATCGGTATAAGTTATCGGCTATCGGCCCGAAAGGTGACAGATTATCGGTATCGGCCCTAAAAAAACGATATCGGTCGATCCCTACAACTGGCGCCAACGAAGTGTTTCTTCCTGGTGTCCTGACGTGCTGGAAAGGTTCATCGCTGGAAGAAAGTTCTGCCCAGAAGGATTTACAGCTGAGAGACTAAGAGGAATCTTAAGAAATCAATCATTAAGCCGGTGTTCTCTCTTTTATGCTTAGTCTAATGTGTTTATTACTTGACGCTGCCATTTTATTGCACAGGAATTAGGAATCTCTTCTCTCGGAATGTAAAGTTCAAGAGCTCTTCACCCGAAAATCTCCGCTCCTTCAGTCGTCCACTTATGCTAAGTTATTTAAGGGGGTGACTCAAGAAGACATCTTCTTCTCCAAAGATAGTCACAGGTCTGGCTCCTGTTAGTACTCGAGCATCGGCCGGAGAGAATACAGTTCAGGAAAAATGGGACAACATTGTGACTATGGACTGGCCAGACCGGTCACACCAGCAGCTTTTAGGGGGCTCCAAAATAGAGAAACCCCCTTTACCATATCTTAATGTCCATGTAGGGTATATGGAAATCTTTCAAAAGTTGTATTCGCTTGTCTCTTAGTTAAAGGGGTACTCTGCCCCTAGACATCTTATCCCCTATCCAAAGGATAGGGGATAAGATGTCAGATCGCTGTGGTCCCACTGCTGGGGAGCCCTGGGATCGCGGTTGCGGCACCCCGCTATCATTACTGCACAGAGCGAGTTCGCTCTGTACGCAATGACGGGTGATACAGGGGCCGGAGCATCGTTACGTCACGGCTCCGCCCCTCGTGACGTCACGGCCTGCCCCCCTCAATACAAGTCTATGGGAGGGGGCGTGGCGGTCGTCACGCCCCCTGCCATAGACTTGCATTAAGGGGACAGGCCGTGATGTCATGAGGGGCGGAGCCATGACATCACGCTGCTCCGTCCCCTGTATCGCCCGTCATTACGCACAGAGCGAACTCGCTCTGTGCAGTAATGATAGCGGGGTGCCGCAGCGGGGATCCCGGGGGTCCCCTGCAGCGGGACCGCGGCGATCTGACATCTTATTCCCTATCCTTTGGATAGGGAATAAGATGTATAGGGGCGGTGTATCCCTTTAACTCTTTAAGGACAATGGGTGTAAATAATTATTAAACCTATTTGGTATCGCCGCGTGCGTAAATGTCTGATCTATCAAAATATAATGTTTAAGGGGTACTCCGCTGCTCAGGATTTGGAACAAACTGTTCCGAACGTTGGAGCCGGCATGACGTCATAGCCCCGCCCCCTCATGACGTCAAGCCCCCTCCCATAGACTTGCATTGAGGGGACGGGGCGTGACGTCACAAGCTCCCGACTCGAGCGTTCCGAACAGTTTGCTCCAAACGCTGAGCAGTGGAGTACCCCTTTAATAACCCCGTATGGTGAACAGCGTAAACGTAAAAAAATAACATTTAAAAATTTTAAAAAAGTCAAAAATTGCTGCTTTTTGGTCACATCAAATTCACAAAATTTTTTAGAAAATGCAATCAAATAGTCACATATACATAAAGAAAACTACAGATCATGGTGCAAAAAATGAGTCCTCACACAGCCCCGTATACGGAAAAATGTAACAGTTATAGGTGGTAAAGATAGAGTGATTTTAAACATACTGATTTTGTACAATAATAGGAAAGTATGTAACCATGGGTATCGTTTTAATCGGAGTGACCCACAGAATAAAGAAAACATGTTACAACACACAGGAGAAGCAGGCAATCCGGTACCGCTGCAACTCATGCAGCCAGGAGAACACAGGTGTCAGTGGAAGTTAGTCTGTGCTTGTGTGAACGCTAGTGTTGCTGGGTGGTGCTACACGCAATCTGTACAGTCCACAATATTCATCCACATGAAGATTAGAAAGAACGGAGCACTCACCGCCAACTGTACAACACAGATGCTTCTTTATTTATTCACATAAACTCATAAACTGGACACAGCGAGGTGGCAGACAGGTGGAACAAACAGCGCAGGGGGGATATCTCACATCGGGAATCCGCTGTGATGTAAGATATTACCCCTCCCCCGCTGTTTGTTCAACCTGTCTGCCACCCCGCTGTGTCCAGTTTATGTGAGTAAATAAAGAAGCATCTGTGTTGTACAGTTGGCGGTGAGTGCTCCGTTCTTTCTAATCTTCATGTGGATGATGAAAGAAAACATGTAATTTTTAACATAAAATGTCCAGTGTGAAAACAAAACCCTCCAAAATAAGCACATTTGCGCTTTTGATTTAAATTTCCTCACACAAATAATGATTATTTTAGGTTTGCCGTACATTTTATGGTAAAATGAGAAGTGTCATTACAAATTACAATTGATTACGCAAAAAACAAGCCCTTATATGGGTCTGGGGATGGAAATATAAAAGAGTTATGGATTTTAGGAGAGGTGGAATTGGCCTGGTTCTTAAGGCCAAAATGAGCATGTTCCTTAAGGGGTTAAAGGAGATATCCAACCTAATGTGTTAAAAATAAAAACGTAAATAAGTTATACATCTATGCTCTCCGTGACTCTACAAGGCATCCCAGCTGATTTGTTTCGAAATCGAACCCCCATAAACAGCCTTTGAAAATCCAGCTGCAAAAGTCTACACAAACCATAAGCCCCTGCCATTGTTTCCTGTGTGAGCTGCCCTCAGAGAGCTAAACAGGTCACATGGTTAGAGAAGCAGTGAATATAGATGAGGGGGATATAACTGATTGGGAGCCATTGGATATGAATCTGCGAATAGTCAAATATTGTTTAGGTCAAGATATTTGAAAGCCTGTACGTTCCATATATCATCTATAGGTCGCTGACTAAGAATAACTCCTCACCCCTCCATGCTGTCTGTAAGCAGTAAGATAGATAAAGGTTCTGCGGGATGGTACATGGCTGTAGGATTTACCCTCATAGTATGAGGCTGGCACACAGTGGGTGATCTTGCCCGTAGCTGGTATGAGTGTCACATTTCATCATTTCTGTACAGAGCTCATTAAAATGTGCCCAGAGCCGGTGCTGAAATCCTCCATTACTGCGCGTCTGGGAAAGTCAGCTGCAATTGTGCCAGCAGGACAATGCCGTATAGATAGAGAAGCCAGGCGGCTTTCATCCTCTACACAATGTCCTCTTTCAGACACATGGGGCTGGGTGAATAGCGCAGACTGGCTTCTTTTCCGATTTCATTCATAGCGTTTAAAGATAGCATTCATTACCATATACGAGGCTGAATATCATTCCACGAGCTGTATGGATGGAGGTATCACGAAACGTATCACTAAACAGGCAGGCAATACTCGGCCACCACCTCCATCAGTGCAGATCTTTCTTTTTTTTAAATCAACCGGTGCCAGAAAGTTAAACAGATTAGTAAATTACTTCTATTTAAAAACCTTAATCCTTCCAGTACTTATTAGCAGCTGTGTGCTACAGAGGAAATTCTTTTCTTTTTGAATTTCTTTTTTGTCTTGTCCACAGTCTCTGCTGACACCTCTGTCCTTGTCAGGAACTGTCCAGAGCAGCATAGGTTTGCTATGGGGATTTTCTCCTGCTCTGGACAGTTCCTGATAGGGGCATCAGGTGTCAGCAGAGAGCACTTTGGACAAGACAAAAAAGAAATTCAAAAAGAAAAGAATTTCCTTTGTAGCATACAGCTGCTAATAAGTACTAATTTACAAGTTTGTTTAACTTTCTGGCATCAGTTGATTAAAAAAAAAAAGAATTTCCACCAGAGTACCCCTTTATATTCAAAGGATAGGGGATAAGATGTATGATTGCAGGGGTCAAACCGCTGTGGACCCCCACGATCTTGGTGCAGCTCCCAGTATTCTGTGCCGGGCGCTTGCTCCGAGACGGGGATGTGACGTCACGCCCCTAGTGACCTCACGCCACGCCCCCCATTCATGTCTATGGGAGGAGGCGTGACGGCTGTCACGCCCCCTCCCATAGACATGAATGGAGGGGGCATGGTGTGATGCCCATAGGGGGCTTGGCCATGACATCACGTCTCTGTCTCGGAGGAAGCACCTGGCACAGAATGCAGGGGGCTGCTCTGAGATTGTGGGGGTCCACAGCGGCGGGATCCGTGGGATCATACAATTTATATGAGATGTATAAACCTGGAATACCCCTTTAAAGCCCTTTGCTCAGGATTCCCTCAAGGGGTGAAGGGAAGTACTGCAACATAGGGACTTCGGTGCTAGAAATATTATTTTGAAAAGTTACAAAAGTGGCAGCTTTATATTTTGACTTATTACATATAATTCCCATGGATCACCGTGGAGTCAGTCTTTTGAGAGCTACAGATTTTAGGATTTGACATTAAACTGCGTATGAATATAAAATAGCGATAGGGTTGCATATTAAAGAGATACTCCAGCCCTAAAAGGGAAACTGTCATGAGTTTTACCCACACTGACCTGTTGGTACAGGTGTGTAGTGTGTGTGACACTGATCGTAGCCATACTTATCTCTCCCCGGTCCGTGCCCTCGTTCGCCGGTTATCTTCCTCATTCGTGCGGCCGGCTTGGTGCACAGGCGGAGCTTCAGAAGCATGCTGACTTCGATGCGGCTGCTTCCCTGAGCCTGCGAGATCCAGCGATCAAGCAGCAGCAGTGTCAGGGTGTTCCTCAAGCTCTGCCCGCGCACCAAGCCTGCCGCCCGAACGAGGAAGATGACTGGCCAATAGGACATCACATGGGGGATAGTTAAGTGTCAGTATAACACGCACTACACACCTGTAATAACAGGTTAGTGCTGGTAAAGATGATTACAGTTTTCCTTTAAAAATGTATCCCCTATCCACACGATAGGGGATTAGTGTCTGATCACGGGGGGTCCACCCTGTGATCTTCAAAATGGGCTCCAACTTTCCCTGCTACGTGAAGCAGTGGGTCGACAGGCGTGTGGTAATACCTACCGATCGGGGCGCACACCTGATCTTTATGCGGTGCATGAGGGAATGAGGTATATTGGCATTATCCATTAGCCAGCCTCATCTTTTGACACCTGTCCATATCATTAGGACGAGTTATCCGTATGTTCCCTGAGAAACCCCGAAAGTATGGGGGGGAAAAGCGTCGGAACAAAAGGGCACAAAACTGTAATGTTTTTTTTTTATTACCTTTTCACATTATTTTGCCCAAGAGGTGTTATGATTTATGGTGGATGCATGAATTTGGTGGTGAGTGGAATGCCCCCCATTTATGCTTTTTGATAACATTACGATAGAGTGGGAGAGTGATTTTTTTGAAGTTATTATATGTCACTCTGACCCTATTGGGGACACTGTGAGCTTTAAGTAATTGCTCTGGTCTTTTTATCCTGGGAGACCGATCAAGTACTGTCAGCTGACCATTGACTGTATCTGAATTTAAACTGTCCATTAGTCAGGACTGACTCTGGTCATATGCAGATTTTTTTTCAGGTATTGTGGTAGTCATTTTTCTTTGTGTCACAAGTGTGTAGTCACAATTTATGTTAAAGGGAACCTTTCATCAAAAAAACTTTTGATATATTATAGATTAATGTATGCAGAATAACTTTACAATTGCATGTTATTAAAAAATATGCTTCTTTCGATTTAATTTTCCACTTTGAAAAAATGACCACTAGGGGTCTCCCTACCAGTCCTTTTTTTTTTTTATAGATTTCAGACTCATGCAGGAGTCCTAAATCTCAGACAGCAGCCGGAACACAGACATACTCACCACTGCTCACTGCCAGGGAGCAGTGCTGAGTTTGTCTGTGTCCCGGCTGCAGTCTGAGATCACGGACTCCAGCATGAGTCTGAAATCTATAAAAAAAAAAAGGACTGGTAGGGAGACCCCTAGTGGTCATTTTTTCAAAGTGGAAAATTAAATAGAAAGAAGCATATTTTTTAATAACATGCAATTGGAAAGTTATTCTGCATACATTAATCTATAATATATCAAAAGTTTTTTTGATGAAAGGTACCCTTTAATTATCTCTAATTTTTTTTTTTTTGAAAGCATATCAATAAAGCTATAAGTTTTAATAATATTCAAAACAAGGGTCTAGAAGTGCTGTGATACAAGATGGGCTTCAGTAGCGCAGATTTCAGAAATGTGCTTTGGAATATGCAAAAATCAAAGTCGCAGCATGTATAGAAAAGTCGCAAGTATTTGTGACTTTTTTACACAAAAAAAAAAAATCTACTACAGAGCTTGATAAATCTGCTTCTATATAGTGGTATATTGTACTTTTTTGTCCTTTCTGTGTCTTAGGCTCCTGGAAGCAGACTCCAAATCCCTACGCAGTGTTTCTGGATCCTGCAGGACCAGTGTCACCTCCCCGGGGCCACCACCTCTGGACCAGGACAGCTGGGAGCTATGGGGACGCATTGTCACTCACTGGGAGGAGTGGACTAGGAGGAAGGAGAAGCTTTTGAAGGTCAGTGAGAGGTGCAGATGATCTACAAGAGCTTCTGATCAACCACAGGTCTCTGGAGGGAAGAGGTTACTTAATGTTCTGCTCTCGGGGTATATTACATTACAGGACAATGTCTTACACCACGGGGAATCATTAACACCGACTGTGAGGACGGATCACTGCACAGCTGTAATACTCTCCGCCTATTCCTGGTCACAGGCCGTACTCGGGGCCTGTAAAAGGTGCATTGCCATGCCTTTATGCCAGCCGTAGTTGTTTATCTATAGTTGGGGAATAGTGTTATTTCTTTTTTAAAAGAACAGATGTTTTTTTTTATTATTCATTGTGCAGCTAGTCAGGCTATATATTATATTACTGCATGTAGAAGCAAAATGGAAGATGCACTCACCAATGTCTTGCTGGGAGGAATCAATTCTTTATTGCAGCGTGTAGTTCATAAAATCATCGGGTACAAAAGTGCATAAAAGGTGGGTATAAAAAGGTGGACACAGGCAGGGGGCGGCAACTAGTTTCGCGCACGTGGGCGCTTCCTCTGGCTCGCAGAGCCAGAGGAAGCGCTCACGTGCGCGAAACTAGTTGCCTGCCCCTGCCTGTGTCCACCTTCAGCTACAACTAATTTTGCTCCTTCAGCGACAACTAGTTTTGTGCTCGCTGAGCCAGAGGAAGCGCCCACGTGCTCGAAACTAGTTGCCTGCCCCTGCCTGTGTCCACCTTCAGCTACAACTAGTTTTGCGCCTTCAGCGCCAACTAGTTTCGCGCTCGCAGAGCCAGAGGAAGCGCCCACGTGCGCGAAACTAGTTGCCTGCCCCTGCCTGTGTCCACCTTCAGCTACAACTAATTTTGCGCCTTCAGTGGCAACTAGTTTTGCGCTCGCAGAGCCAGAGGAAGCGCCCACGTGCTCGAAACTAGTTGCCTGCCCCTGCCTGTGTCCACCTTCAGCTACAACTAGTTTTGCGCCTTCAGCGCCAACTAGTTTCGCGCTCGCAGAGCCAGAGGAAGCGCCCACGTGCGCGAAACTAGTTGCCTCCCCCTGCCTGTGTCCACCTTCAGCTCCCTGTGCACTTGTGTACCCGATGATTTTATGAACTACACGCTGCAATAAAGAATTGATTCATCCCAGCAAGACATTGGTGAGTGCGTCTTCCATTTTGCTTCTACATACAGTATATATCTGCTATTTCTTATTGGATCGCTGCACCACCATTTGGAGGATCATAGCATGCAATACTATCGGTACACTGTTAGACTGCCTAATTGACAACAACGATTGCGGTCTCTCAGACTAGAGGTGCCGGACATTCTCACTTTCTTTTTGGATATATATTATATTATATATAAAAATAATTCAGCTAGTATTACCTCATATAGTTGTTTTTTCTATCTTACAATTCCTGGATTAATTTCCGTCACTTGGGTCATGTGATCTCGTTGTGACTCAGTGGAAATTACATGTGTTTCTCTTCTCTACTACTAGAAGCTCCTGTGTGGTGAAACTGCATGGACTGTTCCACACAAGCTATACACAGGGAGGAGACAGAAACTCCCATCATGTTACAGATGCTGATTAAACAGCTCCTGTCACATAGTTATAATAGCTTTGATGACAATTTAGCCACTCTGACTGTGTATACCTATAGTCTCTTAGCTTATTCAGGAGAATATAGAGATAAGAATTATTACAGTGTCCTCCCAGCAGTCAGATAGGTTACTGGCTCTAGCTGCTCTTATAACGCTGTGTTGATGCATCATGGGATTGACAGTGGATTTGAAAGGGAGAGAATTCAGTTTGAAATCTGACAGGAAAGATGGTGTCTGATCAGTAGTCACATGAGCAAGGTCCAGTAATGAAATGTGTGGATGCAGCAGAGCTGGGATAAAACAGATGACACCGTAGCAATAGTGGTGGTGAGTGTGCATGATATGAATGCTTCTTACAAGAAACCTCTTATTGTTCCCTTCTTATTTATGTGTCTTACAGGAACTTATACGCAAAGGGATCCCACATCACTTTCGAGCCATAGTATGGCAGATGCTGTGCAACGCAACAGATATGCCAGTGAAAAAGCAATATGCTGATCTTCTGAGGATGTCCTCTCCATGTGAGAAGCTGATTCGGAGGGACATTGCTCGAACCTACCCTGAGCATGACTTCTTCCGGGGTCAGGACAGCATGGGGCAGGAGGGGCTGTTTAATGTCATGAAGGTAAGAAGAAAACATGGGAGAATCACATAGTCGTTTAGGGTGGGACTTTAGATAACGGCTTCTATCTATACTTAATGGGGGTCATTTACTATTGTGTCGGTTATTTTTTCTTTCGGTTTGGGATGTTTCCCGACACCCCTTTCCCTTCTAATTCACTAATTTAGCGCACCGTTTTGTCACACGGCATATTTTCGGGTGCATAACGTATTTTCGGGCGCATGACGTCAATTACTATACTAACCCGAGCGGGAAAAATCCAGTCAGAAGCTCCGGAGCAGTTGAAGAGCTTAGAGGGCAGTATTTTATCTCCTAAAAATGACAAGAAGAGCTGAAATATCTGATGCTTTTCGCATCTTTTAAATAAAATAAATAAAAAATATTTAATAATTTATAATAAAATTAAATATCATTTAGAGAATCCCTTAAGAGACCTCTTTTAAAAATAACCTGATCAGAAATTATAAATCACATTTTTGGGATAGACATTAATAAGACAAGACCTTTGTAACATCAAATTAGCATCATTTTAGTTTATATTATGCAAAAGAAAAAATTCACATTTTTAATAAAAAAAAAAAAAAAGACCTGGTTTCAGGTTGTGGGTTTTATAAGGGGAAAAACCCGACTAGTTTTAGTAAGTTTTTTTTTATAAATTGGTAGGGTTTGTACAAAATGTCGGGGACACGCCCCTTTTTCGGGTTATTGAGGGAAAATGTCGTGCTGGTCGGGAATGTATGTCATGTACAGTCGCATTGTGTCTGCACCATGGCGCAAGCTCTGTGCTCTATGGCGCAGACATCTTGCGCCATAAAAGTCGCAAAGAAAACGACAAGAGACTGTCGGGAAAAGATTAGCAAATGACCCCCAATATCCCTGATATGGGGTCTTCCCCGGATACTCTCAGAGCCAAACTGAGAAAATCTGGACTTTACAACATCTTGACAGCCGGATCTAAGCAGATTACCATATTGTAACCTGGTCTTGTTAATATGTAATGACCTTTGTTTATTATTCCACATACTTTTCTTTACTGTCGAATATCTGTTTTAAAGAAAAATTCTTTAATAAAACAAAACAGTTGAACAAAAAAAAAGTGTGGGACTTTCTCAGAATGTTTATCCCGGCTGTTTTAGATGTCATGGTCCATAGCCCCATTATACCCCCCCCCCCCCCCCCACACAACAATGTTTGATGGGTCCTGGGCATCTTGGTACACCTAGCATGAAGTAGGTCAAGTGCCACAGTAGGGTTCAAAAATAAAGAAAAGGTTTTAAAAATCTCCAAAATTAAAAGTTAAAAAAAATATTTTCATTTATAAAAAAAAAATAATAATAATATGCAATAAAAAATTGAAATTGAAACTGGTATTGCTGCTTATGTAAACGTCCAAACAATAACAACATAATGGGGGAGATTTATCAAAACCCGTCCAGAGGAAAAGTTGCTGAGTTGCCCATAGCAACCAATCAGATCGCTTCTTTCATTTTTGAAAAGGCCTCTGAAAAATGAAAGAAGCGATCTGATTGGTTGCTATGGGTAACTGGGCAACTTTTCCTCTGGACAGGTTTTGATACATCTCCCCCATTGTTATTCATCTTGCACAGCGAGCTCTGTAAAAACGAAACCCCCAAAAATGTGCATTGTATGGTAAAATAAATGGGGCCATTAAAAAATACACCTAGTCCTGCAAAACAAAAGCTTCAATTCAGCTGCATAAATGGAAAAATTGAAAATATAATGTCACAAATTGCTGTCTTGGGAATGTGTCTAAGTGAATCTCCATATTTTAATAATAATCTAAAATATAGAGAAGTGGTATTATACAGAGTGTTGTCTCCCCCCACCCCAGGCTTACTCACTGATAGACCGAGAAGTGGGCTACTGTCAGGGCAGCGCTTTCATTGTGGGCCTCCTCCTCATGCAGGTGAGTCCTCCTATCTACAGTCTCTGGGTTTTATATACTGCTTACACTAGTGCTAGGCGATATACCGGTTCATACCGAATACCAAATTTTTTTTCCTGCACAATAAGAATTTTCCCCATACTGCAATACCGGATGGGCCCCTCCCCCCTCGAATGAATGGATTATCAGCCGCAGCGCGCTGTCCCCACATCGGGGAACTAATCATATGTGACCCGCGAGTGCTGCATATGTGACCAACCGCTGCGCTGTACTGTACTATCCTTGTGCCCAGGCTGCAAAAATAAACTTTCTCTCACCTTCCTACATTCCCCCGTTGTTCTGGTTACGGCTTCACGCTGGGGATGGGAATGTCACAGAGCTGTCACCCTATCACCGGCCGCAGCGATGTCCCGCCTCGGCCGGTGATAGGCTGAGCCCACTGTCATGTAAGGAGCCAGCCAACTTCTTACATGACAGTGCGCTCAGCCTATCACCGGCCGAGGCGGGACATCGCTGCGGCCGGTGATACGCCGAATGCTCTGTGACGTTCCCGTCCCCATGAAGCAGCAAGAGGACCGTGAGGCCAGCAACCGGGGGAACGTAGGAAGGTGAGTGAAAGTTTTTATTTTTTTTTATTTTTTTTTTTTATTAATTTTTTTTTTTTTTACTTTTGCAGCCCGGGCACAGGATAGTACAGTACAGCGCAGCGGCTTCACACATTTTGATACAGTTAAGGCTGGGTTCACACCACGTTTTTGCAATACAGTTCCTGTATACGTTTTCTATGTGAAAACCGTATGGAACCGTATTGGAAAACGTATGCATTGACTCTCCATTGAAAACCCTATGCCAAAAGATGCATCAGGTTGTGTCCGTTTTGCATCCCGTACAGTTTTGCCAGGTTTTTTTCCTGTACCCAAAACTGTAGTCTACCACGGTTTTAGGTCCGGTTGAAAAATTGTATTAAACCATATACGTTTTTTTTAAACATGGGAGTCAATGGGAACCGTACAGAACTGTATGTGCATACAGTTCCATACGGTTTTCACCATACGGTTTTTGACTTTGCAGTTTTTTTTCTTGGAATTTCAATCAAACAAGTAAAACTTTATTCAAAATGGAGTGAAAAGTTAAAAACATATACGTTTTTTTCTTAAAAAACGGATGCAACCGGATGTCATTTTAATATAAGTATACGATTTTTAACTGTATACGAGTTAAAATTTGTACACACGTTTTGATACAGTTTAGTCAGGTTTTGAGGAATCCGTTTTTCCTCAAAAACCTGATACGGGAACTGTATTGCAAAAACGTGGTGTGAACCCAGCCTTGGGGTGCTTTCACACCACGTTTTGTACTTACGGTTCCCGAATACGGTTGGGAGGAGGGGGCGGGGCTTTATCGCGGTGCCCGCACTCAGCCGTATAGGGGAACCGTATTTAATGCATGTCTATGAGCCGACCGGAGTGAACCGCAGCCTCCGGTCGGCTGCGTTTTCAGCCGTATGCGGTTTCCCGACCGTAGGCAAAAACGCAGTTCCCTCCGGTCGGCTCATAGACATGCATTAAATACGGTTCCCCTATACGGCTGAGTGCGGGCGCCGTGATTAAGCCCCGCCCCCCCTCCTCCCAACCGTATTCGGGAACCGTATTTAACAAAACGTGGTGTGAAAGCTAGGGATCGACCGATTATCGGTATGGCCGATATTATCGGCCGATAATCACCATTTTGGGCATTATCGGTATCGGCAATTACCTTGCCGATAATGCCCCGCACCGCCCCCACCGCAGCGCGACCGCCACCCCCCCCGACCCGCCGCACCGCGTCGCACCCCCCCACCGTGATGCTGGGCGGTATACCGGTATGGATTTTTGCCCATACCTCTATACCGGTCGGGCCCCTCCCCCACCCTCCGAGTCAATAAAAAAATGTAACTTACCCGTAATGGGGGTGGTCCGGGCCATCCATCCGTCCTGTAGTGTCCGGGGGCGTTCCGGGTGAAGAGTGAACCGGTCCGGGCTGTCCTTCTCCGGCGGTCCTCTTCTCCACTCCGGGCAGGCTCCAGCCTAGTACACTGCATAGACGCCGCGACGTCAGGTGCGTCGCTGCGCACGGGCGTCACTGCGCAGCGGCGTCTATGCAGCGTACTAGGCCGGAGCCTGCCCGGAGTGGAGAAGATGACCCCCGGAGAAGAAGGACAGCCTGGACCGGTTCACTCTTCACCCGGAACGCCCCCGGACAATACAGGAAGGATGGATGGCCCGGACCACCCTGACAGGTAGAGGGAGAGAAGCGGGTGGTGGCGGCCGCGGCCTATAGCCCCGCAAAAGCCACTGCAGATCATTGATTTAAAGCGCCCGCTTTAAATCAATGATCTGCAGCGGTGTCGCAGGGGGTTAAATAGCCCATAACTTATACCGGAATATCGGTATAAGTTATCGGCTATCGGCCCTAACCTACACCGATTATTGGTATCGGCCCTAAAAAAACGATATCGGTCGATCCCTAGTGAAAGCACCCTTAGTCCGGTTTTTCTTCAAAAACCTGATACGGGAACTGTATTGCGAAAACTTGGTGTGCATGCAGCCTTATAGAGTTCTGGGCCTTTCTTTATATGTCCATTTCTCCTCACCCTATTAGATGCCAGAGGAAGAAGCCTTCTGTGTGTTTGTCCGGCTGATGCAGGAGTACCGGTTACGAGAGCTGTTTAAGCCCAGTATGGCTGAGCTCGGCTTATGTATATACCAGCTGGAGTATATGTTACAGGTACATCCGCTCTTCAGTATTTTCTAATCGTAATATGGTTTAGTAGATACGTTTACAATGCCACAAGGCAGTGTTTCCCAACCAGGGCTCCTCCAGCTGTTGCAAAACTACAACTCCCAACATGCCCGGACAGCCGAAGGCTGTCCGGGCATGTTGGGAGTTGTAGTTTTGCAACAGCTGGAGGCACCCTGGTTGGAAAAAACTGCCATAAACTTATCTATATGTTATAGGCCCCATGACTGAAGGTCCTTTGCTTCTTTGTACCCTTGTAAGATATTTTTGCTAATGTTTCGAAAAGGAAAAACAAAAATCTTGCAGTGACATAAGTATTCAGACCCTTTACTCAGGACTTAGTTGAAGCCCCTTTGTCAGTGATTCCAGCCTCCAGTCTTCTTGGGGATGAGGCCACAAGGTTTACGCACTTGGATTTAGGGATTTTCTGCCATTCTTCTCTGCAGATCCTCTCAATCTCTGTCAGGTTGGATGGGGACTGTCGGTGGAAGCCATGTTCAGGTCTCTCTGGAGATGTTCGATTGGGTTCAAGTCAGGACTCTGTCTGGGTCACTCAAGGACATTCACAGAGTTGTCCCTAAGCCGCTCCTGTGTAGTCTTGGCTGAGTGCTTAGGGTCATTGACATGTGGGAAGGTGAACCTTCTGCCCGGTCAGGTCTAGAGCGCTCCGGATCAGGTTTTCTTTAGGAATATCTTTTGTATTTTACTTCATTCAGCGGAAATTCAGAAGTGTGAATGGGAGTGCAGAATCCCATAGAAGTCTATGGGGGGAGATTTATCAAAACCTGTCCAGAGGAAAAGTTGCTGAGTCGCCCATAGCAACCAATCAGATCGCTTCTTTCATTTTTCACAGGCCTTGTTAAAAATGAAAGAAGCAATCTGATTGGTTGCTATGGGCAACTCAGTAACTTTTCCTCTGGACAGGTTTTGATAAATATTCCCCTATGGGCTTTAATTTGAGGCGGAATTCCGAAAGCGGAAATTCTGCCATGTGAAGAGACCCTTATAGTGTAAAGTTTTAGTATTATGGGGGAGATTTATCAAAACCCGTGCAGAGGAAAAGTTGCTGAGTCGCCCATAGCAACCAATCAGATCGCTTCTTTCATTTTTCACAGGCCTTGTTAAAAATGAAAGAAGCGATCTGATTGGTTGCTATGGGCAACTCAGTAACTTTTCCTCTGGACAGGTTTTGATAAATATTCACCTATGGGCTTTAATTTGAGGCGGAATTCTGAAAGCGGAAATTCTGCCATGTGAAGAGACCCTTATAGTGTATAGTTTTAGTACTATGGGGGAGATTTATCAAAACCCGTGCAGAGGAAAAGTTGCTGAGTTGCCCATAGCAACCAATCAGATCGCTTCTTTCATTTTCCACAGGTCTCCTTAAAAATGAAAGGAACAAGCTGATTGGTTGCTATGGGCAACTGGACACATTTTCCTCTGCACAGGTTTTGATAAATCTCCAAATAATAAAGGGGAGTTATAAAGCCCATGGGAAGTGCTCTAAAACAAAACTTTTAATGGTTCCATGATAAAAGACACCACCAAAACAATTGTGACCCATTAAAATGAGATTAAATGCAAGCGTCAGTTGTACCAAGAATTACAGCCCTACGCGTTTCCACTGTGTGTGACAGTTTCCTCGGGGGAATAATTAGGCTAGATACAGAATTATCAATAGGGTCTCATAGCACTGTCTAGTAAGCACATATCATTAGCTTAAAGGGGTTATCCAGGGGGAAAAAATGTATATATACATATCAACTGGCTCCAGAAAGTTAAACAGATTTATAAATTACTTCTATTAAAAAATCTTAATCCTTTCAGTACTTATGAGCTGCTGAAGTTGAGTTATTCTTTTCTGTCTAAGTGCTCTCTGATGACACCTGTCTTGGGAACCGCCCAGTTTAGAAGTAAATCCCCATAGCAAACCTCTTCTACTCTGTGCAGTTCCTGAGACAAGAAGAGATGTCAGCAGAGAGCACTGTTGCCAGACAGAAAAGAACAACTCAACTTCAGCAGCTGATAATTATTGAAAGGATTAAGATTTTTTAATAGAAGTAATTTACAAATCTGTTTAACTTTCTGGAGCCAGTTGATATAAGAAAAAAAAGTTTTTTCCTGGAATTCCCCAATAAATATGGGTCTAGACTGTCAGTGACCCCGCAGTATGCAGTTTCCAATGATATACTAACAGTGCAAAGTAAATCTCCCCCAAATTTTTTTTTTTGTCTCTATCTTTTCCAGGACCAGCTCCCAGAGTTAAATCTCCACTTCCGCTCTCACTGCTTCCACACATCGATGTACGCCTCATCCTGGTTTTTGACCCTATTCCTCACCACATTCCCATTGTCCATAGCCACCCGGGTGTTTGATATCTTCATTTATGAGGTGAGTGGTGACTACGGCTTGTGTACCACGGAGTGGTTCGGTCTTGGCGGTGATTTCTGAGTTCTGGTGTCACCTTACAGGGACTGGAGGTCGTATTCCGAGTAGGGATGGCTCTGCTGATGGTAAATCAGACCGAACTGATGCAGCTTGACATGGAAGGGATGTCTCAGGTAAAGGGTTTTGTGTACTTTTTCCAAGTGTGCAGCCAGGGGTCAAGTCCTGGGAAAAGTATGGGAACTCAAGCTTTCCACTATAGGGCTGGTCCTGCAGGACTCCTGCTAATGGGAACAGTGGGGGCATTTTCTAATATATGTGTAATGTCGTTAATTTTTTAGTTCTTTTTTTTTTTTGCGTGACTCTGCCAAATTATCCGCCACATACACCAAAAAGCTACGATAAGTCTAGGCTGGTGTAGTTTAGAGACTTTTCAGTGGTTTCGCCTTTTTTGCGCCTTTTCACAAAAAGTCTCAGTTGATAAATTCATTACAACCGCATAAGACTAACCTCAACAGCTGGTCTGTACACACTTTCCAAAAAAAAGTGTAAATCGAAAAGGAGGAAAAAATAGCCTTAGGTGCAGCACTGCTCCAAAATAGAGACACATCTACGCACTAATACAGCTCTAAAGATATTGATAAATTCCCTAAGTGTTCCTGGTGTGAAAATAGTGCAGAAACACTGTTCCCATACATTCCTGCAGGACTTGAGCCCTGTGTATAGCAGATGTCTGTAAATTTCATTGCTGTAAGTCAGTGGTCTGCAAACTAGACCTCCAGCTTTTGCAGAACTACAACCCCCAGACGTTTGCGGTCCGCACATGCAGTTCTGAAAAATCTGGTGGTCCACAGTTTGGAGACCAGAGCAGTAAGTCAGAGTAATTCTGCTTTAATGTAAATGATTCATAGATATATGATACTACCTTAGTTGATGTGCCCAAACATGATCTTGGATATACACTGCTCCAAAAAATTAAGGGAACACTAAGATAACACATCGTAGATCTGAATGAATGAACTAATCGTATGAAATACTTTCGTCTTTACATAGTTGAATGTGCTGACAACAAAATCACACAAAAATTATCAATGGAAATCACATTTATCAACCCATGGAGGTCTGGATATGGAGTCACACTCAAAATCAAAGTGGAAAACCACACTACAGGCTGATCCAACTTTATGTAATGTCCTTAAAACAAGTCAAAATGAGGCTCAGTAGTGTGTGTGGCCTCCACGTGCCCGTATGACCTCCCTACAATGCCTGGGCATGCTCCTGATGAGGTGGCGGATGGTCTCCTTAGGGATGTCCTCCCAGACCTGGACTAAAGCATCCGCCAACTCCTGGACAGTCTGTGGTGCAATGTGGCGTTGATGGATGGAGCGAGACATGATGTCCCAGATGTGCTCAATCTGATTCAGGTCTGGGGAACGGGCGGGCCAGTCCATAGCATCAATGCCTTCCTCTTGCAGGAACTGCTGACACACTCCAGCCACATGAGGTCTAGCATTGTCTTGCATTAGGAGGAACCCAGGGCCAACCGCACCAGCATATGGTCTCACAAGGGGTCTGAGGATCACATCTCGGTATCTAATGGCAGTCAGGCTACCTCTGACAAACACATGGAGGGCTGTGCGGCCCCCCCAAAGAAATGCCACCCCATACCATTACTGACCCACCGCCAAACCAGTCATGCTAGAGGATGTTGCAGGCAGCAGAACGTTCTCCATGGCGTCTCCAGACTCTGTCACGTCTGTCACATGTGCTCAGTGTGAACCTGCTTTCATCTGTGAAGAGCACAGGGCCAGTGGCCAATTTGCCAATCTTGGTGTTCTCTGGCAAATGCCAAACGTCCTGCCCTGTGTTGGGCTGTAAGCACAACCCCCACCTGTGGACGTCGGGCTCTCATACCACCCTCATGGAGTCTGTTTCTGACTGTTTGAGTAGACACATGCACATTTGTGGCCTGCTGGAGGTCATTTTGCAGGGCTCTGGCAGTGCTCCTCCTGCTCCTCCTTGCACAAAGGCAGAGGTCGTGGTCCTGCTGCTGGGTTGTTGCCCTCCTATGGCCTCCTCCACATCTCCTGATGTAATGGCCTGCCTCCTGGTAGTGCCTCCATTCTCTGGACACTACGCTGACAGACACAGCAAACCTTCTTGCCACAGCTCGCATTGATTTGCCATCCTGGATGAGCTGCACTACCTGAGCCACTTGTGTGGGTTGTAGACTCCGTCTTATGCTACGACTAGAGTGAAAGCACCGCCAGCATTCAAAAGTGACCAAAACATCAGCCAGGAAGCATAGGAACTGAGAAGTGGTCTGTGGTCACCACCTGTAGAACCACTCCTTTATTGGGGGTGTCTTGCTAATTGCCTATAATTTCCACCTGTTGTCTGTTCCATTTGTACAACAGCATGTGAAATTGATTGTCAATCAGTGTTGCTTCCTGAGTGGACTGTGGGATTTCACAGAAGTGTCATTGACTTGGCGTTACATTGACTTGCATGAAGAACTGAACTTTGAGCACTCACCTCGGACTCAATGCTTGTAGCAGTACAACCTCTTTATTCAAGTTGCAGGTAAAATATACAGCAGGGAGGTGGAAAGATGAAACAAGGACGGGTGGGTTCAGCCGGTGGGCGACTGTCCGTACCGCGCTCTTTGCGTTTCGTCAGGCCCCTCGCTGTGATTCATTTGATAGCATCATTAGTTAGACACTAAGAAAACAGAGGCTGTGTTGATCCTGCATTTAACAGGAAGATCCTTGGCGGCGTTAGAATCGAGACTGCGCCTGGTTATTTGTATCTGTTTAAGGCATTCCTTTGGAGTTACATTGTGTTCCCTTTATTTTTTTGAGCAGTGTAGATTAAAGGGGTATTCCGTCAGAAAACATTTTTTTTTTTAAATCAACTGATGCCAGAAATGTAAACAGATTTGTAAATTACTTCTATTTAAAAATCGTAATCCTTCCAGTACTTATCAGCTGCTGTATGCTCCACAGGAAGTTATTTTCTTTTTGAATTTCTTTTCTGTCTGACCACAGTGCTCTCTGCTGACACCTCTGTCCATGTCAGGAACTGTCCAGAGCAGGAGAGGTTTGCTATGGGGAGTTGTTCCTGCTCTGGACAGTTCCCGACATGGACAGCAGAGAGCACTGTGCTTTCAGACAGAAAAGAAATTCAAAAAGAAAAGAACTTCCTCTGAAGCATACAGCAGCTGATAGGTACTGGAAGGATTAGGATTTTTAAATAGAAATCATTTACAAATCTGGTTAACTTTCTGGCACCAGTTGAGTCTAAAAAAGTACCCCTTTAAGAAGGAGTACCCCTTTTAAGAAGGCTTTGGTGCCAGTCTTGTTCCTGACACCTCGGTGTAGTAATGTTCTTCGCGTTGGTGTTTCTCAGTACTTTCAGAAGGTGATCCCACATCAGTTCGACAGCTGCCCGGATAAGCTCATCCATAAGGCGTACCAAGTCAAGTACAACCCAAAAAGGATGAAACGGTAGGAAGGAGCTCTCCACTGTTCCCAATAAGACATATGGTGTTGCCTTCAGGCTGAGACACGTTGTTGCTCTTCCCTTTAGATTGGAGAAAGAATACGCCGCCATTAAAAGCAAAGAGATGGAAGAGCAGATTGAAATCAAGGTGAGCACCATGAGTGAGGCCTAAGGACTATGGGGGAGATTTATCAAAAGCTGTCCAGAGGAAAAGTTGCCCTGTTGCCCATAGCAACCAATCAGATCGCTTCTTTCATTTTTAACAAGGCCTCTGCAAAATGAAAGAAGTGAGCTGATTGGTTGCTATGGGCAACTCAGCAAATTTTCCTCTGGACAGGTTTTGATAAATCTCCCCTTCTCCCAAAGGGGTTGTCAGGCCGGTCTATACCCTCTTTGTATGCATCTGAAGACAAAAAAGGAGCCGAACTCCTCATAGGGCAAACTATGAGGTACAATAGGAATTGTGTAAGGCAGTGGTGTCCAAACTGTGGCCCTCCAGATGTTGCAAAACTACAACACCCAGCATGCCCGGACAGCCAACGGCTGTCCGGGCATGCTGGGTGTTGTAGTTTTGCTACATCTGGAGGGCCACAGTTTGGACACCACTGGTGTAAGGTGTACGAACCCCTTCAAAGGAGCAGCTCACCTATTAGAGTACAGATAGAGGCCAGACAAATGCTGGGTTCACATCACGTTTTTGGCTGCATTCACACCACGTTTTGTACATACAGGTTCTGGATCCGGCTGGGGGAGGGGGAAACCGAGCGCCCGTACCCGGATCAGCCTGTGACTCCATTTACTTTAATGAGCCGACAGGAGTCAAACGGTGACTGCGGTCAGCTCAGTTTTGACCCGTATCCGGTTTTGGACCAGATCTAAAACCGTAGTATACTGCGGTTTTAGGTCCAGTCAGGAAACCGCATACCGGTCAAAACTGAGCCGACCGAAGTCACCGTTTGACTCCGGTCGGCTTCGAAGGGTTCATAGATTTCACTTTATACCCTGGGTAGAGCTTGCTAAGCAGCTGAAGTTGTTACAATGAGGAGGGAGAAGAGATGACCCCCTGACCAATCTGGTGGAGAATGAATGAAGAGGTGGAGACCTCTTTGTGTGGCTTTCACCATTTATTCATATGAGCGAAGGAGAGAGCTATGCAAGTGCCCCTCTGCCTTGAGTCCCCCTGTCTTCCTGTACTGCACATTGGTGAAGGGTAGAGCCACTTGTCATGCATTTTAAGAGTTACAGGGGTACTCCGCCACTAGACAACTTATTTCCTATCCAAAGCATAGGGCATAAGATGTCTGATTGTGGGGACCTGCCGCTGGGGACACCCCCCCTTAAACTCCCTGCTGCACCCGGCGTTCCTTTAGAGTGTCGGATGGAGAGCTAGAGGCTCGTGACATCACGGTCACACTCCTCATTGCAAGTCTATGGGAGGGGGCGTCATGCCCCCTCCCATAGACTTGCATTGAGGGGGCGTGGCCGTGACGTTACAATCCTCCGCCACCTGCTTCGCAATCAGACATTATTTGGATAAGGGATAAGATGTTTAGGGGCGGAGTACCCCTTTAAGTAAAATAAAATAATAAAATAAAGCAATAAAAAATGACATTCTGTCTATATGGGACAGATCTGTGCATATTGTGAGCAATGTGAAGACGTGACGATTCTACGTAGTGCAGAAGGTTTATTTTACCTGACTTTTCTCACGACCATTTATACAGCGATTACGAACAGAGAACAGACTTCTCAAGCAACGCATCGAAACTCTAGAAAAGGTAAGACGTGACCCGCCTCCTGTCCCGTTTTTCCCATCTTCAGTATGGCCATCTTGTTCCCTCCCTTCTTTCCTATACAGGAGGTTAAAGATGGCTGCCTTGTTTTCATGCTTGTATTATTACTAGATGATCCTATCCATAAAGTATATACCTCTCAGTAGTTGGTCCTCTGTATGAAGTGGTGGGCACTGAGCATATACCCTTGGCAGCCATTTTTTATTCTCCTTGGGTAATTTCTTGCTATAGAGTTTTGTCATTGATAATTTGCTTGATACCAAAGCTGTGGATTTCTGTCCTGCCTCTTGTAGTGCGGTGGTGGTTACCTTTTTCTTTCTCTCTCCCCCCCTCCTGCTCTGTCTTTGTTTCTCTCGATCTCTGTCTCTTTATCTGGTCCTGTCCCCTCGTCTTTGTGGACTACTTCGTAGGAAAGCGCTGCGTTAGCGGACAGGCTCATCCAGGTATGGTCGCCTATCTCCTTATTTGTCTTCATGATTGTTCCTGCTTTTTCCTGTTGTATTTTTCCTATCACATTGAGAAGATATAGAGTGTAAAAGGGGTACTCCGCTGCTCAGCATTTGGAACAAACTGTTCAGAACGCTGGTGCCTGCTCCGGGAGCTCGTGACGTCATAGCCCCGCCCCCTCATGACGTCTTGCTTCACCCCCTCAATGCAAGTCTATGGGAGGGGGCGTGACGGCTGTCACGCCCCCTCCCATAGACTCGCATTGAGGGGGTGGGGCGTGATGTCATGAGGGGGCCGGGCTATGACGCCACAAGATCCCGGAGCAGGCTCCAGCGTTCGGAACAGTTTGTTCCAAATGCTGAGCAGCGGAGTACCCATTTAAGGTGGCCATTCACCTTCAATAGTTGTCAGCTAACGATGGGGAAAAGGGAGGCAGCATGTATGCCCTGAGAGCTAAGGATAGGGCATTTTCTCTTCTTTTTTTTCTTTATATCTGCTAAACCAGTATCAGACGGACACCTAATACTCTTAGTTGTTGACCGGTCCCATCATGTGGCCAATAATAGTCTGTGTATGGCGACCTTAAAGGGGTACCCACTGGAAAAAAAAAATTTTTAATCAACTGGTGCCAGAGCGTTAAACAGATTTCAAAATGAAAATGAAAGACACGTAGGTGCACTCACCACTCAGCGGAGAAAGCCAGGTACAAGAATCCGGTCACGGGTAGCCAGGTCACAGCATAGGCGCTGGTAAAGTGTGGCGCTCGGAGGCAACGCCGGCAGTTTTGCACGTAAGTGCGTGCTTACCTGCGAAACTGCTGGCGTTGCCTCCGAACGCCACACTTTACCAGGGCCTATGCCGTGACCCAGCTACCCGTGACCGGATTCTTGTACCTGGCTTTCTCCGCTGAGTGGTGAGTGCACCTACGTGTCTTTCATTTTGTTTTATACTGTGACTTACTACCTATGTACGTGCACCCCGCAGGAGATCCTTACTTGAGGTCACCAAGGACTTGACCGCGCAGTTCAATAGGTGATATAGCTCCTTTTTGTGTGCTCTCTCTTTTCCCCCGTCTATACTTGTTAGATTTCAAAATTACTTCAATAAAAAAAATCTTAATCATTCCAGTAGTTATCATCTGCTGTATAAGTTCTTTTCTTTTTGAATTTCTTTTCTGTCTGACCACAGTGCTCTCTGCTGTCAGGAATTGTCCAGGGCAGGATAGGTTTGCTATGGGGATTTTCTCCTGCTCTGGACAGTTCCTGACATGGACAGAGGTGTCAGCAGAGAGCACTGGGGGTCAGGAATTTTTTTTTTTTTTAAAGAAAAGAACTTCCTGTGGAGCATACAACAGCTGATAAGTACTGGAAGGGTTACAATTTTTTAATAGAAGTAATTTACAAATCTGTTTAACGCTCTGGCACCAGTTCATTTGAAAAAAATAGTTTTTTCATCGGAGTACCCCTTTAATATCTGCTAAACCAGTGTCCGGTGGACACCTAATACTCTTAGTTGTTGTCCGGTCCCATCATTTGGCCAATGTTTGGACAATATTAGTCTAATGTGTATGGTGACCTTAAAGAGGTACTCCGGTGAAAACTTTTTTTTTTTTTTTTTTTTTTTTTTTTTTTAAATTAACTGGTGCCAGAAAGTTAAACAGATTTGTAAATTACTTCTATTAAAAAATCTTAATCCTTCCTGTACTTATTAGCTGTTGAATACTACAGCGGAAATTATTTTCTTTTTGAAACACAGAGCTGTCTGCTGACATCACGAGCAAAGTGCTCTCTGCTGACATCTCTGTCCATTTTATGAACTGTCCAGAACAGCATATGTTTGCTATGGGGATTTCCTTTTACCAAGGACAGTTCCTAAAATGGACAGAGATGTCAGCAGAGAGCACTGTGCTCATGATGTCAGCAGAGAGCTCTGTGTTTCAAACAGAAAAGAATTTCCACTGTAGTATTCAGCAGCTAATAAGTACAGGAAGGATTAAGATTTTTTTTATAGAAGTAATTTACAAATCTGGCACCAGTTGATTTAAAAAAAAAAAAAGTTTTTCACCGGAGTACCCCTTTAAGGGGGTACTCCGGTGTAAAACTACAATATTTATTTATTTATTTTCAAATCAACTGGTGCCAGAAAGTTAAACAGATTTGTAAATTCCTTCTATAAAAAAAAATATCTTAATCTTCCAGTACTTATCAGCTGCTGTATGCTCCACGGGAAGTTGTGTAGTTCTTTCCACTCTGACCACAGTGCTCTCTGCTCACACCTCTGTCTGGCTCAGGAACTGTCCAGAGCAGGATAGGTTTGCTATGGGGATTTGCTCCTACTCTGGACAGTTCCTGACAAAAAAACAGAGGTGTCAGCAGAGAGCACTGTGGTCAGACAGAAAAGAACTACACAACTTCCTTTGGTGCATACATCAGCTGATAAGTACTGGAAGGATTAAGATTTTTTTTTTTAATAGAAGTAAACTTTCTGGAGCCAGTTAATATAAAAAAAAATGTTTTCCACCGGAGTACCCCTTTAAAGAAGCACTCAAGGCACTGTTTCTAGTGTATGTCTTGTGCTTACCTTTTTTAGCTGATGTGGCAGGCATGGTTTTGGATGTAACTTCATCACTAAACTGGTCTGTAAAGTTTAACAGGTGATGATGTCATCCTGTAGTTCACGGGAAGTCAGCTGACACAGGATTTGACTTCCTTTTCACACATAAAGCCTTGTACATTTCAGGGGGTCATGGTGGTGATCACATGGCCACATTAGAGTAATTCTGTGCTAGAATGAAATAAATGGCGCTGTACGACTAGTGATACCGAGTGCTTCTTTAAGCGTGGTCAGAGTTGGAGGACATGGGAAGGGATTAGGACTGGTAGGAAGATGCTGGGCAAGGCTGCTGCAAAACTACAACTCCCAGCATGCCCGGACAGCCTTTGGCTGTCCGGGCATGCTGGGAGTTGTAGTTTTGCAACAGCCGGTTGGCACACTGGTATGGAAACACTGCAAAACACTGTAAAAATTCTAGAGGATATTTACTTAAAGGGGTATTCCAGGAAAAAAACTTTTTTTTATATATCAACTGGCTCCAGAAAGTTAAACAGATTAGTAAATTACTTCTATTAAACAATCTTAATCCTATCAGTACTTATGAGCTTCTGAAGTTAAGGTTGTTCTTTTCTGTCTAAGTGCTCTCTGATGACACCTGTCTCGGGAAACGCCCGGTTTAGAAACAAATCCCCATAGCAAACCTCTTCTAAACTGGGTTGTTCCCGAGACAGGTGTCACAGAGAGCACTTAGACAGAAAAGAACAACCTTAACTTCAGAAGCTCATAAGTACTGATAGGATTAAGATTTTTTAATAGAAGTAATTTACTAATCTGTTTAACTTTCTGGAGCCAGTTGATATATATAAAAAAAAGATTTTTTTCCTGGATAACCCCTTTAAAACTCTGCATCTTACTGCCACTCTGTTATTCCTCCTGGAAATGTAAGGATTGATAGTCCGACAATTTCTGACTCTGTCCAACCAGTGCTGACATTGTAAGACTATGTACGGACACTCCCTCTCAACAAGGAATGGCAACGCCCAACTGTCAATTTATTCCTAAATTTCCAGGAGGAATAACGGAGGGGCAGCCCCCAAGCAAAAAAAAAAAAATATAGACTTTGTTCTTCTTCACAGTCCCTTACTAGCAGGGAGGGCAGGAGCAAGATGATCGAATTTTTTAATGTTTTTTTTTCCCCTCGGATCTTTACATTCAGGGTCAGGTGACACGGGCTCAAGAAGCGGAAGAAAATTACGCCATTAAAAGGGAGCTGGCTGTAGTGAAACAGCAATACTATACCGCCACCGAGAACCTGCAGAGCGCCCAAAATCTCATACGACAGCTGCAGGACAAACAGGTAGGAGGACCTCTACAGTACTATGGCACTTGGTCTCCCGGCACTGTAGGCTCATAGCACATTTGTGGCACTTCCTAGCTTGACCTTGTAAAATCTTGCGTATTTTAACCACAGATTTCGATGTAAGGGGGGGGGGGGAAATATTAAGAGGCATAAATAATTCCTCCCAATATGTCGAAACAGTTCTAGAACCCAATATGTCGAAACAGTTCTAGAACCCAAGTCATGACTGCTAAGAGTGACCAAAGACTGATTTGTCTTCTCTCTCCATGTAAAAAGGACACAGCCTATCCTTGTACTACATGATTAGCCATTTATTTAAAGGGTTATTTTCATAAAAAAAACTTTCTGCCAGGCCAGCAGGAGTCCAAAGTCTATGCAAGAGATGGGGGGGGGCAATGTGCTCTGAACAAGTAGGGAGACACCTAGTGGCAACTTTTTTAAATACAAATAAAACCTAGAAAACTTCATTTTTTTAAACAAAGTACATTAGAAAGATTTTTTATTTACCATAAGGAGTGCAATAGCAAAAAAAATAGTTTTAATGACAGTGCCCATTAAAGCACTAACAGGAGTACGGTGTAAATTGACACCAGTATGTAGATAACACTGAATTCACCATCATTCACAGCAGAGCTCAGCCTCGCCCCTACCTGTAGAATGACTTCTAAATAGGTCACAGAGAATGTGCAGTAAAGTCTGCAATTCATCTGAATGGGACAGGTCCTGTCCATTGTTGTTTGTGTCCATGGGTCCTGCTGTAAAGCATATCACATAATGCTGTAAAAAATCATCTCACGCAAGATGGCAGCCCCCATAATAATGTACAAAAAATAAAAACAGATTAGAAAAAAAAAGATGTTTCAGTATCTGGCTCAAAACAGGAAATAAAAACTAGGTGGCACATTCCCTTTAAGGTGGTCTCCATGAGAAGGGGGTCTCCATGAGAAACCCAGCACGTCATTTCCAAGCACTTGGAAACCTTGTGTGTTTCCCATATATAAAGGAGGACTCCACTGGCAAGTGTTCGGAAGTAAATGCCCCAACACTGTTTTTGCGCTGCGGGGGTCGACCACGTCCCCTCGTGTCGTCACGGCCACGCCCCCTCAATGCAAGTCAATGGGAGGGGGCGTGACTGCCGTCACGCCCCCTCCCATAGACTTGCATTGAGGGGGTGTGGCCGCGATTGTCCGTCCCCCGCAGCGTGAAAATAGCATTGGGAACATTTACTTCCAAGCGCTGGCCAGTGGAGTACCCCTTTAACCCCTTAAGGACGCAGGACGTAAATGTACATCCTGGTGAGGTGGTACTTAACGCACCAGGACGTACATTTACGTCCTAAGCATAACCGCGGGCATCGGAGCGATGCCCGTGTCATGCGTGGCTGATCCCGGCTGCTGATCGCAGCCAGGGACCCGCCGGCAATGGCCGACGCCCGCGATCTCGCGGGCGTCCGCCATTAACCCCTCAGGTGCCGGGATCAATACAGATCCCGGCATCTGCGGGAGTTCGCGATTTAAATGAACGATCGGATCGCCGGCAGCGCTGCTGCGGGGATCCGATCATTCATAACGCCGCACGGAGGTCCCCTCTCCTTCCTCCGTGCGGCTCCCGGCGTCTCCTGCTCTGGTCTGTGATCGAGCAGACCAGAGCAGGAGATGACCGATAATACTGATCTGTTCTATGTCCTATACATAGAACAGATCAGTATTAGCAATCATGGTATTGCTATGAATAGTCCCCTATGGGGACTATTCAAGTGTAAAAAAAAATGTAAAAGTAAAAGTAAAAAAAAAGTGAAAAATCCTCTCCCCCAATAAAAAAGTAAAACGACCGTTTTTTCCTATTTTACCCCCAAAAAGCGTAAAAAACATTTTTTATAGACATATTTGGTATCGCCGCGTGCGTAAATGTCCGAACTATTAAAATAAAATGTTAATGATCCCGTACAGTGAACGGCGTGAACGAAAAAAAATAAAAAAAAGTCCAAAATTCCTACTTTTTTAATACATTTTATTAAAAAAAAAATTATAAAAAGTGAATAAAAATTATTAAAAGTTTTTTATATGCAAATGTGGTATCAAAAAAAAGTACAGATCATGGCGCAAAAAATGAGCCCCCATACCGCCACTTGTACGGAAAAATAAAAAAGTTAGAGGTCATCAAAATAAAGGGATTATAAACGTACTAATTTGGTTAAAAAGTTTGTGATTTTTTTAAGCGCAACAATAATATAAAAGTATATAATAATGGGTATCATTTTAATTGTATTGACCCTCAGAATAAAGAACACATGTCACTTTTACCATAAATTGTACGGCGTGAAAACAAAACCTTCCAAAATTAGCAAAATTGCGTTTTTCGTTTTAATTTCCCCACAAAAATAGTGTTTTTTGGTTGCGCCATACATTTTATGATATAATGAGTGATGTCATTACAAAGGACAACTGGTCACGCAAAAAACAAGCCCTCATACTAGTCTGTGGATGAAAATATAAAAGAGTTATGATTTTTAGAAGGCGAGGAGGAAAAAATGAAAACGTAAAAATTAAATTGTCTGAGTCCTTAAGGCCAAAATGGGCTGAGTCCTTAAGGGGTTAAAGGGTAAGTGAATTATTATTTTTTTTTTTTTTTGTTCTCTTTCAGAATGATCCACGTGTCAAAGAAGAACTTGTCAGTCACCTTGAATCCGAGCTAGAACATTCCCGGCTTAGAGAAGCTGAGACATTAGGAGCCTTAAAGGAAATGCAGGAAAAAGTAGTGGAGCTAGAAAAGGTGAGTGTCAGTCATTGTGTGGGAGTAGGAAAGGAGCGGCAATAAACACATTAGGGGGGAGATTTAGGAAAACCTGTCTAGAGGAAAAGTTGCTGAGTTGCCCATAGCAACCAATCAGATTACTGCTTTCATTTCTGAAAAGGCCTCAGAAAAATGAAAGAAGCGATCTGATTGGTTGCTATGGGCAACTCAGCAACTTCTCCTCTGGACTGGTTTTGATAAATCTCCCCCATGGTGACAAATGAGAAGGTAGTCCAGGATTATATAAAGCTCTGGGGGGTTTTTATACATGAAAAAGGCTGAGGAACATTCATTTTCATAGAATGGTGCAGCTTGGTACAGGTAAAGAGTAGTACAGAACATGTAATACCTCCCTGTACTGTAGGGGGCGCTACCAGACACCAGTCAGTGCACGCACTTCAGTAATACAGGTAAAGAGTAGTACAGAA
The DNA here is from genome assembly GCF_029499605.1 of Hyla sarda. Lineage (NCBI taxonomy): Eukaryota > Metazoa > Chordata > Amphibia > Anura > Hylidae > Hyla > Hyla sarda. Next base: position 47,724,008 of record NC_079192.1, on the reverse strand, counting down.
CATGTAATACCTCCCTGTACTGTAGGGGGCGCTACCAGACACCAGTTAGTGCATGCACTTCAGTAGTACAGGTAAAGAGTAGTACAGAACATGTAATACCTCCCTGTACTGTAGGGGGCGCTACCAGACACCAGTCAGTGAATGCACTTCAGTAGTACAGGTAAAGAGTAGTACAGAACATGTAATACCTCCCTGTACTGTAGGGGCGCTACCAGACACCAGTCAGTGCATGCACCTCAGTAATACAGTTAAAGAATAGTACAGAACATGTAATACCTCCCTGTACTGTAGGGAGCGCTACCAGACACCAGTCAGTGCATGCACTTTAGGGACACAGGGGTTTTACCAGTGAATGCCCATTCTGATTGGTCGGTTCTTCCACGTTTTGCAGATTCCATAGCATTGTATGTTGAGTCTGGTTTCAAGTTACAATGGTCCAGAAAAGACCATTATATGTTGGAACTATTGTATGTTGAGGCCATTGTAAGTTGAGGGATCACTGTATTTCATTATCTTGCCAGTTACAGTTGTTATAATGGTGCCAGGGCTTGCTATGGGCGAAGTTACCTGTGTACAGCACCATAGTTCCTATGATTCCCGCCCCCTCTAGACATTGCTTCTAGTTACAGCCGCCTACAAGCCTTTCTATTACACAGTGCAGATCTGCTGCTGAGACCCTTTGCTTCGCTGTTCTGCTCCTCAATGACTATGAGTCTGCTGCCCAGTATGTGAAACATGATTCTTCCAAAAATCTGAGGGAGGAGGAGCAGGGAGCAGTGGAGATAAGAGGCATGTAATGTGGGACATCCGGGTAGAAGAAGAGCAGATAACCACATGTTTGGGGTAGGATACATTGCACAAGAAGGAGATAAACACCAAAAGCATGGTAAAGTGGCTGTATCTTATCTACACAGGTATCTAAGCTTTTTAAAGATAGAGAAATTCCTTTAAAGAGAGCCTGTCATCACTTTCACGCTGCCTGAACCACAAGTCATTGGGGGCAGTGCCTAGTTGTTTCCCCCCCCCCCTACCCCACCAGTCCTGACTGATAGACCTCTCTCTGTACGGGTATAGGGAGAGATTTTTTTATCAAGGCTGGTGTCCCTAGGGACCTCCCCAGTGACTTGTGGTTCAGGCAGCATGAATGTTTTAAAGAGGTTATCCAGGAAAAAAATTATTTTTATATATTTCAACTGGCTCCAGAAAGTTAAACAATTTTGTTAGTTACTTCTAATAATTTTTTTTTAATCCTTTCAGTACTTATGAGCTACTGAAGTTGAGTTGTTCTTTTCTGTACTCTCTGATGACACATGTCTCGGGAACTGTCCAGAGTAGAAGCAAATCCTCATAGCAAACCTATTCTGCTCTGTGCAGTTCCCGAGACAGACAGAGATGTCAGCAGAGAGCACTGTTGTCAGACAGAAAAGAACAACTTAACTTCAGCAGCTGATAATTATGAGAAGGATTAAGATTTTTTCTTAGAAGTAATTTACAAATCTGTTTAACTATCTGGAGCCAGTTGATATATAAAAATAATATTTTTTCCTGGAATACCCCTTTAACTATACAGACTTGTAGAAAAGTGGTAAAACTATTACCACAAAATGTTAATACACATATTAAAGAATAAAATATACTCCTTACTAGATACGTTATTTGTTATTATTCACAACAAATTAAAGGGGAACTCTGGTGAAAAAAACTGATTTGTTTTAAATCAACTGTTGCCAGAAAGTTAAAACAGATTTGTAAATGACTTCTGTCTAAAGATCTTAATCCTTCCAGTACTTATCATCTGCTGTATGCTCCACCGGAAGTTCTTTTCTTTTTAAAATTCTTTCCAGTCTGACCACAGTGCTCTCTGCTGACACCTCTGTCCATGTCAGGAACTGTCCGGAGCAGGAGAGGTTTGCTATGGGAATTTGCTCCTGCTCTGGACAGTTCCTGATATGGACAGAGGTGTCAGCAGAGAGCACTGTGATCAGACTGGAAAGAAACTTAAAAAGAAAAGAACTTCCTATGGAGCATGCAGCAGCTGAGGTCATTTGGTCATGACATCAGAGGAAATGCATTTCTTTTTTGCATTTCTCTGTAGTATACAGCCCCTAAAAAGTACTGGAAGGGTTAAGATTTTTATATAGAAGTAATTTACAAATGTGTTTAACTTTCTGGCACCAATTGATTAAAAAAAAAAATAATTTCACCGGAGTACCCCTTTAAAGGCTTTTTGCTTGACCTGAAAAGAGTTGTTTACTCCAGCCCTAGCATGTAACATAACAAGAACTTTCCCATTTGCCTATTAACATAAGAGTGCAGACAGGAAGGGGTTAATGGACGGGTTTCTTACTCTTCTTAGAGAAACAGTTCTCTCCCCGATGAGAGCAATGTTGCCCTGCTCCAGGAAGAGCTGCAGTGTCTGAGGAAGAGGGAAGCGCATGCTCTGCAGGTCATGCGTGAAGGACAGAAGCAAGTGACCGAGCTGAGTGACCGCTGGCAGGTAAGAGTCACATCCTAATAGGACATTCCCCCCCCCCCCCCGCATGTCATCCATACATTCTCCTCGGCATGTTTGGTAACTATTCATCCTATCTTTCATTATGTAGTCCTTGTCTTCCCGGGGTGGAGGTATTTGGAAAGACTCTCCTCGTAAGAGCGCAACTGGGGACCTGCAGGACGAGGTCATGTCTTGTCGGTTACGAGAAGTTATGGCTCAAAGCGAAACACGTGAACTTCGACAGAGGGTTCTTGTACTGGAAAGTCAGGTGTACTTTCCATCTGTGATTGTCTTTTTTGTCTTGGTTTATTCTATAGTTATTGACTTCATGTAGGATCAGTCAGACTCGAGTCAACATAGAATAGGCACATGAATTAGTAGAAGTGAGTGCAAATGCACCACAAAGAACCCCGCACCCCGGACGACTTCACATTCCAACTCTAGACGGACCAGACGAGGCTGCAGGAACGACTTGAGGCACTCAGAGGCGATCGCCGACGGTCTTGCACAACCGCGCAGTTGCGCAAAACCACAGGCAGTCGCCCCTAAGCGCCCCAGGTCGTTCCCGCAGCCTCGTCCACTCCATCCATCGTTGGAATGTGACGAGGCTGCCGGAAAGACATGGAGCGCTTAGGGGTGACTATCGGCAGTTTTGCACAACTGCGCTCCTTCCGGCCTCGGTGAGGCCGGAAGGAGCGCAGTTGTGCAAAAATGCCGGCAGTTACCCCTAAGTGCCCCAAGTCATTCCTGCAGCCTATTCCAGTCCGTCCAGCATTGGAATGTGACGAGGCTGCAGGAACGACTTGGGTCGCTTAGGGGTGACTGCCGGCAGTTTTGCACAACTGCGCTAAGGAGGAGAAAGGCCGGAAGGAGCGCAGTTGTGCTAAACTGCCGACAGTCACCCCTAAGCGCCCCAGGTCGTTCCTGCAGCCTCGTCCAGTCCATCCATCGTTGGAATGTGACAAGGCTGCCGGAACGACATGGAGTGCTTAGGGGTGACTATCGGCAGTTTTGCACAACTGAGCTCCTTCCTCGGTGAGGCCTGAAGGAGCGCAGTTGTGCAAAGCTGCCGGCAGTCATCCCTAAGCCCCCCAAATCGTTCCTGCAGCCTCGTCCGGTCCGTCCAGCGTTGGAATGTGACGAGGCCTCGTCCAGTCCATCCATCGTTGGAATGTGACGAGGCTGCAGGAACGACTTGGGACGCTTAGAGGCGACTGCCGGAGGTTTTGCGCTACTGCACTTCTTTCAGCTGCGCAAAACCGCCGGCAGCTGCTTCTGAGTTCCCCAAGTCGTTCCTACATCCTTGTGCGGTCCGTCCAGCGTTGGAATGTGAAGTCGTCAATGTAGCGTTGAGTGCGGGGTTCTTTGTGGAGCATTTGCACTCACTTCTACTAATTCATGTTGTTACTTACATTATTCCGCAGCACCTCCGGACCATGACCCTAAGTACCCCCCGCCCTACAGCCTGGTTACCGACCCATTTATATTAGGCATTAGGGTATATAGCAGTGCCGTCTGAGCCCTTTCTATGCATATAGACTAGGCTCACCTTCCAATGGTCAGCCTGGATGTCCTTTCTTTGTCACACTGGCTGTTTATATACAGTTGTGCTCAAAAGTTTGCATACCCTGGCAGAAATTGTGAAACTTTAACATTGGTTTAGAAAATACGCAAATCTGATTTTATTAGAGGATAGTGATCATATAGTAACAGAAATCCCCCCAAATGTCCCTGATCAAAAGTTTACATACACAAGGGGGCTTTTTAAATTGCAATTAGGGGAGATGTGGGATTCGTGTAAGACAACCAAAGACTTTGCATAACCTGGGGGCATTTTGCCAAGACGAATGGGCAGCTATACCACCTGCATGAATTCAGGGCCTCATTGACAACTATTACAAAAGACTGCACACTGTCAGTAATGCTGAAGGGGGCAGTATAACAACTATGGGGGTGCAGACTAGGTACAGGGGTCATTTCATTTTTTTTTTTACTTTGTTGCCATGTTTTGTTTTACAATTGCGCCATTCTGTTATAACCTACAGCTGAATACGCATTCCATTAGAAATAACAGAAACGTGTTTTGCCTGTTCACTCATGGTTTCTTTGACAATGGTTCATATATTACCAAATCCAATCTTCGGGGGTATGCAGAACTTTTGATCACAACTGTAATCATATATGTGCATATAATAGATAAAGCCCATTTATCATGAGGCCAAGGGGCACTCAAACAAAGGCGTTTATAAAATCAGGGATGTGGAAATCCTATCGCACGACGCCCGGGACATGCAGTTCTGGGCGCTGGGCAGATGAATTTTTCAGGCCTTCAGACCTGCTTCGGGCAAGCAGGATGGGACCTGAAAGCCCCTGACAAGCACTACATCGGTCAGGGTGTATGGAGTGGGCTCCTGACTCGAGCCTGCTCCATACCCAGCGGCTCCCAGCTGATTTCAGTAGCTGGGTCCGTCGCTAATAGCCGGCATGGGGCAATCACTGCGGGTGGCTATTACCCCTTTAGATCGCCGCTGTCAAAGCTGACAGCGGTGTCTAAAGGGACATGTATATGCTCCCTGATGGGAGCACTCTAGCAGTAGTGGAGGGCTTACCTCTGCCTCCCTGGTGTCTGTGGCTCTGTCATTGATAGAGCCTAGCTGGACTAGGCTTTATCAATGGAGTGCAGAGCGCACAGATCAATGGAGTTCAATAGAACTATATTGATCTGTATGAGGAATCTAATGATTCCTCCTAAAAGTCCCCTAATGGACTAATAATGTGTAAAAAATAAATAAATTTAATTAGAAAAGTTTTAAAGGGGTTATCCAGGAAAAAACTTTTTTTTTATATATCAACTGGCTCCAGAAAGTTAAAAAGATTTGTAAATTACTTCTATTAAAAGATCTTAATCCTTTCAGTACTTCAGTACTAGTTGAGTTGTTCTTTTCTGTCTAAGTGCTCTCTGATGACACCTGTCTCGGGAACTGTCTAGAGTAGAAGCAAATCCCCATAGAAAACCTCTTCTACTCTGTGCAGTTCCCGAGACAAACAGAGATGTCAGCAGAGAGCACTGTTGCCAGACAGAAAACAACAACTCAACTTCAGCAGCTGATAATTATTGAAGGGATTAAGATTTTTTAATAGAAGTAATTTACAAATTTGTTTAACTTTCTGGAGCCAGTTGATATTGAAAAAAAAAAAAGTTTTTTTTCCTGGAATACCCCTTTAACGACGCAGGACGTATATTTACGTCCTGCGTCGGCTCGCGTGATATGAAGCGGGATCGCGCTGCGATCCCGCATCATATCGCGTCAGTCCCGGCGCTCATCAGCCGGGACCCCGCGGCTAATACCACACATCGCCGATCGCGGCGATGTGCGGTATTAACCCTTTAGAAGTGGCGGTCAAAGCTGACCGCCGCTTCTAAAGTGAAAGTGAAAGTGACCCGGCTGCTCAGTCGGGCTGTTCGGGACCACCGCGGTGAAATCGCGGCGTCCCGAACAGCTGACCGGACACCGGGAGGGCCCTTACCTGCCTCCTCGGTGTCCGATCGGCGAATGACTGCTCCGTGCCTGAGATCCAGGCAGGAGCAGTCAAGCGCCGATAACACTGATCACAGGCGTGTTAATACACTCCAGTGATCAGCATAGGAGATCAGTGTGTGCAGTGTTATAGGTCCCTATGGGACCTATAACACTGCAAAAAAAAAATGTAAAAAAAAAGTGTTAATAAAGGTCATTTAACCCCTTCCCTAATAAACGTTTGAATCACCCCCCTTTTCCCATAAAAAAAATAAAACAGTGTAAAAAAAATAAACATATGTGGTATCGCCACGTGCATAAATGTCCGAACTATAAAAATATACCATTAATTAAACCGCATGGTCAATGGCGTACGCGCAAAAAAATTCCAAAGTCCAAAAAAGCGTATTTTGGTCACTTTTTATACCATTAAAAAATGAATAAAAAGTGATCAAAAAGTCCGATCAAAACAAAAAACATATACCGATAAAAACTTGATATCACGGCGCAAAAAATGAGTCCTCATACCGCCCTGTACGTGGAAAAATAAAAAAGTTATAGGGGTCAGAAGATGACATTTTTAAACGTATAAATTTTCCTGCATGTAGTTATGATTTTTTCCAGAAGTGCGACAAAATCAAACCTATATAAGTAGGGAATCATTTTAACCGTATGGACCTACAGAATAATGATAAGGTGTAATTTTTACCGAAATATGCACTGCGTAGAAACGGAAGCCCCCAAAATTTACAAAATGGTGTTTTTTTTCTCCATTTTGTCGCACAATGATTTTTTTTTTCCGTTTCGCCGTGCATTTTTGGGTAAAATGACTAATGTCACTGCAAAGTAGAATTGTCGATGCAAAAAATAAGCCATAATATGGATTTTTAGGTGGAAAATTGAAAGGGTTATGATTTTTAAAAGGTAAGGAGGAAAAAACGAAAGTGCAAAAACGGAAAAACCCTGAGTCCTTAAGGGGTTAAAGACACACATTAAAGGGGTACTCCGGTGAAAACCTTTTTTCTTTTAAATCAACTGGTGGCAGAAAGTTAAACATATTTGTAAATTACTTCTATTAAAAAATCTTAATCCTTCCAGTACTTATTAGCTGCTGAATGCTACATAGGAAATTTCTTTCTTTTTGGAACACTGATGACATCACAAGCACAGTGCTCTCTGCTGACATCTCTGTCCATTTTAGCAACCATGCAGAGCAGATGTATGCTAAGTGCAGCATGGTGGCTCAGTGGTTAGCACTGCTGCCTTGCAGTGCTGGGGACTTGGGTTCAAATCCCACTAAAGACAACAATAAATAAAGCGTTATTATTATTATAATAATGTCAGCAGAGAGAACTGTGGTCGTGATGTCATCAGAGAGCATTCCAAAAAGAAAAGAATTTCCTCTGTAGTATTCAGCAGCTAATAAGTACAGGAAGGATTAAGATTTTTTAATTGAAGTAATTTACAAATATGTTTAACTTTCTGCCACCAGTTGATTTAAAAGAAAAAAGGTTTAAATCACCCCCTTTTCCTATATAAAAAAAAAAAACATGTAAACATAATTACAAAAAAAACATATTTGGTATTGTAAAGGACGTAAATGTAAAAAAAAACAAAAAAAAAAAAAAACAAGAATTTCATAAAAAAATCATATCCCAGAAAAAATAAAAAGCGATAAAAAAAATCAGATCAATAACAAAATGGTACCATTACAAACAACAGATTACAGCACAAAAAATTAGCCATTATACAGCCTGGAATATGGAGAAAAAAAAAGTTACAGGGGTTAGAAAATGGCAATTAAAAAATAAATTCCAAAAAGTTTATTTAAAATTTTTATTTTTAAACTAGTTAAACTACACAAATGTGGTATCACTGTAATCAGGCTGACCTGAAGTATCAAAATAACATGGTACATGGTGTAAAAAAAGACCCCCCCCCCCCCCCCACACATTTTTTAAATTATCTTTAATTTAACCCATTAAGGACTCAGGGTTTTTCCGTTTTTCCATTTTCCTTTTTTCCTCATCACCTTCTAAAAACCATAGTGCTTTCAATTTTGCACCTAATGGCTTATTTTTGCACCACCAATTCTACTTTGCAGTGACATCAGTAATTTTACCAAAAAATCCACAGCGAAACAGAAAAAAAATTCATTGTGCGACAAAATTTAAGAAAAAATGCCATTTTGTAATAGATTGTGCTCCCGTTTTATTCCCTTGGTCAAGTAGTATTTTTTTTAAATTTCCACACCCCTGAAGATATAACAAGCCTACACAATATACTTACCAGAGTTCAGGGCTGGAAAAGACACTTGGGAGCAGCTACCGCCGCTCCCAGCCATTCTGCATGGGATGTTGTCAGCCATGTTGATAGGTTGAGAGTAGGTGACAGCTAGCATCTCACTGTTCTTCCATGTGTCCTTTCCAGTTAGGCGCGGCTCCTTGGGACTGAATAGTGGGAGCTCCAAACACCCACATGTTTAACCCAACCATATAGTGTAGCTGCCGGCCTGTAGTAAAGGAGGCCAATATGGCCCATCCATTTTATGCCCCAAATCCTCAGGTTCTGACTTTACATGTCACCACTTGTGTTTAGGTTGATGTGTATTTTATATAAAAGCAATATAGTAGTCAGTGTCATCTCTATAGACAAATCCAGTACATTGACGCTTTGTTCCCTCCAGGAAGTGATGCACGAGAAACAGCTGTCCCGTCTGGAGAAAGAGTGCAAGGAGCTGAGAGACAGGCTGCAGAACGAGACCGCACAGTACAAGGCCCTGCAGTCACAGATGAGCGAGGATAAGCGGAGACACGCCGTATCTGAATGTAAGGTGAGTGACAAGAGTCATGTGCAGGAACATATTTTCAGAACTAACTTTTCTGAATGTTGGCCATTGGAGTTCCCCTTTAAAGGGCACGTTTTTGCCCCCCAGGGATGGTGAGGTTATAAAGTCCCCCCCCGGCCTGGGCCAACTATTCAGAATTGTATGACAACCAGTATGTCAGGCCTCAGCTGGAAGCGGTTTTGGCACTGTGCCCTCAAGGCTACAATAATTATTAAAGAAAACATAAAACCATTGTGTTTTTTGACTCATAATTTTAACTAGGCTACACCCATATTTTGTCTGCCCTAACATCCCGTTCCATGATTTCAGAATAAAGAAGAGGTCATGGCGGTGCGGCTCAGAGAAGCAGATAGTATGGCAGCTGTTGCTGAAATGCGTCAGCGGATAGCAGAACTGGAAATACAGGTCAGATATGTGTGTGGGTGCACTGCGATTCTGCACCTGTACACAAAAAACATTGGTATGTCGGCTTATCTCAAGTTTTGGTAGGTCAGGGTCTAAGTGTTCAGACACCAACTGATCACAAGAGCAAGCCGCGAGAAGTGTGTTCTCTCCCGACTCTGTGTCACATGACCTGGACATAAGTCTATGGGGCCACAGTCCACGTCTGAGACACAGAGTGGGGAGCGAAGCACATGGCTGCACGGCCATTCACTTCTCTCTCGGCTCATTCTCATCATCCATTGGGATCTAAACACTCAGACTACAACTGATAAAAACTTTGCTATGTCCCTAGGACGTCAGAACTTTGTCTATGTCTCATTCTTGGGATTGAACTGGTTTTATTTCTTCCATTTACTTCTCTAGAAAGAAGAGGGGATGATAAAGGGGAAACTGAATGATTCTGATTCTTCCCAGTACATTCGGGAACTGAAGGACCAGATCAAAGAATTGAGTCAGGAGGTAAGTTTTTGGCTGGAAATCCAATGCACTCAGGTAACATGGAGAAGCTTTGGATTACTTGCCTTGTACTCAATTCTTGTACACTGGTCACAGCCAAAGCTTTAATTTTCTACTGGCTTTGTGCAGCTTTGGATGTGATTGGAGGAAAAAGCATGTAACTTAAAGGGGTAGTCCGCCCCTAGACATCTTATTCCCTATCCAAAGGATAGGGGATAAGATGTCTGATTGCGGAGGTCCATCCGCTGGGGACCCCCGCGATCTCCCTGCTGCACCCGGCGTTCGTTTAGAGAGCTGGGTACAGTGCCGGAGGCTCATGACATCACAGTCACGCCCCCTCAATGTAAGTCTATGGGAGGGGGCGTGACGGATGTCACGCCCCCTCCCATAGACTTGCATTGAGGGGGCGTGGCTGTGACGTCATGAGCCTGCGCCCCCACATTGCCAGTCATCCGGCACGGAGCGAAGTTTGCTCCATGTACCGGATGTCTGGGGTGCCGCAGCGTCAGGACCCCCGCAATCAGACATCTTATCCCCTTTCCTTTGCATAGGGGATAAGATGTCTACGGGCGGAGTAGCCCTTTAAAGTGTCCGTGTCGTGACAAAACTTTTGATGGGTCACAGAGACATGTCAAAAACATTGATAGGTCAGGGCCTGGGTGATCGGACCCCCAACGATCATCTGAACGAGGTAGGATAAGCTTGTTGCTGAGCAATTCTTATCCCAGATTCGTTGGTGAGCTGAAAAGAGAAGCGCTAAGTCCTGCACTTACTTCTCCTGGCTTCTCTGAACACCAAGACCCTGACCGATCAAAGCTGTGACCCTTTAAGATCAGTACATGATAAGTTACCATTTCTCTGGATCCCCCCAGCTTTGTAGAAATTCATATTTTTTATTCATCTGAATTTTTTTCTCTCCAAAGATCCTGATTCTTCGAGGTCACAAACCTTACTCCGACTCCATCTCCTTTGATGGACTGGTCCTCTCCTCCCGCTCAGGGCGAGAAGATGAAGACTCCCTCCCTTCTTCAGATGAAGAGCTTCTCTCCCGACCCCTTGGAGCCTTGCAGGATGCCCTGTACCCTCACTCCCCGCACAAGGCTTGCTTCCTGCGGCCTCTCAGAAGTTCCGCCAGCTCTGACAGTGAAGAGGGAGTGGAGACAAATGGGGCCACATCCGATACCCCCCCTGAGCCTGCGGAGGAGGAATAGCACAGGGGGACGAGGGGGCTGAAGCAGAGAAGCATTTGACTATTTCTTGGTACCTTGTCATAGAACGACTGAACAGCTTCAGCTTCCTCTTTCAGAATGAACACTCCTATGGTACGTAATGGGTGCTTGAACTGCACTTATTTACCCCAAAGAGGAACCTTGCTGTTAGCCCAATAGTGGGCGAGTACAAAGCACGTGACGCCGGCTCGTGGCTAAATGATGGGAGCGCCGAACAAGACTCTTGTATAAATTCACATTGGGGTAAAATGAAGCAGTTCTCATAAACTACTCCTGTAGAGACCCTGTAGGTTATAACACTAATCTGATGGCCGACACTACAGCTACAAGCTTTACCCCTATCTAACAGATACACCACTATGGAGTCATGGGGAAATGGGGCAGTTGACGGTCCCATACTAAATCCCATACTTGCACTAAAATAAGGGGCAATAAGAGTCCCGTACTTTTTGGAAAAAGTAGTTTGTAGCCCATTTGCAGTTTTTGTAAATGTCATTTCTTGTGGGTTATAGGGGACTGGATTGGTATTCCTGACACCTTTATACAGTATTTAGCAGATTTCTGTACACCTAGTCACGGTAGAGGTCATAACATGTCATGTCTAAAAAGCATCCCCTAAAAACAGCGGGCAGCCATTATGCGGGCAGTACAGGCATTGAGCTGTACATGGCATGGCGCCTGGTGGCTCGCTAGTTGTGGGGTTCTCCCAAGTAATCCCAAAAACAAGGAGAAGCCCTTCAATAGACCAATGGATGCAAATGGAATTTTGGTTAAGTGCAAAAAAATGGCCGCCTCCACCGTGTGCTTCTTGAAGTGCCTCCGTCAGTATTTCTAGTCCGTTTCAGTGTGGTTGGCTTCATTGTCATGAGACCAAAGCCATAAAATGGCTGCCGGCCCCGGTTCTTCCAGACCACTAGTAATTAAAAAAGCAGAATATACCTCTAGATAAGTTACGGGAACACTTCCATTTGTCTATTGAATTAAGTTCTGTGAAACCTTTTTTGAGATAAACAAAAAAAAGTGGTCCTCTAAGGGGGTGGTCTTCTCAAAGAAAACAAATGTGGAACTATCAGTCTTTCACTAAAAAATTGGTCTGGGTAAGGGGGTGGTTCTCAAAGAGGTGATCTTTTGGGGAGGTTTCATTGCATTAAGTTCCAAACGGGACCTTAAAGGGGTACTCCGCTGCTCAGCGTTCGGAACAAAATGTTCTGAACGTTTAGAGCCGGCGCGGGGGACTCGTGATGTCATGGCCACACCTCCTTGTGATGTCACGCCCTGCCCCCTCAATGCAAGTCTATGGGAGGGGGCGTGGCGGCTGCCACGCCCCCTCCCATAGACTTGCATTGAGGGGGTGGGGTGTGACATCACAAGGGGGCGGGGCCGTGACGTCACGAGTCCCCGGCGCTGGATTTAAGCGTTCAGAACAAAATGTTCCGAATTCTCAGCAGCGAAGTACCCCTTTAAGTGGTACCTCAGAATCTCTTTGGTTTGTATTTGGTGCTATAGTAATGGCAGTCTGGCACTTAGAAACCATGGGAAAGAACATGGTTGGCCCTGATCTTCCAGGGTATCGTCCAGCATGGCCCAATGAAAACTGCCAGGATGTGTGATAAATTAAAGGGAAAGTGCACATGTTACAACCAGGGCCTATAAGACTTAGCACTTGCAGTGCGGCCAACATTACTATGGGAGACCTTTCATCTGATAATACCTATAGCCAGATGTCAAGGTCTGTATTAAAAGGACTCCTCCCTGATCCACGGACTATGTCTGCTATCATAGCCAGATACCATGCACTAGATACAGCCCTAGCACAGTTTTTCAGAGAAAAGATATAAAGAAAATGATTGGTGGGGGTCCCAGTGGACAGACCCACACTAATCCAAGCATTCATTCTCATGATAGGGGATAAGTGTCCTTCATGGGGAATACTCCTTTAAAGGGATACTCCAGTGGAAAGCAATTTATTTTATATCAACTGGTGCCAGAAAGTTAATACAGATTTGTAAATTACCTCTATTAAAAAATCTTAATCCTTCCAATACTTATCAGCTGCCGTATACTACAGAGAAGGTTATTTTCTTTTTGAATTTCTTTTCTGTCTGACCACAGTGCTCTCTGCTGACATCTCTGTCCATGTCTGGAACTGTCCAGAGCAGGAGAGGTTTAAATTAAAAAAGAAAATAACTTTCTCTGTAGTATACTGCAGCTTATAAGTACTGGAAAGATTAAGATTTTTTTAATAGAAGTAATTTACAAATCTGTATAACTTTCCGGCACCAGTTGATTTAAAATAAATTGTTTCCCACCGGAGTACCCCTTTAAGCTGGTCATGCACTTTAGACTTCCTCCTGATCCCACATATGCATGCACATATGTCTCGGCCAAGCATGATTATGTTCTCAATGAGAAGAGAGGAGTAAGTCGCTGCCAGACACCTTGCATCAGCTTATGTTTCTTGAGAACAAAAAGGATCAAGCATGTAGAAATCCAGCAGCCCAATTCTTCTTTGCGCCAATTGCATTCCATTCCATTTGTTGGGATGCCCCCATACACTTTAGATGGTTGGCCAGTCCTGATAAAATTTGTGACTTTTGCAATATTTATGTGTAGGACCCTTGGCCTACATAAATCTTGAAAAAATTTCAGAAATGTTTAAGAAATTTAGGAAATCTTCTAGAAATGTAAGATACATTTACAATACATGGTAAGATTCTAGTAAGATGGTACAATAGTTCTCGTACTTCTAGAGTTCTCTATGTCTGGTGTCACACATGACAATTTTTGGAAAGCTCCTACTTCAGTTTTTAAAGGGGTACTCCGCTGCTCAGCGTTTGGAACAAACTATTCCGAACGCTGGAGCTGGCGCCGGGAGCTCCTGATGTCATAGCCCCGCCCCCCATCATGATGTCACACCCCGCCCCCTCAATGCAAGTCTATGGGAGGGGGCGTGACAGCCGCCACGCCCCCTCGCATAGACTTGCATTGAGGGGGTGGGGTGTGACATCACGAGGGGGCGTGGCTATGACGTCACAAGCTGAGCAGCGGAGTACCCCTTTAAGCTAAAGCCAAAAGTGAATCCATGAGGAAGGAGAAGTATAAATCCTTCATTTTTCATTTCTTTTTAATTCACTTCTGGCTTTGGCTCAAAATCTGCAGTGGTAACTTTCCAAAAAAACTGCTGTGTTTGATTTCAGCCTCATGGGTTTCAATAGGACAGACTGTGGCAATAAAATGATTGTAAATGTATTGTAGTAGGTAATAATACAACACTAACTTTATTTTTTAGTAGGAGTTTAAGGACCACTTATGGTAAAATGATTCTGTCTTATACCTAGGGGGCAGTACATGACACAGAAGGGAGGATCTTTGTGTTGTGGTCCATCCCCCGCGGAGTCTTAAGCTGTATACTGGTTCTTATGCCACTGAGGCCATGGTTAACTAAAAGGGAATCTAAACATTTTTGTAATGTTTTGGGTGGATATTCAGCAACAGCCGCCCCCCCCCCTTTTTTTTTTTTTGTATATAGCGTATGTAGACTAAGACAGAATCGGGTGCCTCCAAGAGTTTGACAAACTCTGCCAATCTGCCAAGTACGCCTTATGGCCTTTCCTTCACCCACTTCTGTCTGACCAGCCCATTCTACATCCTCCTCTTACCCGCAGTATTACTAAACCTCCGACACTAAAGAGCGACCTGTGTTATCGTGTACATACTTATATATGACTATTTTGTTTATTGTAAAGGCTTTAGTGTGACCAAGGCGATCACACGACCAACCGATCTGCTACTTTTTTGTTTTTTATTATTGTTACCTGTAAAAGGTACAAAAGTCTAAAATATATGTACACAAGTTATACTAGCCTCATGTTTAATGTCAAAAGGTTGTTACAGACGTCTGATGTATTATATGAGATGTAAAGGTCCCTTTAATTGTTTGTTGGAAAAGTAATTGACCCCATTTTGCCCTGTTCTTTAATGTCATTATTTATAGAGTCCAATAGAAATTGGGGGCTGATTAAAAAAAAAAGTTGATGAAATACATTACGTAGCTTGTCGTGTACTGGTCCTTAGGCTGTATTATGCTCCAGAGCTGTATTCACAGTTCTGCTGCCGTAGATTTGTTTCCAACACCCCATTATTATACATAAAAATTCATAAAAATTGAGCAAATAATCAGTGCAGACATTGAGCCAGCAGGGAGAACATAAAGTCAGAAATCTGCAGAATATGAATATGGACTAGGCTATAAGCCAGGATTATATCTGTACATATTTATCTTCCTATAAACACAATTGTTACCATTTATATACGGTAGCTATATTGCAGATTTATTATGACTGCCATGTCATCCACCAGTCTTAGGCCATGTTCCTACACAAAGCAAAAGACTTCAGTTTTACGCTGTGTTTATAGCGTTAACCCGAAGACTGTCAGAATTAAATGTGCCAGATATATGAAGAGGCGCGCACATACATCTGACCAATCTTCGGCTGGCCATGCGGCACATACTGACATCTATGCCATCAGTGAGCTGGTGTAGCTTTCTGCTGTAATTAACGACAATTTTTAGGGGCTGAAGTCATTGCTCCCTCTCACTAGGTCCTTTCCATTTTAAGTGGCAGGAGCAGTACAAAATAAAAGGGAAAAAAAAGTCAACATTTTTGTGCAAACCAGGTTTGTGCCACAATTTTTAATTTTTTCATAGATTTCCTTATATAGCTTGGAACTGATTGTGAACTAGAACCTGTATTGTAGTCCAAAGCTGTATTCAGAATTCTGCAGTTTTCCCATCCCCCAGAAGCCCCTGCTTGTTTAGTGCTTGCTTTTGTGATTTCCCATTCTGAGAAACGTCATCTATATACCTTAAAGGTTCCCATAAACTTTAGGGATGTTTTGGCTAAATCTTTTGATTCCAGCAGGACCTGTCAACCATCTAGTGCCGTGTTTCCCAACCAGTGTGCTCTCAGCTGTTGCATAATTACAACTCCCAGCATGCCTGGCCAGTCAAAGTCAGCCATCCTGGGAAACATCATCTATTTAAATTAAAGGGGTACTCCGCCCATAGACATCTTATCCAAAGGAGTACCTCTATAAAGATTCCCATACACTTTAGGCATGTGTTGGCTAAATCTTCTGATATCAGCAGGACCTGTCACCCATCTAGTGCATTCCCTGCTTGTTCAGTGCTTGATTTTGTGATTTCCCATTCTGGGAGACGTCATCTATATATCTAATAGGTTCCCATACACTTTGGGCATGTGTTGGCGAAAACTTCTAATTTTAGAAGGACTTGTCAACTATCTAGTGCACTCCTAGCTTGTTCAGTGCTTGCTTTTTATTTTTATATAACATATAACTGTTTTTTTATTAGAGTTTTATAAAATTTTCCAACAAAGAGAAAAATATAACGTCCTATTCTGGGAGACGTCGTCTATATACCTTAAATATTCCCGTAGACTGTAGGCATGTATAGTGCACTGGAAAAACTCTGGAAGGGTAGGTTCACACGGATGGATCTGCATCATATTTTACGCTGCGGATCCGCCATCGATGGACCCCTACATTGTGCCTCCATCTGTGCCTGCTCATGGCGGCAATCCACACTGCAATGTGTGAGTCACTGCACTCATGCGCAGTATACGCGCACACATCGAAGCTGCTCCATGAGCTAGGCCAGAGCAGCTGCGATGTGTACAATTATACTGCGCTGCGACTCGAACATTGCAGCATGTCTGCTCGTAACGGCGGATTGCCGCTATGAGCAGGCACATATGGAGGCACAATGTAGGGGTTCATCGTTGGCGGATCCGCAGCGTAAAATATGATGCAGATCCGTCCGTGTGAACCTACCCTTCCAGTGTTTTTTCAGTGCACCATACATGCCTACAGTCTATGGGAATATTTAAGGTATATAGATGACTTAAATAAGTCTGAACGTACCCGAACACTGATCTATGTATCGGTGCCTCACAAATCTCCCCTACAGCAGATGTTTTCATTAACTGGCAGCAGAACTATGAATACAGCTCTGGACAATATAATACAAGAAGTAACAGGATCGGTATAAAATAAGTAAAGGAAATTTAACATTTTTAAGTGAATTACATGTTTTTTGTTGTTCATATGTGTTATTGTGTAGGATTGGAAATCGCTTCAGCAACTTGTGGCTATACAGGACTTCATACGGAGTCTATAGCGACAGGTTGGAAGCCAAATGTCTAATTTAGACTACAAAGGTCCAAGTATTGCAAATGTATAAAGTCTATACAGTACAGATAAGATATATATATATATTGTTGACTTGAAGTGCAATAAGTTTTCACACCACAGCTCACAGCATTGCTTCATTTACACAGATTTTATAGATTATCTACTGGGCAGATTATGGATTTTTGTCTGATATTTTGTCCATTAGTTGCAAATAACTTTGTACATTGTCAGATGTTACCTTAAAGGGGTTTGTTCAGTAATAATAAAAAAAAACAAAGGTAGTTGTTTTTTTTTTTTTTAAAACAGCGCCACACCTGTCCTCAGGTTGTGTGTGGTATTGAAGCTCAGTTCCATTAAGTGATTTGAGCCAAGTTGTAATACCACACACAACCTGAGGACAGGAGTGGCACTGTTTTTAGAAAAAAATTACCTCTGTTTTTGTTTTTTTTCATTACTGAACAACCCCTTTAACCTGACATTATTGTGAAGAGTGCACTATGTCCCGTGCAAGGAGTGGTTGCACGCCTGTTGTTTATATGTGTATAGCTTGTAAATAATACTAAATGTCTATGTCACATATTATTGAGTGCCAAATGTATAAGAGGCAACACTGGCGAATTGGGGAATGCAAAACAACAGGGTATTCACAATCCGTGGTCTGGGAATGTACGAGTGCGGGATAAAGGCAATTTTCAGATAAGAGTGACGCTCTGCAGTGGTTGTGAGATTACAGTGATGCTCTGCAGAAACAGGAGACTATATGGAATAGTACAATGTCCTGCTGGCATATAAGGGATCTGACGCGGTGCTACATGGCAATAGTGGAGTTGGAGCGATGACTACAGGGACATAACTGCATTGTGGGAACGGAGTGATGCTCTGCAGGAACCCAAAGACAGGAGTGACGGCGTGTGGTCGTATGAATGATTCATGGGATGCTCTGCAGACACAAATGGTATTTGGTTGTGAGACAGAGAACGATGCTTTACAGACGTATTAGGAATGGGCATATCAGAGTGATGCTCTGCAGGTCTGTGTGGAATTGGATCGGTACTCTGCAAGGACAAGGGGAGAATGAGATGGGAGTGATGCTCTGCAGGCACATGAGGAATAGTGGGATTCTATTATACTTTTAAGGCACTCCAAGTGACATTTGACCATGGTGTCCTAAAGCAGTGTTCTCCAAACTGTGGACCTCCAGATGTTACAAAACTACAACTCCCAAGACGTTGGCTGTCCGGGCATGCTGGGAGTTGTTGTTTTGCAACATCTGGAGGTCCACAGTTTGGAGAACACTACCTTGTAGTATATGGGAAAAGCCGTGAGGGGTTAGCATGATGTTCTACCAACACTTTAGGGAAAGGAATGATGCTCTGCAGACACAAGGGATTGGAGGGATGCTCTGCAGACACAAAGGATTGGAGTGATGCTCTGCAGACACAAGGGATTGAAGTTAGGCTTTGCAGATACATAAGCGATTGGAGTGATACACTGCAGACATAAGGGCTGGAGTGATGCTCTGCAGACATGAGGGATTAGTGATGCTCTGCGGACACTAGTGATTGGCGTGATGCCCTGCAAACATGAGGGATTAAAGTAACGCTCTGCAAACACAAGGGTTAAGAGTAATGCTCTGCAGATTTGAGGGGTTAGAGTGATGCTCTGCAGACACTTGAGGGATTAGAGCGATGCTCTGCGGTTTGATGGGGATTAAGCATGGCTCCTTGCTGCATAAAGGAAGGGTGAACCAGAGTGATTGTCAGGAATTGGATTGTTTGTGCACATGGGGTGACGCTCTTCACGCAACGGAGTGACCGTAGTATTAGGCTGATGCTCTGCAGGCATGTATTGCCTTATTGGTGAAAAGTGATGTTCTGCAGCCTTACAAAGGGTTGTAGGAGCGGAGTGATGCTCTGCAGATAGTTGGCTCCAGTGCTTTCACACTTTGCACGTTTCTCGTTCCGCTTTGTATTACTGAAGGGATTCTCTAATGGAGCAAACACTCGGCGGGTGTCGGCTGCTACTTGTGGTGTTATAAAGGGGTCACACCCTACACCCCTTCTGCACTTTTACCCTGGTTACTATGAACCATGTGACTAGAAGAACCAGTATTGCTGGGGATATTGTAGTGGCTCCTGGGGGCCAGAGCTTCACTTTATTCAATAAATACATTCACATTGATACTAATAGACTCTCTGTGTCCTTTTATACGCACTTCATACCATCTGGAGCGTTCTGGACTACAGTCACGGGTCACACCGGCTCTAATGAATCTCTGATTATGGTCGGTGTCAGGTCAGGTGTCCAGTAATGCTATTCCCCCAGGACTCAACAAATCCCAGGCGCCAGGTCACCATGGCAACTGAAAATTTTGTGGCGGCATCTAGTTTTTGTCAGCCCTTTCCAATAGGGGTTGTCTATCTTTAAAAAAATATATATATATACACCGGAGCACTGCCCAGAGAGATTAGGGGACACGAATGACTGTGATGCAGGGGGAGATGAGGGATAGCAATTACTGTGACACATAGAGAGATGAGGGGACAGCAATTACTGTGACACAGGAGGAGATGAAGGGACAGCAATTACTGTGACACAGGAGGAGATGAGGGGACATTAATTACTGTGACACAGGGGAGATGAGGGGACAGTAATGACTGTGAAACGGGGGAGATGAGGGGACAGTAATGAATGACACAGAGGAGATGAGGGGACATTAATTACTGTGACACGGGGGAGATGAGGGGACAGTAATGACTGACACGGGGGAGATGAGAGGCATTAATGACTGTGATGCAGGGGGAGATGAGGGGACAGCAATTACTGTGACACATAGAGAGAGATGAGGGGACAGTAATGACTGTGACACAGGAGGAGATGAGGGGACAGTAATGTCTGTGACACAGGAGGAGATGAGGGGACAGTAATGACTGACACAGGAGGAGATGAGGGGACAGTAATGACTGACACAGGAGGAGATGAGGGGACAGCAATTACTGTGACACGGGGAGATGAGAGGCATTAATGAATGTGATGCAGGGGGAGATGAGGGGACAGCAATTACTGTGACACATAGAGAGATGAGGGGACAGTAATGACTGTGACACAGGAGGAGATGAGGGGACAGTAATGACTGTGACACAGGATGAGATGAGGGGACATTAATGACTGTGACACATAGAGAGATGAGGGGACAGCAATTACTGTGACACAGGAGGAGATGAGGGGACAGCAATTACTGTGACACAGGAGATGAGGGGACAGCAATTACTGTGACACAGGAGGAGATGAGGGGACAGCAATTACTGTGACACAGGAGGAGATGAGGGGACAGCAATTACTGTGACACAGGAGGAGATGAGGGGACAGCAATTACTGTGACACAGGAGGAGATGAGGGGACACTTATGCCTGATCATACATGTTACATAACATGCAACATCCTGGCTCCTAGATCCATATTAGGTTTGTCAGGCTCTATACCAGTGGTCTCCAACCTGCAGACCTCCAGATGTTGCAAAACTACAACTCCCAGCATGCCCGGACAGCCTTTGGCTGTCCGGGTATGCTGGGAGTTGTAGTTTTGTAACATCTGGAGGTCCGCAGGTTGGATACCACTGCTCTATACTATACCCCACTTTATCAAAGTTATTGCTACCTGCTTCACCAAGTCCTCATTATATTAGAGGCTCATTATATCAGGGGCTCATTATATTAGGGGCTCGTTATAATAGGGGCTCGTTATATTATATCAGGGGCTCATTATATTAGGGGCTCATTATATTAGGGGCTCATTATATTAGGGGCTCATTATATTAGGGGCTCATTATATTAGGGGCTCATTATATTAGGTGCTCATTATATTAAAAGGCTCATTATATCAGGGGCTCGTTATATTAGGGGCTCGTTATAATAGGGACTCATTATATTAGGGGCTCATTATATTAGGGGCTCATTATATTAGGGGCTCATTATATCAGGTGCTCATTATATTAGAGGCTCATTATATTAGGGGCTCATTATATCAGGTGCACATTATATCAGGGGCTCATTATATTAGGGGCTCATTATATCGGGCTCATTATATTAGGGGCTCGTTATATTAGGTGCTCATTATATTAGGGGCTCATTATATTAGGGGCTCATTATATTAGAGGCTCATTATATCAGGGGCTCATTATATTAGGGGCTCATTATATCAGGTGCTCATTATATTAGGTGCTCATTATATCGGGCTCATTATATTAGGGGCTCATTATATCAGGGGCTCATTATATTAGGGGCTCGTTATATTAGGGACTCATTATATTAGGGGCTCATTATATTAGGGGCTCATTATATTAGGGGCTCATTATATCAGGTGCACATTATATCAGGGGCTCATTATATTAGGGGCTCATTATATCGGGCTCATTATATTAGGGGCTCGTTATATTAGGTGCTCATTATATTAGGGGCTCATATTAGGGGCTCATTATATTAGAGGCTCATTATATCAGGGGCTCATTATATTAGGTGCTCATTATATCGGGCTCATTATATTAGGGGCTCATTATATCAGGGGCTCATTATATTAGAGGCTCATTATATCAAGTGCTCATTATATTAGGTGCTCATTATATCAGGGGCTCATTATATCAGGGGCTCATTATATTAGGGGCTCGTTATATTAGGTGCTTGTTATATCAGGGGCTCATTATATTAGGGGCTCGTTATATTAGGGGCTCATTATATTAGGGGCTCGTTATATTAGGGGCTCGTTATATTAGGGGCTCGTTATATTAGAGGCTCGTTATATCAGGGGCTCGTTATATTAGGGGCTCATTATATCAGGGGCTCGTTATATTAGGGGCTCGTTATATTAGGGGCTCATTATATTATATCAGGGGCTCATTATATTAGGGGCTCATTATATTAGGGGCTCATTATATCAGGGGCTCATTATATTAGGGGCTCATTATATTAGGTGCTCATTATATTAGGGGCTCATTATATTAGGGGCTCATTATATTAGGGGCTCATTATATCAGGTGCTCATTATATTAGGTGCTCATTATATCAGGGGCTCATTATATCAGGGGCTCATTATATCAGGGGCTCATTATATTAGGGGCTCGTTATATTAGGGGCTCGTTATATTAGGGGCTCATTATATTAGGGGCTCGTTATATTAGGGGCTCGTTATATTAGGGGCTCATTATATTAGGGGCTCATTATATTAGGGGCTCATTATATTAGGTGCTCATTATATTAGGGGCTCATTATATCAGGTGCTCATTATATCAGGGGCTCATTATATCAGGGGCTCATTATATTAGGGGCTCATTATATTAGGGGCTCGTTATATTAGGGGCTCATTATATTAGGGGCTCGTTATATTAGGGGCTCGTTATATTAGGGGCTCATTATATTAGGGGCTCATTATATCAGGGGCTCATTATATTAGCGGCTCATTATATCAGGTGCTCATTATATTAGGTGCTCATTATATCAGGGGCTCATTACATTAGGGGCTCATTATATTAGGTGCTCATTATATTAGGTGCTCATTATATTAGGGGCTCATTATATCAGGTGCACATTATATTAGGGGCTCGTTATATTAGGGGCTCATTATATCAGGGGCTCATTATATTAGGGGCTCATTATATCAGGTGCACATTATATCAAGGGCTCATTACATTAGGGGCTCATTATATCAGGTGCACATTATATCAGGGGCTCATTATATCAGGGGCTCATTATATCAGGGGCTCATTATATCAGGTGCTCATTATATCAGGTGCTCATTATATCAGGGGCTCATTATATTAGGGGCTCATTATATCGGGCTCATTATATTAGGGGCTCATTATATTAGGTGCTCATTATATCAGGGGCTCATTATATTAGGGGCTCATTATATCGGGCTCATTATATTAGGGGCTCATTATATTAGGTGCTCATTATATCAGGGGCTCATTATATTAGGGGCTCATTATATCAGGGGCTCATTATATCAGGGGCTCATTACATTAGGGGCTTATTATATTAGGTGCTCATTACATTAGGGGCTCATTATATTAGGGGCTCATTATATCAGGGGCTCATTACATTAGGGGCTCATTATATCAGGGGCTCATTACATTAGGGGCTCATTACATTAGGGGCTCATTACATTAGGGGCTCATTACATTAGGGGCTCATTATATCAGGGGCTCATTACATTAGGGGCTCATTATATTAGGTGCTCATTATATCAGGGGCTCATATCAGGTGTTCATTATATTATATTAGGGGCTCATTATATTAGGGGCTCATTATATTAGGGGCTCATTATATTATTTAATTAAACACAGGTGTATAGGCCACATAAGCAGCGGTCACGCCGGCAACTAGAGCTTAGGTGAGTGCGCACATAAATCATAGTGACTCACAGTTTTGCAGAACTTTCTTTCACGTTTATTCAAGTAGTTCCAGGTACGTTGTCTCGCAGGACATCAGGTTAGCAGCGATAATTCATAGCAGCATAGATGATAACATGCTGCCTGCTCCTTTCAGTCTGGCCCAACGTTTTGTGGGCACGCCGCCTTAGTCATGCGCAGTAACTGACCGGAACAAGAACGTATAAATAGCAACACAGCAGCCGTGAGTATTAACCCTTTAGATATTTTATGATATGCTTATTAATGTCAAATAAACGGGGAAAGCTGCTATATAACTATTAAAGTGCTTCTATATATCATGAATCACTGCAGCGCTACAGAATTATGTAGCACTACAGGAATGAGTTAAAATTACAGCATCCATTCTTGCCTCTCGGTGTAAGTGTATCAAGTTCGGTTATCCAAAATGTTTCTCTTTGCAATAGCCTTTTACGGTTGAAGTCCTCATTGGTTTAAGTCCTCATTGATTTGCTCCAACACTAACCATCTAAGTTCTGAAATTTGATGTCCAGCCTCCTTAAAGTGCCGGGCTACGGTAGTTTCCCCTTATTTGGTGTGAACACTATCCAATATTTCTTGTGCGGTTTTTTGTAGCATTCTCCTAATAGCTGATTTATGCTCAATAATTCTAGTTTTTATGTTTCTAGAGGTTTGGCCGACGTACCCCTTGCCACACGGGCATTTCAACAAATTGATAACGTTATGCGAATTACATGTAGAAAAGCCTTTGCTTTTAATTTTAGTACCTTTGCTTGGATGGGTGATGGTATCTCCCTTGATAACCTTATTACAGTTGGAGCAGGGGTACGTGCCTAGTTTTTTAGCTGCCAGAAAGGTCTGTCTATCCTTTTTCTTTTTAAGGATGTCACTTTTGATGAGTTGGTCTCCAATGGATTTACCTCTCTTGTGTACATACATGGGTAGTGTACTGAATAGATGTCCGTATTTTGCATCATTTTTCAATAGTCCCCAATACTTGGTGATCGTATTTTTCACTATTTTACTTCTTTTGTCGTATGTACCTATATATAAAATCTGTTTCTTATCTTTTTCTTTTTTAGCAGATCTCATCCTAAGTTGTTCTCTAGTTAGTAGTTTTACCTTTTCTTTCATTTGGATTTTATTTTTATTGTATCCTTTCTGTACAAATTTCTTTACTATATTCTCACTAGTTTTATCGTATTCTACATTGGTACTTGCTATGCAGCGGGCTCTAATGAATTGACTGCGGGGTAAACTATTGAAGATGTTGGGTGCATGATGACTGTTTTTTGTAGCATATTGTTACGATCAGTTGGTTTTATGTATAGAGTAGTGGAAAAACCTGTCTCTGTCTTAGTGATCTCTACGTCCAAGAAATGTATTTTATACAATTTGATACTTTCATGTTCCTGATTTAATTGATTCACAAAACTCAGCAGTGATTCCTCAGTATCATACCAAAGCATGAGATGGTTCTCACAAAGAATTATTTCAGATTCGATATGGAGTTTTTTCTTCAGAAGCATGGAGTTTCAATGGGGTCCTCTTGGGCCCCATCCCTAGCCAATTTATTTATGTCTAAGTTTGAAGATTTATACGTTTTTTCCACAGGTTTGCTGAACACGTCATCGATGTGGCTTCGCTACGTCGATGACGTATTCATGCTTTGGTATGATACTGAGGAATCACTGCTGAGTTTTGTGAATCAAATAAATCAGGCACATGAAAGTATCAAATTTACCCTCACTTATAACAGTTCTAAAATACATTTCTTGGACGTAGAGATCACTAAGACAGAGAGAGGTTTTTCCACTACTCTATACACAAAACCAACTGATCGTAACAATATGCTACAAAAAAACAGTCATCATGCACCCAACATCTTCAATAGTTTACCCCGCAGTCAATTCATTAGAGCCCGCCGTATAAAAAGTACCAATGTAGAATACGATAAAACTAGTGAGAATATAGTAAAGAAATTTGTACAGAAAGGATACAATAAAAATTAAATCCAAAACGAGAAAGAAAAGGTAAAACTACTAACTAGAGAACAACTTAGGATGAGATCTGCTAAAAAAGAAAAGATAAGAAACAGATTCTAGATATAGGTACATATGACAAAAGAAGTAAAATAGTGAAAAATACGTTCACCAAGTTTTGGGGACTATTGAAAAATGATACAAAATACGGACATCTATTCAGTACACTACCCATGTATGTACACAAGAGAGGTAAATCCATTGGAGACCAACTCATCAAAAGTGACATCCTTAAAAAGAAAAAGGATAGACAGACCTTTCTGGCAGCTAAAAAACTGGGCACGTACCCCTGCTCCAACTGTAATAAGGTTATCAAGGGAGATACCATCACCCATCCAAGCAAAGGTACTAAAATTAAAAGCAAAGGCTTTTCTACATGTAATTCGCATAACGTTATCTATTTGTTGAAATGCCCGTGTGGCAAGGGGTACGTCGGCCAAACCTCTAGAAACATAAAAACTAGAATTATTGAGCATAAATCAGCTATTAGGAGAATGCTACAAAAAAACGCACAAGAGATATTGGATAGTGTTCACACCAAATATGGGGAAACTACCGTAGCCCGGCACTTTAAGGAGGCTGGACACCAAATTTCAGAACTTAGATGGTTAGTGTTGGAGCAAATCAATGAGGACTTAAACCAATGAGGACTTAAACCGTAAAAGGCTATTGCAAAGAGAAACATTTTGGATAACCGAACTTGATACACTTACACCGAGAGGCAAGAATGGATGCTGTAATTTTAACGCATTCCTGTAGTGCTGCATAATTCTGTAGCGCTGCAGTGATGCATGATATATAGAAGCACTTTAATAGTTATATAGCAGCTTTCCCCGTTTATTTGACATTAATGCGCATATCATAAAATATCTAAAGGGTTAATACTCACGGCTGCTGTGTTGCTATTTATACGTTCTTGTTCCGGTCAGTTACTGCGCATGACTAAGGCGGCGTGCCCACAAAACGTTGGGCCAGACTGAAAGGAGCAGGCAGCATGTTATCATCTATGCTGCTATGAATTATCGCTGCTCACCTGATGTCCTGCGAGACAACGTACCTGGAACTACTTGAATAAACTTGAAAGAAAGTCTTTCTGCAAAACTGTGAGTCACTATGATTTATGTGCGCACTCACCTAAGCTCTAGTTGCCGGCGTGACCGCTGCTTATGTGGCCTATACACCTGTGTTTAACCCCTTAAGGACCAAGGGCGTACAGGTACGCCTTTGCTCCCTGGTACTTAAGGAGCAAGGGCGTACCTGTACACCCGTGGGAATTTCGGTCCCTGCCGCGCGCCGGGCGGGAACCGGACCGGGGTGACTGCTGATATCGATCAGCAGGCACCCCGCGCCAATGCCCAGGAGGGTCATCAGACCCCCCATGTAGGCGATCGACGAAAATCGCAAGTGAATTCACACTTGCGATTTTCGGCCATTCCGGTGATGCAGGTCACGTTGACCCGGAGATACAAGGTGATCGGGGGTGTAGGATACACCCCCTCTGTATCTATGGGGAGGTGACGATTTTGTCCACCCCCCCCCCCCAGAATCGCTGCCATTGGCCGGCCAATAGCAGCCGGCAGGGGAGGGGTTAACGCCCCCTTCTCGCGGCTCTGCTTGCTCCCTGAGTTCATTCAGCGGCCAGAGCTGCGAGAAGGAGCCAAGGACCCCCCCCCCCCCCCTCTGTGAAGATCGGAGCCCCTCACAGAGGAAGACCCCCCTTAGAGCAGGGAGAGAGTACAGCCCCAGGGACAGGTAGGGTTAACCAGTAAAGTAAAAAAAAAAAGTGTAAAAAAAAGTTAAAAAAATGTTTTCCCCCCCTGATCCCCTAATAGGACCTAAAGGGTCCGCCACAATTTTTTTAGTGTGACCCGAGCCCTATTAGGGATTCAGGGCGCTGCATTTGGCCCATACATGGGCTGCAGCTCTTTTTTTTTCCCCCATACAGTTACAGTTACACCAATCACACACACTACATACTCACCCCCCCACACATACACACACCCACCAACCCCCACCACCACCGTAGAAAAAAGGCGATGGCTCGCCAGGCATTTTCGGCAGCGGAGGCATACGCTTCTCTTGCCGCCGACTCCTAATCTGTCAGTGAGGTCCTGTGTTCTTCATCGTCCTCCTCATCATCTAGTACTGATGATGAGTCACCTATACGCCGCCAGGCGAGGCCACGCACCCCCCATGATAGTGGCCCAGTGGCCGGCACTTGTGCGAGTGGTGATGCTGCTCGTACTAGGAGTCCGACCCCCCAGACAAGTTTACCGGAGCCCCCTTCCGGTGAACCTGTCTGGAGACCCCCAGAGGCTTTTCAGCCACGGGTTCCGGAGTTTGTTGGCGACTCCGGAATCCGGATTGACAATTCTGGATTCACTGAAATTGACTATTTCAGTTATTTTTTCAGTGACAGTTTTGTCAATCACATAGTGGAGCAGACGAATCTGTACGCCAGGCAGTTCATCGCCCACCACCCTGATTCTTTTTTGGCCAGGCCCAATGAATGGTATGCCATTGATGCAGCAGAGATGAGGACATTTTGGGGCCTCTTGCTGCATATGGGCCTGGTCAAAAAACAAAGTGTCAGACAGTACTGGAGCGGGGACATCTTCTACCAGACCCCGCTTTACAGTATGGTCATGGTACGGAGGCGGTTCGAGGCCATTCGGAAATGCCTCCATTATGCAGATAATGAGGCATGTCCACCCCGAGGTGATCCCACCTATGACCGGCTTTACAAAGTGAGGCCGGTCATCGATCACTTTGGGGCCAAATTTTTGGAGGCCTACGTACCCCTCAGGGAGCTCTAGGTTGATGAGTCTCTTATCAGTTTTAAGGGGAGACTCATCTTCCGCCAGTATATTCCCTCGAAGCGGGCGCGGTATGGCGTGAAGCTCTATAAACTTTGTGAGAGTACCTCCGGGTACACTCTCAAGTTTAGGGTGTATGAGGGACAAGATTCCCGTATTGAACCCCCAGATTGTTCCCCCACTCTGGGTGTTAGTGGGAAAATCGTTTGGAAGCTTGTGCACCCATTGCTGGATAAGGGTTACCACGTGTACGTGGACAACTTTTATATCAGCATCCCTCTGTTCACATCCCTTGCCGCCAGATCCACGTCCGCTTGTGGGACCGTGCGGAAAAACCAGAGAGGCCTCCCTCTAAATTTTCTGCAGACACCTATGCCCAAGGTTGAGTCCCGTGCCCTTACCCATGAAAACCTGTTGCTGGTCAAGTATAAGGATAAGAGGGATGTCCTTATGCTGACCACTATTCATGGTAACGGCAGCTCACCTGTCCCTGTGCGAGGTACCACAACAACGGTCCTCAAGCCCGATTTGTATTCTGGACTACAATCGGTATATGGGGGAAGTTGATCTTCCTGATCAAGTCCTCAAGCCATACATGGCCATGCGGAAAACACGGGTATGGTACCAAAAAGTTGCGGTCTACATGGTACAGGTTGCCATGTACAACGCTTTTGTACTGTCCCAGTACGCTGGCAACACAGGGACATTCCTCCAGTTCCAAGAAGAAGTCCTAAAGGTCCTGATCTTTGGCGACCGGGAAAGAGCAGGCCGGACTTCCCAAGGAACTGGAGTTATAGGTGCCAGGATCGTCCCAGGCCAACACTTTCCAGGTGAAGTCCCCCACACTGGAAAGAAGGGACGATCCCAGAAAAAATGCAGAGTGTGTAACAGGAGGGGGATTCGGAAGGACACCACCACTCAATGTGACACTTGTCCTGATCATCCGGGCATCTGCATTAAAAACTACTTCAGGGAGTATCACACTTCCATGCAGTACTAAATTTTCCCTTTTCATTTTAATTTTCCATAATTTGACCCCAATGTACCAAGTCCAGAGTACATTCCAAATTTTAACACCATAAAACCACTAAATTGCCCAAAAAAACTCATCTAAAAAAAAAAAAACTGATAAGACCTCTGGAGGTATTTTTTTCTCTGGGTCATGGGTCACTGAGTCACTATCATCGGGGACTTTTTTTGTTGCCTCAAATGCGCAGCGCTCTCTCTCCACCTGAGCGGGTGCGCATTTAAGGCAACAGGTTAGGGACGGCCACACACGTCACATTCCCAGAATGATGATTCAGTGCATGGGGTTTGGGGCGGGCATATTTTTTAGTTTTGGCTATGCTCTGGGTCATCATTCTGGGAACATAACCTGTTTTATAATTTTATGTCCCACTGTACCCCATTTTAGTTATTTAGTGTACCCCAGTTATTTACCCCATGTAATGCCCCTTGAGGGGGGGTCCCACTGTTCTGGCTCCATAGGCCGCAACGCAGAAGCTCAAGGCCCCTGAATGTGACCTGCTCCTCTCAGACCAGTGTGCAAGCTGCTTACGCCCAGACTTGAGGTATGTCCTTACTCCAAAGAAATGTATTTACAAACTTACGGTGACATTTTCTCCTTTCACCACTTGTGAAAATGAAAAATTTGGGGTAACCCCAGCATTTTAGTTTAAAAAAATCAAATTTTTCATTTTCACATCCCACTTCATGAATATTTATCAAACACCTGTGGGGTGTTAAGACTCACTGTACCCCTTGTTATGTTCCTTGAGGGATGTAGTTTCCGAAATAGTATACCATGTGTTTTTTTTTTTGCTGTCCTGGCACCATGGGGGCTTCCTAAATGCAACATCCCCCCCCCCCCCCCCCCCCGAGCAAAATTTGCTCTCAAAAAGCCAAATATGACTCCTTCTCTTCTGAGCATTGTAGTTCGCCCGTAGTGCACTTCAGGTCAACTTATGGGGTACCTCCATACTCAGAAGAGATGGGGTTACACATTTTGGGGGGTATTTTCTGCTATTAACCCTTGCAAAAATGTGAAATTTGGGGGGAAACACACATTTTAGTGAAAAAAAATATTTTTTTTACATATGCAAAAGTCGTGAAACCCCTGTGGGGTATTAAGGCTCACTTTATTCCTTGTTATGTTCCTCAAGGGGTCTAGTTTCCAAAATGGTATGCCATGTGTTTTTTTTTTTTTTGCTGTTCTGGCACCATAGGAGCTTCCTAAATGTGACATGTTACCGAGCAAAATTTGCTCTCAAAAAGCCAAATATGACTCCTTCTTTTCTGAGCATTGTAGTTCGCCCGTAGTGCACTTCAGGTCAACTTATGGGGTACCTCCATACTCAGAAGAGATGGGGTTACACATTTTGGGCTTTTTTCTGCTATTAACCCTTGCAAAAATTTGACATTTGGGGGGAAACACACATTTTAGTGAAAAAATTTTTTTTTTTACATATGCATAAGTCGTGAAACCCCTGTGCGGTATTAAGGCTCACTTTATTCCTTGTTATGTTCCCCAAGGGGTCTAGTTTCCAAAATGGTATGCCATGTGTTTTTTTTTTTCCTGTTCTGGCACATAGGGGCTTCCTAAATGCAACATGCCACCCAAAAACCATTTCATAAAAACGTACTCTCCAAAATCCCCTTGTCGCTCCTTCACTTCTGAGCCCTCTACTGCGCCCGCTGAACAATTTACATAGACATATGAGGTATGTGCTTACTCGAGAGAAATTAGGTTACACATACAAGTATACATTTTCTCCTTTTACCCCTTGTAAAAGTTCAAAAATTGGGTCTACAAGAACATGCAAGTGTAAAAAATGAAGATTGTGAATTTTTTCCTTCACTTTGCTGCTATTCCTGTGAAACACCTAAAGGGTTAAAACGCTGACTGGATGTCATTTTGAATACTTTGGGGGGTGAAGTTTTTATAATGGGGTCTTTTATGGGGTATTTCTAATATGAAGACCCTTCAAATCCACTTCAAACCTGAACTGGTCCCTAAAAAATAGTGAGTTTGAAAATTTTGTGAAAAATTGCTGCTTAACTTTGAAGCCCTCTGGTGTCTTCCAAAAGTAAAAACTCATCAATTTTATGATGCAGACATAAAGTAGACATATTGGAAATGTGAATAAAAAAAAAATTATTTGGAATATCCATTTTCCTTACAAGCAGAGAGCTTCAAAGCTAGAAAAATGCTAAATTTTCAATTTTTTCATAACATTTTGGGATTTTTCCACCAAGAAAGGATGCAAGTTACCACAAAAATTTACCACCATGTTAAAGTAGAATATGTCACGAAAAAACAATCTCAGAATCAGAATGATAACTAAAAGTATTCCAGATTTATTAATGTTTAAAGTGACAGTGGTCAGATGTGCAAAAAACGCTCTGGTCCTAAGGTGTAAAATGGCCTGGTCCTTAAGGGGTTAATTAAGTACTGCTGAACAGAGATACTGGAGCTGTTGTATGGGCCGTGTTCACACACAGAAGTAACTGTTATAACTCGGTTATATGTTGATTGGGCTCATTATATTATATTAGGGGCTGATTATATTAGGAGCTCATTATATTAGAGGCTCGTTATATTAGGGACTCATTATATTAGGGTCTCATTATATTAGGGGCTCATTATATTAGGGGCTCATTATATTAGGGGCTCAGTATATTAGGGACTCATTATATTAGGGACTCATTATATTAGGTGCTCATTATATTAGGGGCTCGTTATATTAGGGACTCGTTATATCAGGGGCTCATTATATTAGGGGCTCATTATATTAGGTGCTCATTATATTAGGGGCTCATTATATTAGGGGCTCATTATATTAGGTGCTCGTTATATTAGGGGCTCGTTATATTAGGGCCTCGTTATATTAGGGCCTCGTTATATTAGTGGCTCGTTATATTAGGGGCTTGTTATATAAGGGGCTCATTATATCAGGTGCTCATTATATTAGGGGCTCATTAT
Organism: Hyla sarda; assembly: GCF_029499605.1. Lineage (NCBI taxonomy): Eukaryota > Metazoa > Chordata > Amphibia > Anura > Hylidae > Hyla > Hyla sarda. Next base: position 47,691,563 of record NC_079192.1, on the reverse strand, counting down.
ATTAGGGGCTCTTTATATTAGGGGCTCGTTATATTAGGGGCTCGTTATATTAGGGGCTCGTTATATTAGGGCCTCGTTATATTAGTGGCTCGTTATATTAGGGGCTTGTTATATTAGGGGCTCATTATATTAGGTGCTCATTATATTAGGGGCTCATTATATTAGGGGCTCATTATATTAGGTGCTCGTTATATTAGGGGCTCGTTATATTAGGGGCTCGTTATATTAGTGGCTCGTTATATTAGGGGCTTGTTATATTAGGGGCTCATTATATCAGGTGCTCATTATATCAGGGGCTCATTATATCAGGGGCTCATTATATCAGGTGCTCATTATATCAGGTGCTCATTATATTAGGGGCTCATTATATTAGGGGCTCATTATATTATATTAGGGGCTCATTATATTAGGGGCTCGTTATATTAGGGACTCATTATATTAGGGGCTCATTATATTTGGTGCTCATGTACACTGTATGGTTCCTCCACCTGGTACCATATGACTGACCATCCAGACTTCAGTGCCTTTGTAACCGGCTCAATCTGACAAATTGGCAAAAAGTGGGGTAAATGTTATGTGTTCCCTAGGCCCTGGTACACCAGGGGGCACCAACAGCAGATTTCCAATGTGCAGAAATAGTACATGGGTTCCTTAAAGGGGTACTCTGCCTCTAGACTTCTTATCCCCTATCCATCCAAGGATAGGTGATAAGATGTCTGATGGTGGGGTCCCGCAGCTGGGACCCCCGCAATCTCTGTGCAGCACCCAGCGTTCATTTAGAACGCTGGGTGCCGGCTGCAGGGGTCGTGATGTCACGGCCACGCCCCTCGTGACGTCACATCATTCCCCCTCAATGCAAATCTATGGGAGGGGGCATGCATTGTTGGGGCGTGGTGTAACGTCACAAGGGGTGTGGTCGTGACGTCAAGACCCCCACCGCCCGCTCCAATCTTTCTGAACAAAATGTTCTGAACGCTGGGGCAGCGGAGAACCTCTTTAATTTCCAACTCATTTGATGGTACATATGGTGTGGTCCAACTCTGAGCTTACCTGACCGAAACTGCTCATAGTAGTTACAGAAGCATACGTTCAATGGCGTAGCTACAGTGCCATCTGTTTTATTCCAGCACATCTGCATCCGTGTGTTTCATTACGGTAACTGGGTCATGTGATCACCAGCATGACCCACAGAAAATCATCAAAGGAAGTGGTAAATTCTGGGTTAGCTGACTTCCCGTCAACTGCAGAATGACATCATTATCCATTAGGTAATAGATGTGTGACTCTACCCTCAATAAGAAAATGCATTGAAGCTGCACATAATGTGGAATGACCCCCCCAACCCACTTATGAGTCTAATCTGTCCACCCAGCAGCCGGATTAGATGATCAGGTGCAGTGATCAAACCCCACACACTCTTTCTGCAGAGGATTCTTGGGAAATGTAGGCAGCATTGGGAAATCATTTCAGTAATAGAATTTCAAAAGAATATGGAGGCTCTCATGCCTGCCACATCAGCTAAAACAGGTAAGAACAAGGCATACACAAGAATCTCTATATTATTCTCTAATAAAAGCCTACGCTATTATAACATCGTGACATATACATATACTATCTACAGAAGCAGAAGGAGAGCAGCTTATCCCCAATGAAAAGTGCACGGGTGCCGTCAGCGTAGAGCCCAGGTTCAGGGATCCATAAAATAGTAGCAAATAGGCAGCAGCAACTCCATAAAGTGCAAAAAAAAGTGGATTTTATTCACACAACGTGAGGCGACGTTTCGGTTTGCTCACCAAACCATTTTCGATGGTTTGGTGAGCAAACCGAAACGTCGCCTCACGTTGTGTGAATAAAATCCACTTTTTTTTGCACTTTATGGAGTTGCTGCTGCCTATTTGCTACTATACTATCTACAGCTAGTTGTGATGTCATAATGTTTTCTCTGTCACGATTGCTTACCTCACATGTACTTACTCTAAAATACAGAAACCCATTTGTGATGTCATTGTACCTGGCATAACTTACCTGGCTAAAATAGAAGTAATGGCACAGAAGGTTACCTGATATATACTCACTTATGATGTCACAGCCACTCACCTGACACAAACACACTTGTGATGTCATAGAAGCTTACCGGACCAAATCATTTGTGATGACAGAGGAGTTTACTAATAACAGGGGCACACAGTATGCTTTAGGGAAACTTCCATCATGGAATACATAGTCCAGTAAGTATCAAAACGTGCTAAAAACTTACAATTCACCCAAGGTGCGCCATCTGGACGCGCTGGACACGCCTCGTTATGCCGGATTATTTCAGCCCATTCCCGGGCCTCCTGCAGCTGAGGATCCTTCCTCTCACAAAGGAGACGACAGCTGAGCTTGTGTCCAACACTTCCGACATTTCGGAGGTCACGCCTCCTTCCTCAAGTATCCCTAACATGCTCCCATCACCACATTACATAGAACATCAAATCTCGCGAGATATCATGACAGAAACGAGAATTATCATTATTTAAAATCCAAATAGGATTTAACCCCTTAACGACTACGGACGTATATTTACGTCCGAGGTCAGCTCCCGCGATATAACGCGGTGACCGCGTGTCATATCAGGTCGGTCCTGGCATGTAACTGAAGCCGGGACCCGGGGCTAATAGTGCGCGGCAGCGATCGCGGTGCCGCGCGCTAATAACCCTTTAGACGCGGCGTTCAAAGTTGAACGTCGCATCTAAAACGAAAGTAAAAGCTTCCCAGCTGCTCCGTGGGGCTGGTCGGGACCACTGCAGTGAAAATGCGGTGTTCCGATCAGCAAGGACGCGAGCGGAGGGTCACTTACCTTCCTCTGGCGTGTCAGATCGGCGATTGATTGCTCCAAGCCTGAGATCCATGCTTGAGCAATCAACCACGATAACACTGATCAATGCAAAGCTATGGTTTTGCATTGAACAGTGTATAAGATCAGTGTGTGCAGTGTTATAGGTCCCTATGGCAGCTATAACACTGCTAAAAAAAAAAAGTTTATAAATGTGATTCAACCCCTTCCCTAATAAAAGTCCAAACCATCCCTCTTTTCCCATAAAAAAACATGTAAATAAAAATAAATATAAACATATATATAAATATATTTGGTATCCCCCCGTGCGTAAATGTCAGAATTATAAAAATATATCATTAATTAAATCGCGTCAATGGCGTACGAGCAAAAAAAAAATTCCAAAGTCCAAAATAGCGTATTTTTGGTCACTTTTTATATAGTGAAAAAATGAATAAAAAGCGATCAAAAAGTCAGATCAATACAAACATGGTACCGATAAAAACTTCATATCACGGCGCAAAAAATGAGCCCTCATACTGCCCTGTACGTGGAAAAATAAAAAAGTTATAGGGCTCAGAATATGACAATTTTAACCTGTTAAGGACCAAGGGCGTAAACTTACGCCCCTAGTCCCGCTCCCGTGATATAACGCGGGGTCACACGGTAACCCCGCAACATATCACGGCGGGCCCTGGCGTCCTAGTGAAGCCGGGACCCGCCACTAATAGCGCGGCACTGATCACGGTGCCACACCCTATTAACCCTAAAAGTGAAAGTAAAATGTGCCGGTTAGCTCAGGGAGCTGTTCGGGATCGCCACGGTATAATCGCGGCATCCCGAACAGCTGTACTTCAGGAGGAAGGTCTCTTACCTTGCTTCCTGAAGTCCGATCGCCGATTGAATGCTTCAAGCCTGAGATCCAGGCTTGAGCAATCAATCGCCGAAAACACTGATGCTTTCCTATGGAGATGCATCAACCAGTGGTAAAGATCAGTACATGCAATGTTATAGCCCCCCCTAGGGGCTATAATATTGCACAAGAAAAGTGTAAAAAAATCATTAACCCTTTCAATGATCCCTTCCCCTAATAAAAGTTTGAATCACCCGGCATTTCCAAGAATAAAAAAAACTGTGTAAATAAAAATAAACATATGTGGTATCGCCGCGTGTGGAAATGTACGAATTATAAAAATATACCGCTTTTTAAACCGCACGTTCAATGGCGTACGCACCAATTCCAAAGTCCAAAATAGCGCATTTTTGGTAACTTTTTAAAAGCATGAAAAGATGAATAAGAAGCGATCAAAAAGTCCGATCAATACAAAAATGGTACCGACAAAAACTTCAGATCACGGCGCAAGAAATGAGCCCCCATAGCGCCCTGAACATGGAAAAATAAAAAAATTATAGAGCTCAGAAAATGACAATTTTAAACGTATACATTTTCCTGCATGTGCACTTCACAGAGTCTGCATAGAGCTGACTAAATTACCTACTTTTAGCTCTCAGGTAGTCCTGCTGCCCTGGTCCGTGCCTCAGCACCGGAATGCACCGGAGACACTCAAGATATAGAAGTTATTGCCGGGCGATCCTAGCACCGCCCCCCTGCGTGACGCACTTCCGGAACGCCGTACGCACGAGGGAGCAGTGTTTACCCGATACTTCCGGGAGTCCTAAGATGGCCGCGCGCATGCTGCCCCTGCCGCATGAGGACTGCTTCACTTACCTGATAGTTACGGCAGCCTCCAGATGACCGCGCTTCGCCATCATCGCCTGCCCAAAACGAAGTAAGACCAGGTAAAATAATACATAACACACACGGGACTTCACAGCTCGGTAGTGTACAGCAGACCCCAAGATACTTCACAGTAGTCCACAGAGGGGTCGCTGATAAGGGGAACTTCACAGTCTCCCCTCAGATGTCCTGGAATCCTTGAATATACTAAAATCCTTCTGGAAGCAGAAGATAAAAACTCTGTGGTCTGTTGTCTGTGGGGGTTACTTATACACTGGGAGGTTCCGGTTAATTGCACTAATTAATTATGCAAATGTTTTTATTATGCTAATTATCTCTTCTGGCAAGTTCAGGGGGACAGACTTTAACCCCATACTGTGCTGCCGTAGGACGTCCAGGAATGACAATTTTAAACGTATGCATTTACCTGCATGTAGTTATGATTTTTTTTCAGTAGTAATACAAAATCAAACCTATATAAGTAGGGGATCATTTTAACCGTATGGACCTACAGAATAAAGATAAGGTGTCATTTTTAACGAAAAATGCACTGCGTAGAAACGGAAGCGCCCAAAATTTACAAAATGGCATTTTTTTCTTCAATTTTGTCGCACAATGATTTTTTTCCCATTTCGCCGTAGATTTTTGGGTACGATGACTGATGTCATTACAAAGTAGAATTGGTGGCGCAAAAAAATAAGCCATAATACAGATTTTTTAGGTGCAAAATTGAAAGAGTTCTGATTTTTTAAATGTAAGGAGGAAAAAACGAAAGTGCAAAAAACAAAAAACGCCTGGTCTTTAAGGGGTTAAACGTGTAAATTTTCCTGCATGTAGTTATGATTTTTTCCAGAAGTGTGACAGAATCAAACCTATATAAGTAGGGGATCATTTTAACCGTATGGACCTACAGGATAAAGATAAGGTGTAATTTTTACCGAAAAATTTACTACGTAGAAACGGAAGCCCCCAAAAGTTACAAAATGGCGTTTTTTCTTCAATTTCGTCGCACAATTATTTTTTTCCCCCCGTTTCGCTGTAGATGTTGGTGGCGCAAAAAATAAGCCATTATATGGATTTTTAGGTGCAAAATTGAAAGGGTTATGATTTTTAAAAGGTCAGGAGGAAAAAAACGAAAGGGCAAAAACGGAAAAACCTGTGGTCCTTAAGGGGTTAAAAATAGATAATCCATTCTATCTATAACCTAGTAGAAGAAACAGTGTATCTGGCACTGCATAAGATCGTCCTTGCAACAATGAATTTCCAAACAGCCTGTGTTATGCTGGTATGAGTGATACAATACTAAGCCCAGTGGTCCCCAAACTGTGGCCCTCCAGATGTTGCAAAACTACAACTCCCAGCATGCCTGGACAGCCAACGGCTGTCCAGGCATGCTGGGAATTGTAGTTTTGCAACATCTGGAGGGCCACAGTTTGGGGACCACTGACTAAGTCGGTGGTGCTCTATCCTGTCTGGCACATAACGCTTCCATACAATATTCTTGGTAAGAACTTAAAGGGGTACTCCGGTGAAAACCTTTTTTCTTTTAAATCAACTGGTGGCAGAAAGTTAAACATATTTGTAAATTACTTCTATTAAAAAATCTTAACCATTCCAGTACTTATTAGCTGCTGAATGCTACAGAGGAAATTCCTTTCTTTTTGGAACACTGATGACATCACGAGCACAGTGCTCTCTGCTGACATCTCTGTCCATTTTAGCAACCGTGCATAGCAGATGTATGCTAAGGTCAGCATGGTGGCTCAGTGGTTAGCACTGTTGCCTTGCAGTGCTGGGGACTTGGGTTCAAATCCCACTAAGGACAACAATAAATAAAGCGTTATTATTATTATAATAACGTCAGCAGAGAGAACTGTGGTCGTGATGTCATCAGAGAACATTCCAAAAAGAAAAGAATTTCCTCTGTAGTATTCAGCAGCTAATAATAAGTACAGGAAGGATTAAGATTTTTTTAATAGAAGTAATTTACAAATATGTTTAACTTTCTGCCACCAGTTGATTTAAAAGAAAAAAGGTTTTCACCGGAGTACCCCTTTAAAGGATGGCACTCAGCACGTTGAGCTGAACAAATCGTTTCTTTTATTCAAGCTTCTTGACAAAGTGCATGGTGCAACTAGATCCTCAGCGGGCGATGACGCCGGGACCTTTCCCAGTAAGGTGCCACAGCTGTTTCGTAGCTCGTAGCTACTTCATCAGGCCATGCTGCGGGACGGCGTGCGCAGCGACGTGATGATGACGATGGAGAGCGCCGACGATGCAGGGGATCCCAAGGAGTACGCTACTGAGCCCCGAGGACAGGTAAGTGATGGTCGGCAGACCACACGGGGCACCGTAAACGGCTATCCGGTGGCAGCTGAAGCAGTCTGCGCTGCCGGATAGCCATTTACGCGATGGCCCCGACATCGTATATTGTTGATGCGGCCTCTGAGAGACCATCGTATGTTGAAATGATCGTATGTCGGGGCCATCGTAGGTCGGGGGGGTCACTGTACTGGCGAAGGCCCCAAGCTGACCAGGATGAAATGGATGAACTATAGCGGAAAAATATGACTTCCAATGGCGTAGGCACTCCAATAAAGGTGGTAGGAGATTAAGATGTACGATGTATTGTCCAATTATAAGCACTTTCAGGAACTGACCGTTCCCTTCTTCAGATAGGCGGACTACAAATGACATCATAGTCCCAAACCATTAAATACAAGTATACAGGAAATGGATCACAGCTGGTGCCCGCCTTTCTATCCAATAGACTCTCTCTGTAGAAGTCTTTTCTTAACCCCTTCCTCCGTTGTACCTTGTACCTCTTCAATAATCATCCATCCTAACTCACGGACTTGATGCCCTTGTTCAGTAAAATGTCTGCCCACTCCTGTCTCTCCGTATTTATTAGTCACATCAACTTTTTCATTTACGTTCCAAGATTTAGTCAGTGATTTCCCGAACATCGTTGCGTAATCCGGAATTCACTGACTAAATCACTGACTAAATCTCGGAACATAAATGAAAACGTTGATGTGACTAATAAATACGGAGACAGGAGTGGGCAGACATTTTACTGAACAAGGGCATCAGGTCAGTGAGTTAGGATGGATGATTATTGAAGAGGTACAAGGTACAACGGAGGAAGGGGTTAAAGGGGTACTCCGCTGCTCAGCATTTGGAACAAACTGTTCCGAACGCTTGAGCCGGGAGCTCGTGATGTCATAGTCCCGCCCCCTCACAATGTCACGCCCCGCCCCCCTCAATGCAAGTCTATGGGAGGGGGCGTGACTTGCATTGAGAAGGCGGGCATGATGGTGTGAGGGGGCGGGGCTATGATGTCACGAGCACCTGGCGTCGGCTCCAGTGTTCGGAACAGTTTGTTCCAAACGCTGAGAAGTGGAGTACCCCTTTAAGAAAAGACTTCTACAGAGAGAAGGCTATTGGATAGAAATGTTGAACTCTTTAACCCCTTAAGGACCAGGCCATTTTACACCTTAAGGACATCTGACCACTGTCACTTTAAACATTAATAACTCTGGAATGCTTTTAGTTATCATTCTGATTCCGAGATTGTTTTTTCGTGACATATTCTACTTTAACGTAGTGGTAAAATTTTATGGTAACTTGCATCCTTTCTTGGTGAAAAATCCCAAAATTTGATGAAAAAAATTAAAATTTAGCATTTTTCTAACTTTGAAGCTCTCTGCTTGTAAGGAAAATGGATATTCAAAATATATTTTTTTTTGGTTCACATATACAATATGTCTACTTTATGTTTGCATCATAAAATTTATGAGTTTTTACTTTTGGAAGACACCAGAGGGCTTCAAAGTTCAGCAGCAATTTTCAAATTTTTCACAAAATTTTCAAACTCACAATTTTTCTGGGACCAGTTCAGGTTTGAAGTGGATTTGAAGGGTCTTCATATTAGAAATACCCCACAAATGACCCCATTATAAAAACTACACCCCCCCCCCCCCAAAGTATTCAAAATGACATTCAGTAAGTGTATTAACCCTTTCGGTGTTTCACAGGAATAGCAGCAAAGTGAAGGAGAAAATTCAAAATCTTCATTTTTTACACTCGCATGTTCTTGTAGACCCAATTTTAGAATTTTTGCAAGGGGTAAAAAAGGAGAAAATTTTTACTTGTATTTGAAACCCAATTTCTCTCGAGTAAGCACATACCTCATATGTCTATGTTTATTGTTCAGCGGGCGCAGTAGAGGGCTCAGAAGGGAAGGAGCGACAAATGGTTTTTGGGGGGCATGCCGCATTTAGGAAGCCCCTATGGTGCCAGGACAGCAAAAAAAAAAAAAACACATGGCATACCATTTTGGAAACTAGACCCCTCAGGGAATGTAACAAGGGGTAAAGTGAACCTTAATACCCCACAGGTGATTCACGACTTTTGCATATGTAAAAAAAAAAAAAATTTTACCTAAAATGCCTGGTTTCCCAAAAATTTTACATTTTTAAAAAGGGGAATGGCAGAAAATACCCCCCAAAATTTGAAGCCCAATTTCTCCCGATACAGAAAACACCCCATATGGGGGTGAAAAGTGCTCTGCTGGCGCACTACAGGTCTCAGAAGAGAAGGAGTCACATTTGGCTTTTTGAAAGCAAATTTTGCTCTGGGGGCATGCCGCATTTAGGAAGCCCCTATGGTGCCAGAACAGCAAAAAAAAAAAACACATGCCATACCATTTTGGAAACTAGACCCCTCAGGGAACGTAACAAGGGGTAATGTGAACCTTAATACCCTACAGGTGTTTCACGACTTTTGCATATGTAAAAAAATATATATTTTTTTTACCTAAAATGCTTGGTTTCCCAAAATTTTTACAATTTTAAAAAGGGTAATAGCAGAAAATACCCCCCAAAATTTGAAGCCCAATTTCTTCCGATACAGAAAACACCCCATATGGGGGTGAAAAGTGCTCTGCTGGCGCACTACAGGTCTCAGAAGAAAAGGAGTCACATTTGGCTTTTTGAAAGCAAATTTTGCTCTGGGGGCATGCCGCATTTAGGAAGCCCCTATGGTGCCAGAACAGCAAAAAAAAAACAAGGGGTTAAGTGAACCTTAATACCCTACAGGTGTTTCACGACTTTTGCATATGTAAAAAAAATATATATATTTTTTTTTACCTAAAATGCTTGTTTTCCCAAAAATTTTACATTTTAAAAAGGGTAATAGCAGAAAATACCCCCCAAAATGTGTTAGGCAATTTCTCCCGAGTACGGCGATACCCCATATGTGACCCTAAACTGTTGCCTTGAAATACGACAGGGCTCCAAAGTGAGAGCGCCATGCGCATTTGAGGCCTAAATTAGGGACTTGCATAGGGGTGGACATAGGGGTATGTGATTCCCAAACAGGGTGCCTCCAGCTGTTGTAAAACTCCCAGCATGCCTAGACAGTCAACGGCCATCTGGCAATACTGGGGGTAGTTGTTTTGCAACAGCTGGAGGCTCCGTTTTGGAAACAGTGGCGTACCAGACGTTTTCCATTTTTATTGGGGAGGGGAGGGGAGGGGGGTTGTATAGGGGTATGTGTATATGTAGTGTTTTTTACTTTTTATTTTAATTTGTATTAGGGTAGTGTAGTATTTTTAGGGTACAGTCACACGGGCGGGGGTTCACAGTAGTTTCTCGCTGGCAGTTTGAGCTGCGGCAGAAAATTTGATGCAGCTCAAACTTGCAGCCGGATACTTACTGTAATCCTCCACCCATGTGAGTGTACCCTGTACATTCACATCAGGGGGGGGGGGAACATCCAGCTGTTGCAAAACTACAACTCCCAGCATGTACGGTCTATCAGTGCATGCTGGGAGTTGTAGTTTTGCAACCGCTGGAGGCTCCGTTTTGGAAACAGTGGCGTACCAGACGTTTTTCATTTTTTATTGGGGAGGGGAGGGGAGGGGAGCTGTGTAGGGGTATGTGTATATGTAGTGTTTTTTACTTTTTATTTTATTTTGTGGTAGTGTAATGTTTTTAGGGTACAGTCGCATGGGCGGGGGTTCACAGTAGTTTCACGCTGGCAGTTTGAGCTGCGGCAGAAAATTTGCCGCAGCTCAAACTTGCAGCCGGATACTTACTGTAATCCTCCGCCCTGTACGTTCACATTGGTGGGGGGAAACATCCAGCTGTTGCAAAACTACAACTCCCAGCATGTACGGTCTATCAGTGCATGCTGGGAGTTGTAGTTTTGCAACAGCTGGAGGCACACTGGTTGTGAAACACCGAGTTTGGTAACAAACTCAGTGTTTTGCAACCAGTGTGCCTTCAGCTGTTGCAAAAGCTACAACCCCCAGCATGTACGGACAGCGGAAGGACATGCTGGGTCTTGTAGTTATGCAACAGCTGGAGGCATACTACTTTGGCTGGGGATGCTGGGGATTGTAGTTATGCAACAGCTGGAAACACACTGGTTTGCTACTTAACTCAGTGTGCCTTCAGCTGTTGCAAAACTACAACTCTCAGCAGTCACCGACAGCCAACAGGCATGCTGGGAGTTGTAGTTATGTAACCACCAGATGCACCACTACAACTCCCAGCATGCACTTTAGCTTATTGTGCAAGCTGGGAGCTGTAGTTATACAACAGCTGAAGGTACACTTTTCCATAGAAAGAATGTGCCTCCAGCTGTTGCAAAACTACAAGTCACAGCATGCCCATAAGGGAATGCTGGGAGTTGTGGTGGTCTGCCTCCTGCTGTTGCATAACTACAGCTCCCAGCATGCCCTTTATGCATGCTGGGAGCTGTTGCTAAGCAACAGCAGGAGGCTGTCACTCACCTCCAACGATCCACGCCGCATCAGGTCAGTCCCTCGTCGTTGCCGCTGCTCCTGGGGCCCCGATCCCAACAGGGACGCCGGGGATCGCGGTCCCCAGCACCCGGGGGTGCACGTCCCGCACCCGCTCACGTCCTCCGGAAGAGGGGCGGAGTGGGTTGCGGGAGTGACACCCGCAGCAGGCGCCCTGATTGGTCGGCCGGTAATCTGGCCGACGAATCAGGGCGATCGTGAGGTGGCACCAGTGCCACCTCACCCCTGCTGGGTCTGGCTGTTCGGGGCCGTCTCTGACGGCCCCGATCAGCCAATAATTCTGGGTCACCGGGTCACTGGAGACCCGATTGACCCGGAATCCGCCGCAGATCGCTGGACTGAATTGTCCAGCGATCTGCGGCCATCGCCGACATGGGGGCTCATCATGACCCCCCTTGGCGAAATGCCCCGATGCCTGCTGAACGATTTCAGCAGGCATCGGGCACCGGCTCCGCTCCAGATGGTTGCGGGGGGCCGGTAAAACACATGACGTTCTCATACGTCATGTGTCCTTAAGGACTCGGAAATGGAGACGTATGAGAACGTCATGTGTCCTTAAGGGGTTAAACCCAGATAGACTAAATGAATCCTGTAATTTTAGTGTATAGTGAAGTAACCTCTGTATATTATTCCAAGTTATATATAGAACGGATGATGTATTTTTAAATCAGATTTGGGTTTTAAATAATGATAATTCTCGTTTCTGACATGATATCTCGCGAGATTTGATGTTCTATGTAATGTGGTGATGGGAGCATGTTAGGGATACTTGAGGAAGGAGGCGTGACCTCCGAAACGTCGGAAGTGTTGGACACAAGCTCAGCTGTCGTCTCCTTTGTGAGAGGAAGGATCCTCAGCTGCAGGAGGCCCGGGAATGGGCTGAAATAATCCGGCATAACGAGGCGTCCAGATGGCGCACCTTGGGTGAATTGTAAGTTTTTAGCACGTTTTTGATACTTACTGGACTATGTATTCCATGAAGGAAGTTTCACTAAAGCATACTTTTTGAAAAAAGAGAAGTTCCGGTGTGGTGGGAATTCTATGTGCTACGAGTATTCTGCGTGGAGAAAGAGCCTCCATATGACACACATCACAGAACCCAGGTGTGAATAGGCTCCTAGCTTGTTTATATTGGATACTAATAACAGGGGCCCTGTGCAAGAGCTTTACAGCTTGTGGTATTCTTCAGACAGGTGGGGAGCGGCCCCTTCATGGATACAGAGAACTTATAACTGTATGAAAAGGTATTCAGCATGTGCCCCCGTATGGCTGCAGAAAGCCAACATTTTATTTTATTCTATGGCTGGTTAAAAATAAACCCACACACACACCTCCTCTCCCCCTGACTGACCGTTTTCCCTGTCGCCTCCTCTCCCCCCTGACTGACCGTTTTCCCTGTCGCCTCCTCTCCCCCCTGACTGACCGTTTTCCCTGTTGCCTCCTCTCCCCCCTGACTTACCGTTTTCACTGTTGCCTCCTCTCCCCCGACTGACTGTTTTCCCTGTCGCCTCCTCTCCCCCCTGACTGACCGTTTTCCCTGTTGCCTCCTCTCCCCCCTGACTTACCGTTTTCCCTGTTGCCTCCTCTCCCCCGACTGACTGTTTTCCCTGTCGCCTCCTCTCCCCCTGACTGACCGTTTTCCCTGTCGCCTCCTCTCCCCCCTGACTGACCGTTTTCCCTGTTGCCTCCTCTCCCCCCTGACTTACCGTTTTCCCTGTTGCCTCCTCTCCCCCGACTGTTTTCCCTGTTGCCTCCTCTCCCCCTGACTGACCGTTTTCCCTGTCGCCTCCTCTCCCCCCTGACTGACCGTTTTCCCTGTCGCCTCCTCTCCCCCCTGACTGACCGTTTTCCCTGTAGCCTCCTCTCACCCCTGACTGACTGTTTTCCCTGTCGCCTCCTCTCCCCCCTGACTTACCGTTTTCCCTGTCGCCTCCTCTCCCCCCTGACTTACCGTTTTCCCTGTTACCTCCTCTCCCCCGACTGACTGTTTTTCCTGTCGCCTCCTCTCCCACCTGACTGACTGTTTTCCCTGTCGCCTCCTCTCCCCCCTGACTTACCGTTTTCCCTGTTGCCTCCTCTCCCCCGACTGACTGTTTTCCCTGTTGCCTCCTCTCCCCCCTGACTGACCGTTTTCCCTGTTGCCTCCTCTCCCCCCTGACTTACCGTTTTCCCTGTTGCCTCCTCTCCCCCGACTGACTGTTTTCCCTGTCGCCTCCTCTCCCCCCTGACTTACCGTTTTCCCTGTCGCCTCCTCTCCCCCGACTGACTGTTTTTCCTGTCGCCTCCTCTCCCACCTGACTGACTGTTTTCCCTGTCGCCTCCTCTCCCCCCTGACTTACCGTTTTCCCTGTTGCCTCCTCTCCCCCGACTGACTGTTTTTCCTGTTGCCTCATCTCCCACCTGACTGACCGTTTTCCCTGTCGCCTCCTCTCCCCCCTGACTTACCGTTTTCCCTGTCGCCTCCTCTCCCCCCTGACTTACCGTTTTCCCTGTTGCCTCCTCTCCCTCCTGACTATTTTCCCTGTCGCCTCCTCTCCCCCCTGACTGTTTTCCCTGTTGCCTCCTCTCCCACCTGACTGACCGTTTTCCCTGTTGCCTCCTCTCCCCCGACTGACTGTTTTCCCTGTCGCCTCCTCTCCCCCCTGACTTACCGTTTTCCCTGTCGCCTCCTCTCCCCCGACTGACTGTTTTTCCTGTCGCCTCCTCTCCCACCTGACTTACCGTTTTCCCTGTTGCCTCCTCTCCCCCGACTGACTGTTTTTCCTGTTGCCTCATCTCCCACCTGACTGACCGTTTTCCCTGTCGCCTCCTCTCCCACCTGACTGACCGTTTTCCCTGTCGCCTCCTCTCCCCCCTGACTGACTGTTTTCCCTGTTGCCTCCTCTCCCTCCTGACTATTTTCCCTGTCGCCTCCTCTCCCCCTGACTGTTTTCCCTGTTGCCTCCTCTCCCACCTGACTGACCGTTTTCCCTGTCGCCTCCTCTCCCAGCTGACTGACCGTTTTCCCTGTCGCCTCCTCTCCCAGCTGACTGACCATTTTCCCTGTCTCCTCCTCTCCCACCTGACTGACCGTTTTCCCTGTCGCCTCCTCTCCCCCCTGACTGACTGTTTTCCCCGTCGCCTCCTCTCCCCCCTGACTGACTGTTTTCCCTGTCGCCTCCTCTCCCCCCCTGACTGACTGTTTTCCCTGTCGCCTCCTCTCCCAGCTGACTGACCATTTTCCCTGTCTCCTCCTCTCCCACCTGACTGACCGTTTTCCCTGTCGCCTCCTCTCCCACCTGACTGACTGTTTTCCCTGTCGCCTCCTCTCCCTCCTGACTGACTATTTTCCCTGTCGCTTCCTCTCCCTCCTGACTGACTATTTTCCCTGTCGCCTCCTCTCCCCCCTGACTGACCGTTTTCCCTGTCGCCTCCTCTCCCCCTTGACTGACCGTTTTCCCTGTCGCCTCCTCTCCCACCTGACTGACCGTTTTCCCTGTCGCCTCCTCTCCCACCTGACTGACTATTTTCCCTGTCGCCTCCTCTCCCACCTGACTGACTGTTTTCCCTGTCGCCTCCTCTCCCCCCTGACTGTTTTCCCTGTCGCCTCCTCTCCCACCTGACTGACTGTTTTCCCTGTCGCCTCTTCTCCCCCCTGTCTTACTGTTTTCCCTGTCGCCTCCTCTCCCACCTGACTGACTGTTTTCCCTGTCGCCTCCTCTCCCCCCTGACTTACTGTTTTCCAGAGACAACAAAGGGGATAAATTGCCAAAGAGTAATACAAACTATTTTTAGAAAGTTAAACCTCAAAAACTGCATTTTTGGAGTATATTAAACGAGGGGCCTTTTTTTCTGGCCACAAAAAGGCAAAACAAGTTGTGTGTAATCCTGGCCCTATAGTTGGGGAACACTTTAGTCTGAAGTTGCGCCAAATTTTCAAACAGCCCCAGAGATTCATCTGGCGCATATTACTACTAATTTATCTACTTAACAATAGCGCCAGAAAGATGTCCCTTACAAACAGTGTATGTAGGACGGTCAGCTGGCACTGTTTATTGGGGGCGCTCTTATGGGGACTTGGTGTACACAAAAAAATACATTTACATGCTAGATATACATTTTATTTTATTTTTTTCAATTATGGTTTAGTCGCTTGTAGTTTATCATCACAGAACAGTACAAACCGCATAGATAATATAAACTCTGCAGGGTAAAGCATGGGGGGGGGGGGGGGGATGGACTGAACCACTGATGAGGCAAGGGGTGGATCGGAGATAAGCCATAACAGCTAAACTAAAAGCAGAGAGTACTGTGGCTGGACATGTTTATTCTATACATTTAAGGCAAGGTATCAGTGTAGATCACAGTGGTCTCCAAACTGTGGCCCTCCAGATGTGGCAAAACTACAACTCCCAGCATGCTAAGAGTTGTAGTTTTGCCACATCTGGAGGGCCACAGTTTGGAGACCGGGGGTGTAGGAGATAAGATCTGGTAACTTCCTTCATGACATTTTAGCTCAGACACACAAGAGAGAAGACATTGCTATACATTAAGGGTTGTCCTGAGGAACTTCTCCAGAGGTTTGTGTCACCGGAGCTTTGGGGGCTGCGGAGAAGAAATAAGATTGTCAGACAAAGGATATAAATATATCATGGGATAGATAGATAGATAGATAGATAGATAGATAGATGAGATAGATAGATAGATGAGATAGATAGATAGATAGATGAGATAGATAGATAGATAGATGAGATAGATAGATAGATAGATGAGATAGATAGATATGAGATAGATGAGATAGATAGATATGAGATAGATGAGATAGATAGATATGAGATAGATAGATAGAGATGAGATAGATAGATAGAGATGAGATAGATAGATATGAGATAGATAGATAGATAGATAGATATGAGATAGATATGAGATAGATAGATATGAGATAGATAGATAGATAGATATGAGATAGATAGATAGATATGAGATAGATAGATAGATAGATGAGATAGATAGATAGATATGAGATAGATAGATAGATAGATATGAGATAGATAGATAGATATGAGATAGATAGATGGATACAAAGCAAATAAAAACGGCACAACCAATATCCAGAAAAAAAAGTGAGGTTAGGGGTGCCCGCATAACTGGAACCTGGGTCCGTCGGTTCCTCAATCCAGACACTAGTAAAATATAATGCAGCACTCCACAAGTTGCAAAGAAAAGGGTGGTTTTATTCCATCATGTGCATAGACAACGTTTCACCAGTCTCACACTGGCTTTTTCAAGTGAATCATAGTGATACAGGTAGGTATTTATAGACCTCCCACCAGGTCATGTGACACAGGTAATACATGAATAACATATGTAAACAAGGAAATCATAGGAGAAAATTGTGCAATCCATAATGCAAACAGTCATTTATACAGTGCTAAATTCATATACAGACATCCGATGATCATCTGATATATCCCGATCGGGATACATCGTGGCAGGACCCCGGAAGGCATTCACAACTTTGCATGTAATTATTGATCACTACTACTGCACTTTTTGATCTATTATGTTTAATATTGATATCTACCGTATATACTCGAGTATAAGCCGAGTTTTTCAGCACGATTTTTCGTGCTGAAAACACCCCCCTCGGCTTATACTCGAGTGAACTCCCCCACCCGCAGTGGTCTTCAACATGCGGACCTCCAGAGGTTTCAAAACTACAACTCCCAGCAAGCCAGGGCAGCCATCGGCTGTCCGGGCTTGCTGGGAGTTGTAGTTTTGAAACCTCCGGAGGTCCGCAGGTTGAAGACCATTGCGGCCTTCAACATCATCCAGCCCCTCTCACCCCCTTTAGTTCTGAGTACTCACCTCCGCTCGGCGCTGGTCCGGTCCTGCAGGGCTGTCCGGTAAGGAGGTGGTCCGGTGAGGAGGTGGTCCGGGCTGCTATCTTCACCGGGGAGGCCTCTTCTAAGCGCTTCGGGCCCGGCCTCAGAATAGTCACGTTGCCTTGACAACGACGCAGATGCGTCGTTGTCTAGGCAACGGCTCTATTCCGGGCCGGAAGCGCGGAGAAGAGGCGCCCCCGGTGAAGATAGCAGCCCGGACCACCTCCTCACCGGACCACCTCCTTACCGGACAGCCCTGCAGGACCGGACCAGCGCCGAGCGGAGGTGAGTACTCAGAACTAAAGGGGGTGAGAGGGGGCTGGATGATGTTGAAGGCCGCAGTGGTCTTCAACCTGCGGACCTCCGGAGGTTTCAAAACTACAACTCCCAGCAAGCCCGGACAGCCGATGGCTGCCCGGGCTTGCTGGGAGTTGTAGTTTTGAAACCTCTGGAGGTCCGCATGTTGAAGGCCGCAGTGGTCTTCAACCTGCGGACCTCCGGAGGTTTCAAAACTACAACTCCCAGCAAGCCCGGACAGCCGATGGCTGCCCGGGCTTGCTGGGAGTTGTAGTTTTGAAGCCTCTGGAGGTCCGCAGGTTGAAGACCACTGAGGGCGAATGATGAGAAGAGGATGATGAAGGGGGGGGGGGGGTGTGGGGATGATGAAGGGTGGTGGGGATGATGAAGGGGGGGGGGTGTGGGATGATTACAAGGGGATGATGAAGGGGGGATGTGTGGGATGATGACAAGGGGATGATGAAGGGGGGATGTGTGGGATGATAAGGGGATGTGTGGGATGATGACAAGGGGATGATGAAGGGGGGATGTGTGGGATGATAAGGGGATGTGTGGGATGATGACAAGGGGATGATGAAGGGGGGATGTGTGGGATGATGACAAGGGGATGTGTGGGATGATGACAAGGGGATGTGTGGGATGATGACAAGGGGATGTGTGGGATGATGACAAGGGGATGTGTGGGATGATTACAAGGGGATGTGTGGGATGATGACAAGGGGATGATGAAGGGGGGATGTGTGGGATAAGGGGATGTGTGGGATGATGACAAGGGGATGATGAAGGGGGGATGTGTGGGATAAGGGGATGTGTGGGATGATGACAAGGGGATGATGAAGGGGGGATGTGTGGGATAAGGGGATGTGTGGGATGATGACAAGGGGATGATGAAGGGGGGATGTGTGGGATGATGACAAGGGGATGATGAAGGGGGGATGTGTGGGATGATAAGGGGATGTGTGGGATGATGAGGATGTTAATGACGGGTCTGGATGATGACAGGGGGGGGATGAGGTATTTCCCACCCTAGGCTTATACTCGAGTCAATAACTTTTCCTGGGATTTTGGGTTGAAATTAGGGGTCTCGGCTTATACTCGGGTCGGCTTATACTCGAGTATATACGGTATATATCAGATGATCATCGGATGTCTGTATATGAATTTAGCACTGTATAAATGACTGTTTGCATTATGGATTGCACAATTTTCTCCTATGATTTCCTTGTTTACATATGTTAATCATGTATTACCTGTGTCACATGACCTGGTGGGAGGTCTATAAATACCTACCTGTATCAATATGATTCACTTGAAAAAGCCAGTGTGAGACTGGTGAAACGTTGTCTATGCACATGATGGAATAAAACCACCCTTTTCTTTGCAACTTGTGGAGTGCTGCATTATATTTTACTACTAGATAGATAGATAGATATAGATAGATAGAGATAGATAGAGATAGATAGAGATAGATAGAGATAGATAGAGATAGATAGAGATAGATAGAGATAGATAGAGATAGATAGAGATACATAGATATGAGAGAGATAGATAGAGATAGATAGAGATAGATAGAGATAGATAGAGATAGATAGAGATAGATAGAGATAGATAGAGATACATAGATATGAGAGAGATATGAGAGAGATATGAGAGAGATATGAGAGAGATATGAGAGAGATATGAGAGAGATATGAGATAGATATAGATAGATATAGATAGATATAGATAGATATGAGATAGATAGATAGATATGAGATAGATAGATAGATATGAGATAGATAGATAGATAGGGAGATACGAGATAGGGAGATATGAGATAGGGAGATATGAGATAGGGAGATATGAGATAGATAGATAGATATGAGAGAGATATGAGATAGATATGAGATAGATAGATATGAGACAGATAGATATGAGATAGATATGAGACAGATAGATATGAGATAGATAGATAGATATGAGATAGATATTAGATAGATAGATAGATAGATAGATGATAGATAGACACATTCAGAAATGATAGTCACCTGTCTTGCTGTGAATGCACCACAGTCCGGCTATCAGCATCACCCCAAAGAAAAAGGAGCTGATTGTAACGCCAAACGCTGCCGCTACTCCTACCCCGTGTACAGCTGATTCTGGAAGAACATACAAAAGAACTGGTAGATTGTCCAAAATGAGGGAGAACTTCTCTCCGGAAATATCTGCTCACCATATGGCGCAGACAGGTGTCTTACTGCAAGCTGGATTTAAAGGAAAACTCCATGCAAAAGAGACATATTCTGTGGTGATGGACACATATGGAGTCAAAGAAAACCAAAGAGTTAACTCTTGTGCCCCCCTAGAGGGGGGTTATTCCAGGCTAGTAAAACCTAGCTGCTTTTTCTGGAAACAGTGCCACCCTTGTATTCAGTTTATGTGCAGTATTGCAGGTGAGTTGTGAAATGGAACTGAGAACATCGGCAGTAGAGCCGCACGGATGTGTGCCGTTTTATAGACGGCAATGCAGTCCTGCAGAGCTCTGCCCACAGAATGAACATCTTCATACACTGGGGGGGGTCACCCAGTCCGCTGTGCAGAGTAGTGAAATCCTATTGAAAGGACTGGGACTTCAAATGGAATTCTGCCAACACAATGTCTGCAGTGTGAACGAGCCCTAAGAATGCAAATGGTTGTCAAATAGCCAGAGCCACTGTGATGAATCTGGTGCATTCCTAACCTGTCTAGTCTAATTTTACACTGACTTCCAATAAGACAATTCTAGTAAATCTGGTCCTGTGTGCCTCTTTTGTAGTTTCAGTTAGGCAACGATCCCATCCGGAATTCCATTAGAAGTCTCAGTCACAGTTTATCCCTAAAAAAGTGGAACAAAATAGCATTATTTGGTCCAATTAAAGGGGTTATCCAGGAAAAAAAAAATTTTTTTTAAATTTTATATCAACTGGCTCCAGAAAGTTAAACAGATTTGTAAATTACTTCTATTAAAAAATGTCAATCCTTCCAATAATTATCAGCTGCTGAAGTTGAGTCGTTGTTTACTGTCTGACAACAATGCTCTCTGCTGACATCTCTGCTTGTCTCGGGAACTGCACAGAGTAGAAGAGGTTTGCTATGGGGATTTGCTTCTAAACTGGGCAGTTCCTGGGACAGGTGTCATCAGAGAGCACTTAGACAGAAAAGAACAGCTCAACTTCAGCAGCTCATAAGTACTGAAAGGATTAAGATTTTTTTAATAGAAGTAATTTACAAATCTGTTTAACTTTATGGAGCCAGTTGATATATAGAAAAAAAAGTTTTTTCCTGGATAACCCCTTTAAATACCAGGCACCGTGACGGAAAACTGATGGACTTCATTACGGTCAGTGGGTTCCATTAGGCACTGTTAGTTTGTTCTGCTCCTATGATGGAAAAATGTATGCAGATGTAAACATAGCCTTAAAGGGGTACTCCGCTGCTCAGCGTTTAGAACAAAATGTTCCGAATGCTTAGAGCCAGCTCCGGGAGCTCGTAATATAATAGCCCCGCCCCTCATGATGTCATGCCCCTTTCCCTCAATGCAAGTCTATGGGAGGGGGCGTGACTTGCTTTGAGGGGGTGGGGCGTGACATTATGAGGGGCGGGGCTATGACATCACAAGCTCCCGTCACTGGCTCTAAGCATTCGGAACATTTTGTTCCAAACGCTGAAAAGCGGAGTACCCCTTCAAAAATGTGACAGGTCCAGGGCCTACACTGCAACATTTAGTAAAGCTACAAGATTAAATTTAAAGGGGTGCTCCGGTGGAATTATTATTTTTTTTTTTATATCAACTGGTGCCAGAAAGTTAAACAGATTTGTAAATGACTTCTATTAAAAAATCTTAATCCTTCCAGTACTTATTAGGTGCCAAATACTACAGAGGAAATTATTTTCTTTTTGGAACACAGAGCTCTCTGCTGAATCACGAGCACAATGCTTGCTCTCTGCTGACATCTCTGTCCATTTTAGGATCTGTCCAGAGCAGCATGGCGATTTTCTTCTACTCTGGACAGTTCTTAAAATGGACAGAGATGTCAGCAGAGAGCAAGCATTGTGCTCGTGATTCAGCAGAGAGCTCTGTGTTCCAAAAAGAAAATAATTTCCTCTGTAGTATTTGGCACCTAATAAGTACTGGAAGGATTAAGATTGTTTAATAGAAGTAATTTACAAATCTGTTTAACTTTCTGGCACCAGTTGATTTAAAAAAAAAAAAAAAAAAAAAAAAAAAAAAAGTTTTCCACCGGAGGACCCCTTTAACTATTGAGTGACAGCTGCAGTCTATGCAATAAAATCTATGGGAAGATTTAAACCTGTGTAGAGGAAATGTGGTACAGTTGCCCATAGCAACCGATCAGATCGCTTCTTTCATTTTTTTCAGAGGACCTCAAGTGCCACCGGAGGTATTGTAACATTACTGCAGTGATACCTCCCAATATTCACATCCTAAATCAAAAGACCTATTATAAGCCCCGCCCCCAGTCCACCAAGTAACGCCCATAAAACTCCCAGAAATGCCTAGTTTTATGCAAATGTTCTCTTCAGTGACAGGTTACCGTATTTTTCGCCCTATAGGACGCTCCGGCATATAAGACGCACCCAGTTTTAAAGGAGGAAAATCTAGAATACAACGTAAAGTATAGGACAGTGATCTTCAACCAGCGGACCTCCAGATGTTGCAAAACTAAAACTCCCAGCATGCCCGGACAGCCAACGGCTGTCTGGGCATGCTAGTAATTGTAGTTTTGCAACATCTGGAGGTCCGCAGGTTGAAGACCACTGGTATAGGAGGTAATACTCACGTGTCCCCGCCGCTCCGGACCCATCACCTCTCGTCACCGCTGCCCTGGATGTCGCCTTCCATCGCTGTCGCCGCGTCTCCATTGTGTCCCCGTTGCTCCAGAACGTCTCTGCTGCCCGGTATCCTCGCTCTCCATCGCCGCCATCACGTTGCTACGCACGTCGCTCCTATTGGATGACGGGACGGCGTGCGTGACGACGTGATGACGACGATGGAGAGCGCCGGCCATGCAGGGGATCCCGGCACGGAGCAGACACCGAGGAGGCAGGTAAGGTCCCTCCCGGTGCAGCCGGATTAGTGTCACTTCTTTCGCTTCAGATGCGGCGGTCAGCTTTGATCGCCGCGTCTGAAGGGTTAATACAGGGCATTAGAGATGAGCGAACTTACAGTAAATTTGATTCGTCACAAACTTCTCGGCTCGGCAGTTGATGGCTTTTCCTGCATAAATTAGTTCAGCTTTCAGGTGCTCCGGTGGGCTGGAGACTCTTTCCTAGGACTGTATCCACCTTTTCCAGCCCACCGGAGCACCTGAAAGCTGAACTAATTTATGCAGGAAAAGCCATCAACTGCCGAGCCGAGAAGTTCGTGACGAATCAAATTTACTGTAAGTTCGCTCATCTCTACAGGGCATCACCGCGCTCGGTCATGTCCTGTATGAGCTGCGGGTCCCGGCCGTTGATGGCCGCAGGGACCACCGCGATAGGACAGGATTTTAATGTGTATTCGCCGTATAAGACGCACCAACTCCCCCCCCCCCCCCCCCCCCCCAAAAAAAATACGGTAATTCTCTGACCAGACACAATGCGCAACATTTGTGTTTTCTTACCTTGGCTTTCAGCAACAGGTAGTTTTTTGTGGCCTAAAATAGAAATAAGAATTCTGGTCAGATTTTCTAAGGTCCATTACTAAAAATAAAATAGTTTTTAAACAGGAAACAACACAAAGCTTTTAACCATTAACTGTCTGTATTTTTTTTACGCTTGGACACGTTTCTACACAGAGATTTTTTTGTTTTTTGGTTCGTTTTTCCTTCTTTTTGAAATGTGTTAGGGCACATTCACCCCACAGTGTATGAAGATTTTTATTAAAAGCTTTTTAAACAGTGTTTTTTTATTTTTTTATTTTTTGCTTTTTAAAGCAAATTCCACATCTGAATTCCACAGGGAAACTTGTGCACTTTTAATGCATTTTTTATAGCACATATTTTGACTTCTATGGAAAGAACAAAACACTTCAACTGGATATGTCAGTTTTGGAGACAGATCTTTTATTTCCTATTGAAAATCAACAAAGTAATGTGGGTTTCATGTGGATTTTAATGAAAAATCCTTATTAATAAAACTGTGTCAACAGACCCCTAAATGGATTTCCCACTAAGCAGAGTAGGTAAAAACAGATACAAACAATATACACTGCTCCAAAAAAAATAAAGGGAACACTTAAACAACACAGGCCCTCATTTACTAAGAAAATCGGGTTGTAAGTCTATTTTGCTTTCTTACCCGACTGCTTTTTTCCCCTGGTATTTATTATTATGTTGCATCTTGTTTGTCGCATGTGGGTTTTGTTGGTTTTGGTTTCCAACTCCTCTGAGCTGTCGGGAAAAAATCCACAACAATTCAACAAATTCGGGTTGGAAACCTTAATAAATATGTGGGAAAGCTCAGAAATGTCGGGTTACGCCCCTTTTTCGGGTTTGGGAGAATCCACATCGGGTCCATCGGGAAAAAATGTCGCATGGTGTCGCAGACTGGCGCACGATGTCTGCGACATGGCGCAGACAAAGATGCGCCAAAAAAACCCGACGGGTTTAGAATAGTAAATGAGGGCCACAATGTAACTCCAAGTCAATGACACTTGAAATCACACTGTCCACTCAGGAAGCAACACTGATTGGCAATCAACACAATTCACATGCTGTTGTGCAAATGGAACAGACAACAGGTGGAAATTATAGGCAATTAGCAAGACACCCGCAATAAAGGAGTGGTTCTGCAGGTGGTTACCACAGACCACTTCTCAGTTCCTCACTTTTGAATGCTGGCGGTGCTTTCACTCTAGTGGTAGCATGAGACGGAGTCTACAACCCACACAAGTGGCTCAGGTAGTGCAGCTCATCCAGAATGGTACATAAGTGCAAGCTGTGATAAGAAGGTTTGCTGTGTCTGTCAGCGTAGTGTCCAGAGCATGGAGGTGCTACCAGGACACAGGCCAGTACAGCAGGAGATGTGGAGGAGGCCGTAGGAGGGCAACAACCCAGCAGCAGGACCGCTACCTCCGCAGGAGGAGGAGCACTGCCAGAGCCCTGCAAAATGACCTCCAGCAGGCCGCAAATGTGCATGTGTCCACTCAAACAGTCAGAAGCAGACTCCATGAGGGTTGTATGAGGGCCTTACGTCCACAGGTGGGGGTTGTGCTTACAGCCCAAAACTGTGCAGGACGTTTAGCATTTGCCAGAGAACATCAAGATTGGCAAATGCGCCACTGGCGCCCTGTGCTCTTCCCAGAGGAAAGCAGGTTCACACTGAGCACATGTGACAGACGTGACAGAGTCTGGAGATGCCATGGAGAACATTCTGCTGCCTGCAACATCCTCCAGCATGACTGGTTTGGCAGTGGGTCAGTAATGGTGTGGGGTGGCATTTCTTGGGGGAGCTGCGCAGCCCTCCATGTGTTTGCCAGAGGTACAACAAAAAAAGAAATGAGATCAGCTCACCCTATATTTATCTCTGTCCAAAAAGTCCAGCACAACCTCTCCTCGTGGAAGCTCGAGAGCAAACACTGAGGCTGGGTCCTCAGGTGATTTGATTGCAGACAGAGAAAATTGGCTTCTGGCTCATAGCTTGGAGTAAAAATTCACGTTTATTTCAAATCAGGTTAAAATCCAAGTACAGCAAACAAAAAGGTGAATAGATAAAAGAACACGAACAAAACGCACCAACGCGTTTCGACTTATTAACAAGTCTTAGTCATGGCCATGACTAAGACTTGTTAAAAAGTCGAAACTCGTTGGTGCCTGACTGCCATTAGGTACCGAGATGAGATCCTCAGACCCCATGTGAGACCATATGCTGGTGCGGTTGGCCCTGGGTTCCTCCTAATGCAAGACAATGCTAGACCTCATGTGGCTGGAGTGTGTCAGCAGTTCCTGCAAGAGGAAGGCATTGATGCTATGGACTGGCCCGCTCGTTCCCCAAACCTGAATCCGATCGAGCACATCTGGGACATCATGTCTCGCTCCATCCACCAACGCCACATTGCACCACAGACTGTCCAGGAGTTGGCAGATGCTTTAGTCCAGGTCTGGGAGGACATCCCTCAGGAGACCATCCTCCACCTCATCAGGAGCATGCCCAGGCATTGTAGGGAGGTCATACGGGCACGTGGAGGCCATAAACACATTACATAAAGTTGGATCAGCCTGTAGTGCGGTTTTCCACTGTGATTTTGAGTGTGACTCCATATCCAGACCTCCATGGGTTGATAAATTTGATTTGCATTGATAATTTTTGTGTGATTTTGTTGTCAGCGCATTCAACTATGTAAAGACGAAAGTATTTCATACGATTAGTTCATTCATTCAGATCTAGGATGTGTTATCTTCGTGTTCCCTTTATTTCTTTTGAGCAGTATATTTATTGCACAAGAGGACACATGAGCCCTTCTTCAGATAAAATTACTTGTATTGCCGTAATGTTCTAATCCCCTTCAAACTGATCACTTTCTGGTTTCCTCTCTGAACTACGACCATGAAACATTGCTCACACTTCCCCACAATCCCCCTTGTTTGTATGTACAGTGGACATTAAAAGCCAATACTTCCAGGACTGACCAGGAGATTGTAGTTAAACTGAGTATGTGTGACCTTCTTAGGTGGACATAACCAAAGTCTAGCTAGGCACATGGGGGATAAGTATGGAGAGATAGATAGATTAGATTATATATATATATATATATATATATATATACACACTGTATATATATTTAAAAAAAAATTAAATATGTTTATACAAGTAAATTCATCTTAATTAAAAATCACTTTAAAGGGTTACTCCGCTCCCCAGCGTCCGGAACATTGAGTTAACGCCCACCCCCTCGTGACGTCACACCCTGCCCCCTCAATAAAGTCTATGGGAAAGAAGGGGTGGCGGCCTTCACGCCCCTCCCATAGACTTGCATTGAGGGGGAGGGACGTGACGTCCCAGGCCGGGGTGTGAGGTCACGAGGGGGCGGTCGTGAACACGGAAGCCCGCACCCAGCGTTCGGAGCTCAATGTTCCGGACGCTGGGGAGCGGAGTAACCCATTAAAGTCAATTGAAAGTTTTATTCATGAATGGCTGCTGCCAGAAAGAGAGGAAACTTCATTTGGAGGAGCCCTTTTTCCTTCCTCAGTGTATCAACTCTCCATGTATCTAGGATCTGTGAGTGAGTGGTCCCCTAAGTGGACCAGGATGTCTGATTTTAATTTTTTGGCACTCTCTTTTATATCATGCAGCCATATCATTGATGTCATTATATCCTGCTACTAGGGTCCCCTGATGAACCCCACTTTTGCACCTTTACAAGGGCGAAATGCGTTGGGACATATAGGACTGATGTTGCTTTCTCACTCTAATTATTCATGCCCGTTATGCTCTCCCGTCATGAACTGCTGAAAAAAGGGTAATAAAGGATCCCAATTATTTCAATGAGTTCCCTTTTGCATCCTTTATCATCAGTTACTGTCAGTTATTGGTTCCGTCCGTTATTTTTAAGGGAGAAATGACGGTGCTTGCACTAATTCTTTTTCCCTGTCAAAAATAACGGAGGAATAATGGCCGTTCTAAATTTTATATTGAAGTCTATGCTTTGTTATTTTATCGTTATTGCTACTGAGCATGCTCAGTAAATTCTCACAACTAGGGGAGTTAAAAACAGGTTAAATTTAAGACAATAACGGTTAATAACGGATGAAATAACTGACAGTAACGGATTACACATGTCCATTAAAATAAGGGACATCTGTCATCAGTTATGATCCGTTATGACCAGTTTTTTACTTGATCCATTATTCTTTAAAGGGTACCTTTTATCAAAAAAACTTTTGATATATTATAGATTAATGTATGCAGAATAACTTTCCAATTGCATGTTATTAAAAAATATGCTTCTATTTAATTTTCCACTTTGAAAAATGACCACTAGGGGTCTCCCTACCAGTCCTTTTTTTCTATAGATTTCAGACTCATGCAGGAGTCCTAAATCTCAAACTGCAGCCGGAACACAGACAAACTCAGCACTGCTCACTGCCAACATCTGGAGGTCCACAGGTTGAAGACCACTGGTATAGGAGGTAATACTCACATGTCCCCGCCGCTCCGGACCCGTCACTGCTGCCCTGGATGTCGCTCCATCGCTGTCGCCGCATCCCCGGGGTGTCCCCGACGCACCGGACGTCTTCTTCCCCGGGATCCTCGCTCTCCGTCGCTGTCATCACGTCGCTACGCACGCCGCTCCTATTGGATGATGGGACGGCGTGCACGACGACATGATGACGACGAAGGAGAGCGCCGGCCATGCAGGGAATCCCGGCACGAAGCAGACACCGAGGAGGCAGGTAAGGTCCCTCCCGAGGTCCTGTAAGCTGTTGGGGACGTTGCCATTTCACCGTGGCGGTCCCGAACTGCCTGACTGAGCAGCCGGGTTAGTGTTCTTTTCGCTTCAGACGCGGCGGTCAGCTTTGATCGCCGCATCTGAAGGGCTAATACAGGGCATCACCGCGATCGGTGATGTCCTATATTAACCGTGGGTCCCGGCCGTTGATGGCCGCAGGTATTCGCCGTATAAGACACACCAACTTTCCCCCCCCCCCCCCCCAGTTTTGGGGAAGAAAAAGTGCGTCTTATACGGCGAAAAATACGTTATGTTTTATTAGAGCCATTTCTTAATATTTCTTTGATGTTCTTTGATAAACTAGGAATCTTTCAGTTTTCATGGTCTGTGATAGTAAAAAATAAATAAAAATATGTCAAACAGGATGGTGCAACAGGAATGCTTATCGTATGGCATCATTGTATTATTCATAAACAACAGACCCATCAGGATCTTGTTTTATAAATTACAGAAATATCAGAGCATCTATTTGTCAGAATATTAATATCTGGACCACAGAGCTCTCTGCTGACCTCTGCTGTCTAGAGCAGCATATGTTTGCTATGGGGATTTTCTCCTCCTCTGGACAGTTCTTAAAATGGACAGAGATGTCAGCAGAGAGCACTGTGCTCATGATGTCAGCAGAGAGCACTGTGCTCATGATGTCAGCAGAGAGCTCTGTGTTCCAAAAAGAAAAGAATTTTCTCTGTAGTATTCAGCAGCTAATAAGTACTGGAAGGATTAAGATTTTTTAATAGAAGTAATTTACAAATCTGTTGAGCTTTCTGGCACCAGTTGATTAAAAAAAAAAAAAAAAAAGTTTTCCACGGGAGTACCCCTTTAACCCCTTAACGACTATGGACGTGTATACACGTCCAGGGCGGATGCACCTTCCCGCACCAGGACGTGTATACTCGTCCATGGTTCTCGTGGGTGCTGCCCAGTGCACCCACGAGATTGTGGCGGGGACTCAGCTGTAACACACAGCCGGGACCCTGCCGCACTGCCGGGACTGAAGTAAACTTCGGTCCCGGCAGTTTAACGCTTACAGCCGCGGTCAGAAGTGACCGCGGGCTGTAAGTGCTATGACAGAGGGAGGGAGCGCCCTGTCACCTCTGCAGCACCCTGCAGCGCGATCGCAGGGTGCTGTGTGTGATCCCCGGCGGGCGGGGGCCTGCCGCACTGCCGGGACCGAAGACAACTTCGGTTCCGGCAGTTTAACCCTTACAGCCGCAGTCGGAAGCGACCGCGAGCTGTAAGGAGTTTTGACAGAGGGAGGGGGCTCCCTCTGTCTCTCTCCTGTAGCACCCTGCAACGATCGCGGGGTGCTGCTGCTTACCTGGGCAGCCGAGGGGTCTTTACAAGGACCCCCAGATCTGCCCCGGTTATTGCCTGTGAGAGCGTGCCAGTGGCACGTCCTGATATTATGCCTGCTAGTGTAAAACTAGCAGGCAGCATATATCTGTAATGCTTTGGAATACTAAGTATTCCAAAGCATAAAAAAAAGTAAAAAATAAAAAAATTTATAAAAGTGTATAAAAACAATAAGTATAAAAAAATAAATAAATAAAAAAGTGTAAAAAAAAAGTGTGAAAAAATAAATACAAAAGTGTTACAAAAGGGTGAAAAAAGTGTAAAAAGTAAAAAAAAAATTATAAAAACACATTTATTAAATAAATATAGTAAAAAATAAAAATGTATAATGTGTAGGATCACACGGCGCACATCCGCTGCATATTACGTGTTGCGGATGCCCGCCAACAGTCAAAATAATGAGCTCCCTGCTGCGGCTGGGTAGCTTTGTGTGTCCACTAATAGCGTCGGATTTCCCGCCGGCAGTCATGAGCGGACACACTGAGCTACCCAGCCGCAGCAGTGATCTCGCCCTTGTGACTGCTGGGGGGGCATCTGCAGTGTGAAATATGCTGCGGATGTGCTCTATGTGACCCTACACTGCGTCCCATTCATACTGCGTTTCCGCAGTGTTAGAGGTATCTATCAGCATCACGTCAAAAAGAGTGATTCTGACGTATACTGTAGCAGCTCCATTTATTTCTGAATGAGACGGCTACATATACATTGAATCCCTTTTTTGACATGACAACGGACACCTATACTGCAAAAACGCAGTATGAATAGGGACTATTCATATAATGATGCCCTGAAAGCCAAAGGGGGCTCCTCTCCTTCTTGGTCCTACCACGTGGCCAAGGAACCAAATATGGCCTAAGTGGGGATATTTCCAAACACGGGCCGAACAGCTTAATAAAATATAGGGTGCATTTCTTTCAATATCAGAAGTTATGTACAAAAAATATGCCCCACAAATGATGCATTTGTGAAAAAAGGCAAATTTCGAATTTTTAACACTGACATTGTAATAATTCCTGCCAAAAAACTATGGTGTTAAAATACTCACTGCACCCCCTAGTGAATACCTTGAGGGGTCTAGCTTTTAAAATTGGGTAATTTGGGGGGTGTTCCTATGTTCTACTACCTAAAAATGTCTGCAAACCTTGCATAGCACACAAAAAAAAGATGTACTTTTCAAATTTTCAAAATTTTCAAAATTTCAAGTTAAATTGTTAGGCTTCTAATTAATTTAAAATGTTCATTAAAAACAAAAAAATGCTGTCAAAATAAATCAGACATCTGAAAGTATAAGTTTCATAAACTATTTGGTCAGTAAGTATAAATATATGCAACCTATTAGTGTTAAAATAGCAAAAAATTTTAATTTTTTAAAAAATTTCATGATTTTTTGCATTGTAAAACAAAAAAAAATACAAATGATATCGGCTTAATTTTACTGTGTACATGAAGGACAACTTGTGACAAAAAAACAATGTCAGAATTATCGTGATTGGCAAAATGTTACCAGAGTTATTCTCTAATAAAGACAGACATCCCCGATTTGAAAAAACAGGCCTGGTCTTTCAGGGGCGTACAGGTTTATTTGTGTTGGTCCTTAAGGGGTTAATGGAAATTGACACTTTCAACCATGATGAAATCCTCTGTTATCAAATCAGTTTGAAAATCAAAAAAATCAAACGGACATTCCAGCAGGATAGCCAAGCGTAATGTGAAGAGGCCCTTATACTTTTGTTATTAGGGAACATTACTGACCTGTTTTGGGCTGGAGCGGAGGACGGGTGGGAGCAGAAATAGTGACCAGCAGGGGTTGAGTCACTGTACGCTGAAGCTCAGGCCCCAGGAACAAGGGTGCAGCACTAAGGCGGGGGCAGAGGTCCTCAGTATTGTGACACTTAGAAAGGAAAACAACTGGGAATGACATATTTTTCTAAAAAACCACAGGTCACAGACTACAGGATATTTAAATGATGTGTAGGGTGAGGATTATAACCAAACATCATGTAAATGGACTAGAACAACTTGTAAAGACCAGAAGCCAATATTCTAAGAGCAAAGGGGGTGAGCACTGAGATAGAAAATGTATAAGAGATAGATATGAGATAGATAGATAGATAATGAGATAGATAGATCGATATGAGATAGATAGATATGAGATAGATATGAGATAGATAGATAGATAGATAGATAGATATGAGATAGATAGATAGATATGAGATAGATAGATATAAGATAGATAGATATATATGAGATGATTAATAGATATGAGATAGATAGATAGTTAGATAGATAGATAGTGAGATAGATAGATAGTTAGATAGATAGATAGTGAGATAGATAGATATGAGATAGATAGATATGAGATAGATAGATATGAGATAGATAGATATGAGATAGATAGATATGAGATAGATAGATATGAGATAGATAGATATGAGATAGATAGATATGAGATAGATAGATAGATAGATAGATACAAAGCAAAGAAGTTGTCCCACAGCACTCCAAAATGGTGGATAACAAAGTGTTTATTGCCTCATGGTAGGATACGTGAGGTAGGTATCCTACCATGAGGCAATAAACACTTTGTTATCCACCATTTTGGAGTGCTGTGGGACAACTTCTTTGCTTTGCATCAACTCTGCTGCCAGTGACCCGGGCTGCGATTGGGCCCGCTTGCACCCGCCTCATCCGCACACCTGTTGTGCTGCTCCTCTCTTTTACCTGTAGATAGATAGATAGATATGAGATAGATAGATATGAGATAGATATGAGATAGATATATATGAGATAGATAGATATGAGATAGATAGATATGAGATAGATATGAGATAGATAGATATGAGATAGATATGAGATAGATAGATATGAGATAGATAGATATGAGATAGATAGATATGAGATAGATAGATAGATAGATACAAGATATATAGATAGATAGATAGATAGATAGATATGAGATAGACATATACGAGATATATAGATAGATACAAGATATATAGATAAATAGATAGATAGATATGAGATAGATACAAGATCTATAGATAGATAGATAGATAGATATGAGATAGATATATACGAGATATATAGATAGATACAAGATATATAGATAGATATGAGATAGATATATATGAGATATATAGATAGATATGAGAGAGATAGATAGGAGATAGAAAAAAGAAGGCAGCAGCACACCTATTGAGCAAATGAAGTTGGGTGCAAATCGGTGCGGAGCACCTAGGTCTCAGGGCTCCAGTTCAGGATACATAAAGAAGATCACTGCAGCACTCCAGGGTAGTGACATAAAGTGGATAGCGTTTATTCCATCAAAGACACAAAGCAATGTTTCAGCTGCTACAGAGCAGCCATTCTCAAGCAATTACAAAGGGCAAGTGAGACAACATACAGTATAGGAAGGGATGTCACAAATTAAGTATGCAAATCTACAAATTTACATAACAACAAAAACAAATTATCAAGATACAATCAACAATAAAGGGACAGTGCATTAAGGTATAGCATAATGTATACAATATAATACGGCATATACGTAGTGAAATAATATGTACAAGTGCTTATAAAATAATGTAAGTGACTTACAGAGGCGGGAGTATGGGCGGGTACTGCATGCATAAATGAGGGATCGAACACTGGCGGCGGTGGCATAATGGGCACTCGCCAAGCACTAGCAGGAAGTGGACAGGATTTCCCGGCTTGTCTGTCATCCCGGCCACTTCACGTTATGCCACCGCCACCATATTGCTTCTCGGCCTTTTGGCTAAGATCAATTGTAGTATCTGTTCTTATCAGTGGTTTAGTCTTTAGCCATTGATGTAGGATGGATGCTGCATGGAGGGAGCAGGTGTACCATGACGCTCCGGGGCTGGTTCTAAGGAATCAGCTCGACGGCTGACCTGATGTGACCGGTTTCCACCGGGTCTCGCCATGAGGTAAAGGGGTGTAGAGTCGAGGTACTTCTGTGCCTCGGGGAGTGGTGACCCTGAGGTGCCGAAACTCAGAGCTTCAGCCTATCACCGGCCACTGCGATGTCCCGCCTCAGCCAGTGATAGGCTGAAGCTCCGTGTGACGTGCCGGGCTAACAGGAAGTAAGAAGAATACAGCCCGGGGACCGAACACCTGTACCGGGGGAGCATAGGCAGGCAAGAGAAAGTTTATTTTCTTTTTTTTTTTTGCAGCCCGGAACGGATACAATTAGAAAAGTGAGCACTGGACATGTCCTTTAATAAAGGTCTTACCATAAGAGTAACAAAAATGCAAAATTAAACCATTTAAAAAAAAAGCTTCAAAATTAAAACGCGACAGGAAAGACCGCATAGATGGCACATATAGAACATGGAATAAGAACAAACCTATGTATACAAAAAGAACCAACCACCAATACCATCACCAACTCCCACACATCAAACCAAAATAACCCACCACCTCTCATAAAAAACCACCACTCCCCATCTTACAGAACGCATCCCTACATGAAGACAACTAATTCTTGACCCAATATAACAACACCAAACCACATTCCCAAGAGATCCCCCGCCACCTTTAGAAACTGGTACCCCCCAAAATACCACCTCTCCCCCAGAACTGTGACTACTACTATCAACCACACCACTACCCATCTGCCAAATAAATCCACTACGCCCGTCCAAAAAAAACAGAATCAAACCCCAACCACTAAACAATCACAGGTAAACCACTCATCCTCAACACTCACCCCCAGACAAGTAAAAGTTAATGACATCATGCAAACCATTTAGTTCTCAAAAAACACATCCATAAATCACCTGCCAGAAACCACAACTCTCGCTCCCCCACTATCGCAATTATCAACCAAATCTATCTATCTATGATTACACCACCACCTCCCGATGATCATAACACACCTGAAGCTCTAATCACACTAACCCCCCTTAAAAACCCCTGCCAACAACCCAATCAAAACCCATATCCCTATCACCATTGACAACTCCAAAAATGGAAACTGCAATTTTGTGCCCTTTCTAAAACACTGCAACACAATTCCTACCAACCCGCAAACACCAAAGGCTTTTTTAGAGAAAAGCCAGAAACCAACCACGAAGAAGAAAATAGAACAGTTTTATCTACCAATCACACCCATGAAGAGAAAAAATACAGAAGAGGAAAAAGAGGAGGGAAATGAAATGAAGAAAGAAAAAAGAACAGAACATATGACACCAAAAAACAGAAAAGAAACACCAGATAAACATAAAGAAACACCGGTCAAAATATTCAACTTATCCTCGCACCAACTCAACCCATACGAAATCTCACTTTAATTTTGCCCCACTAATAAACCAGATGACTTAATTTTCTTTCTCGACTTACACCATTTCACCAGAAAACTCACACTACAAAGACATTTCCTTCTGCCCAGCCAAACAACAACCGCCAACCCAACACATCAGATAACCAAACCACAAGAAGGCAAACACTCTCAGATAAAAAACAAATCATCTTTCTACCCCACCCACAGCCAAGGCCAACT
Organism: Hyla sarda; assembly: GCF_029499605.1. NCBI lineage: Eukaryota > Metazoa > Chordata > Amphibia > Anura > Hylidae > Hyla > Hyla sarda. The sequence continues at coordinate 47,656,678 of NC_079192.1, read as the reverse complement.
TATCAAAACATTCCCTGACCTAGTACCGCAAGACCTAAAACACATACCTACAACCACCAGAAACCAAGGAAACGGATCATTAACAAAATCTGAGAAACAGGCCCTCAAAGAACTTAAAGACACCAGAGAAATAGTCATCAGACCCGCCGACAAAGGAGCAGGGCTTGTCATACAAAACTACGAAGATGACCACAATGAGGCTCTGAAAATGAAGACTACTACAGAAAACGCAGCCACAATCCATACCCCAAACTGCAAGAAATAATAAATAAAAAACCTACTGGACCGTACATCTACTAAAAAAAATTATCAACAAAAAAAGAAAAGAAATTTCTATATATAGAAAATCCGGCAACACCTTTCTACTATCACTTGTCCAAAATCCCCCCCCCCCTGGCAGACCCATCATCTCTGGAATAAATAGTCACACCTCTCAAATCTCCCACTATCTGGACCTTATCCTGCAAGATTATGTTCAAGCCCTCCGCAGCTATCTGAAAAGCGCAGACGACCTAATCAAATTACTCCGTCCCATACAATGGCAAGAAAACCTCACATTCAGCATCATGGACTTCACAGCTTTATATTCGAATATCAAACATGACATAGGCCTAAACTGCATCAAACTAACTCTGGAGGAAGATCCCACCAAAACAAAGACAATTTCTACTGGACTGCCTAAAAATAATACTAAATCACAACTATTTCACATACGACGGTGCCACCTACCACCAGACAAGGGGAACCATTATGGGCACACGGGTGGCACCGTCGTATGCAAATCTGGTAATGGGCACATTCGAAAAAACATACATCACATCGCAACCACTGTTTCAACAACATGTATCACTGTACCACCGTTACATAGATGATCTGTTTCTACTTTGGAATGGACCACCACATATAATCAACGAATTCATCACAACTATCAACAACAACAACTGGGGTATCACACTCCCCTTCAACACATCCAACAATAAAATTGACTTTTTGGACCTGGAAATTTATCACGAGAACAACCACATTGTTACCACCACCGACTTCAAAAAAGTTGATTCTAATAGCTACCTATCATTCAACAGTGGACATTATAAAAAATGGAAAACAAACAATACCCTTCAGTCAGTACAAACGCATCAGAAAACATTGCACATCCGACCACACTTTCATACCAAAGCAAAAACCCTCCAAAATCGATTCCTGGCCAAAGGCTATCCTAAAAGTATTTTAAATGAGGCCTACAACAAGGAAACATCACTGACACAAGACGACTGCTTAAATCCCCAAAATAAAACTCCAAAAACCCAGACACAAAAAAAACAATCAATCAAACTTAATTTCATCAGAACCTACAATTCCTCTCAATTCGATCCGATCTGTCCTCCAAAAGCACTGGCACATACACAAGCCCTCCCCAACAAACCAGGCATCACTTACAGGCGAGTACCCACATTAGCATTCAGATGTGGAACAAAAAGATGCCTATGCCACAACAACAAAAACCTTCTCCAACAAAGCAACCAAGGAAATCTTCAACATTAAATTTCCGCTAAACTGCAAATCCAGTTTCGTCATTTACTTAATCACCTGCATCTGCAACCTGCAATACGTAGGAAGAAACACCCAGGAACTACACCCCCCGACTCAACCAACATAGGAACAACATCAAACACAAATTCCTCCTTCACAGTCTATCAAAGCATTGCCATGAAAATCATCCTGACATGATCAATCCCATCACCATATGCCCCATAGACCACATGCCAGCACACAGATCGATTGATCTAAAAAAACGTGAGATGTGCTGGATCTATCGCCTAGGGACGCTCCAACCCCAAGGTCTAAACGATGCCATTGAACTCCTAATCTAACCTCCCCAACCTTTACCCTCCACTCCTAGCCCTGCATTCTCTCTACCCCCCCCCCCCATCCCAACCCCTCAAAAAAAGGATAACGGTTTCACAGTAATCATCCATTAAAATCACTATCCACTCCAACCACACACCTTTTTTTCAGCTCAAGTAATTATAATACTGACATCTACTGGCTGTTTCTAGCCACTACAAGCTTTAGAACTTTCCTTTTTACCTCTCCACTGTCAATCATAATTAAGCGAACGTTCAAATGTGACCACAAACATTCTAATGTGACCACAAACCACATTAATGACTTCCCATTGCCATTATCTACTTAACCTATTGACCTTAGCTGTCACAACAAGTTAAAGTTATACCAGAGACCATTTCAATTACAGTACACCGCCCTGTCTCCCATCCACAGCCCGGCCGAGCAGTTGCTTAACTTAGGGAGTGTTCACACCATGATTTTACTATACGGTTTCATAAAAGAAAACGTATGCAACCGTACAGAAAACCGTGCCCATAGACTTCCCAATTAAAACCGTATGCACCATAATGTATACGGTTGTCTCCATTTTTCAAACCATACGGTTTTTTACTTTTTCTTTTTCGGACACAAAACCGTGGTTCACCACGGCTTTTGGTCCAAGTGAAAAACTATTAAACCGTATACGTTTTTTTTTTTTTTAACATGGGAGTCAATTGGAACCGTACAGAACTGTATGTGCGTACGGTTCCATCCGGTTTTCACAATATGGTTTTTGGCTTTGCACAGTCTTTTTTCTTGGAATTTCAATTAAACAAGTAAAACTTTATTCATAATGGAGTGAAAAGGTAAAAATGTAAACGTTTTTTTCTTAAAACATCATTTTTCAAACCATATACGGTTTTCAACCGTATACAGATAAAAATTTGTACACACGTTTTGATACCGTTTAGTCAGGTTTTGAGGAATCCGTTTTTTTAATCAAAAACCTGATACAAAACTGTATTGCAAAAACGTGGTGTGAACCCAGCCTTACAGTGATATTCAACTAACTTATCCATAGACCACAATGGCCCATTAATTCCTATGGACAAAATTTGGTAACCTCAGTGACCTCACAAACCCACCGAAATTTGAAAAGATCGAAGTCCCCTCCACTGTATAAATACTTTCACTTCACAATAAGATAGTGGACCTGATGGAGAAAGGAATCCCCTCTCGAAATGCATTGTCCTGAGCACCATCTATCTGTGTAACTGATATTGTATATTGTATATCATATACTTTGAGATAGATAGATATGAGATAGATAGATAGATGATAGATATGAGATAGATATGAGATAGATATGAGAGATAGATATGAGATAGATAGATATGAGATAGATATGAGATAGATATGAGATAGATATGAGATAGATATGAGATAGATATGAGATAGATAGATAGATATGAGATAGATAGATAGATATGAGATAGATAGATGATAGATAGATATGAGATAGATAGATGATAGATAGATAACGATAAATATATAGATATGAGATACCGTAGATAGATAGATATGAGATAGATAGATATGAGATAGATAGATATGAGATAGATAGATATGACATAGATAGATAGATATGAGAGAGAGAGAGATAGATAGATGAGATAGCTATGAGATAGATAAATAGATAGATATGAGATAGATAGTTATGAGATAGATAGATAGATAGATAATATGAGATAGATATTAGATAGATAGATAGATATGAGATAGATAGATATGAGATAGATAGATATGAGATAGATAGATATGAGATAGATAGATAGATAGATATGAGATAGATCGATATATATGAGATAGATAGATATATATGAGATAGATAGATATGAAATAGATAGATATGAGATAGATAGATAGATATGAGATAGATATGAGATAGATAGATAGATATGACATAGATAGATATGAGATAGATATGAGATAGATAGATATGAGATAGATAGATAGATAGATAGATATGAGATAGATAGATATGAGATAGATAGATATGGGATAGATAGATATGGGATAGATAGATATGGGATAGATAGATATGGGATAGATAGATATGGGATAGATAGATATGAGAGAGAGAGATAGATAATATGAGATAGATAGATATGAGATTGATAAATAGATAGATAGATATGAGATAGATAGTTATGAGATAGATAGATAGATAATATGAGATAGATATGAGATAGATAGATAGATATGAGATAGATAGATAGATAGATAGATATGAGATAGATAGATAGATATGAGATAGATAGATATGGGATAGATAGATATGGGATAGATAGATATGGGATAGATAGATATGGGATAGATAGATAGATATGAGAGAGAGAGATAGATAATATGAGATAGATAGATATGAGATTGATAAATAGATAGATAGATATAAGATAGATAGTTATGAGATAGATAGATAACTATCCTGTTGCTAGATAGATAGATAGAGAGAGAGAGAGAGTCCCATAAGAAGCAGCACATCCAGATCAGATGAAGATGGGTGCAAGCACAATAGAGCCTCGGTGCTCCGGTTCTTCTTAAGATACAATAGATATAGGCAGCACACTGCCTATACAGATAGCTGCCTATATCTTTTGTATCTTCGATAGATAGATAGATATGAGATAAATAGATAGATATGAGAGATAGATCGATATTAGATAGATATGAGATAGATAGATATGAGATAGATAGATCGATATACATATGATATAGATAGATAGATGATAGATAGATATGCGATAGATAGATAGATAGGAGATACAGCAACAGAACTTGTCTAGATAGGAGATAGATATGAGATAGATGATAGATCAGGGGCGGACATATCGCCTGTGCAGCCAGTTCAGTTGCACAGGGGCCCAGCGTGTGAGGGGCCCTTTGCTGCACCGCCGCTGCTCCCTATTCTAAAGCGGCTGCGGCGCATCATAGCGCAGTGGGCACTTTACACAGTGAGTCTGCAGCCGGCCGACCCTGGTCTGACGAGGGACATAGCGCAAGGGACGTCCCTACGCAGAACCGCGCAGGAGGACGTCAGTGCGTCACTCGTCAGGCCACCGCCGGAGAGAAGCGCTGCGCAGGCCAGGTAAGTGCGTCTACGTGTGTGTCTCTGTGTGTGTGTTTGTATGTGTGTTGGGGGGGAAATGTGGGGAAACTGCTACCTAATGTGGGGAAACCATGCTACCTAATGTGGGGAAACCATGCTACCTAATGTGGGGAAACTATGCTACCTAATGTGGGGAAACTATGCTACCTAATGTGGGGAAACTATGCTACCTAATGTGGGGAAACTATGCTACCTAATGTGGGGAAACTATGCTACCTAATGTGGGGAAATTATGATACCTAATGTGGGGAACTAAGCTACCTAATGTGGGGAATGTATGCTACCTAATGTGGGGAAACTATGCTACCTAATGTGGGGAAACTATGCTACCAAATGTGGGGAAACTATGCTACCAAATGTGGGGAAACTATGCTACCTAATGTGGGGAAACTAAGCTACCCAATGTGGGGAATCTATGCTACCTAATGTGGAGGAACTGCTGCCTACCAAATTTTGCAGAATAATGTGAGTTGCAGTTCAATTTTATGGCATAGTACTTTTTTCTTTTTTTTTTTCTTCTTCTTTTTTTTGTGTGTGTGTTTCGGGGGGGTTCTTTGCACAGGGGCCCTCTGCTGTCTGTGTCCGCCTCTGTGATAGATAGGTATGAGATAGATAGATATGAGATAGATAGATAGATAGATACTGTCTACAAAGGCCATGTGTGGCCTATTTACCACCTAAATATAATGTGACAGATGCACAAACAAAACTCTCAGTAACTAGATCATCATCCCGGGCACACTTACCTCTGGAATGTTCCTGGATCCAGCACTGCATGATGTTTCCTTATTGCACAACTGGACTCTGCAGTGCAAGAACTGTATGGAGCTGTTGTAGAATGGGGCAAGTTGGAAGCTGAAGGACTTCATCAGCAGGGCCTTGGTGCAAGGCAGGGGTGGGGCCATTGTTAAGGACACACCCAAATCGGCCGGGCAGCCATTCACCACAAGCAATGTATGGGAAAAATTGAAAGGATCGGAAAATGGGGACAGAGAACACAGAGCCAAAGAAAGTCCAAGGGATGGCGGAGCAGTGGAAAGAGACACCTGTGAAGATTTTCATTGCTGAAATTAGTGGAAGAAATATTTTATGGCACAAAATTCAAAGACAAAAATACTTATTAAATGATTAAACCATAATCCTTTCATAGTAGAATAAAGAGACAAGTTAAAATCCTACGGAATAGAAAGTCTATAAAGTCCATACACGGCTCTCTACATTCTCTCTAAGGCTAAGTTTCCTCATTTTTTTTTTGTGGCCCCAAAAAATGCAATAAAAAATACCAGAAAAAAAACTTTATTTTCCTGAGTTTGGTGTTTTTTTCTTGAGTTTTTTATGGTGTTTTTGCCTTTGTGTGGAAATTGCATTTTTGGCCCCTTTGGAATTTTATAAAGAATCTTGTTGGATAAAAAAAAAAATGAAAAAATGAAAAAAATAAATAAATTAAAAAAAAAGATGCAGTAGGGCTGGAAAAAAATTTATTTATCGAAATTTCTAAATTTTTAAACATGGGCCAATTTATGTGGGCGGGAGGGACCTAAAAATTTAACCGGCAATATAAAAAATGTATAAAAGGGCCATTTCACTGTAAAAATAATATATTGTTTATAATTTATTTTGTTAAACTTTTTATTAATAACGTACTTTAATTATGTGTTTAACCTGTTCAGGACCCATGTCGTACCGGTACGTCATGGGACCCTGGTAGTTAAGGATCCATGACATACATGTACGTCCGTGGGAATTTCTGTCCCCGCCGTGCAGCGGGCGGGGACCGGGACGGGGTGACTGCTGATATCGATCAACAGGCACCCCACGTAAATGCCCAGGGGGGGGGTCATCAGACCCCCGCAAGTCTGCGATCGCCGCAAATCACTGGTGAATTCACACCGGCAATTTGCGCATTTCCTTACTCGAGAGAAAATGGGTTACAACTTTTGGGAGACTTTTTCTCCTATTACCCCTTGCAGAAATTCAAAAACTGGGTCTACAAGAACATGCCAGAGTAAAAAATGAAGATGTGAATTTTCTCCTTCACTTTGCTGCTATTCCTGTGAAACTCCTAAAGGGTTAACACACTTACTGAATGTCATTTTGAATACTTTCAGGGGTGCAGTTTTTATATGGGGTCATTTGTGGGGTATTTCTAATATGAAGACCCTTCAAATCCACTTCAAAAATTTTGAGAAAAATTGGAAAATTGCTGCTGAACTTTGAAGCCCTCTGATGTCTTCCAAAAAGTAAAAACATGTCAACTTTATGATGCAAACATAAAGTAGACATATTGTATATGTGAATCAAAATATAATTTATTTGGAATGTCTATTTTCCTTACAAGCAGAGAGCTTCAAAGTAAAAAAAAAAAAGCTAAATTTTCAATTTTTTCATAAAATTTTAGAATTTTTCACCAAGAAATGATGCAAGTATCGACAAAAATTTACCACTAACATAAAGTAGAATAGGTCACGAACAAACAAACAAAGAATGAAAGGTATAATCATCCCAGAGTTATTAATGCTTAAAGTGACAGTGGTCAGATGTGCAAAAAATGGCCTGGTCCTACACTGAAAATTGGCTGGGTCTTTTTTTCTTAAATTTTTTTTTTAGGTAGTACCTTTACTACCCTGTTTCCCCAAAAATAAACCCTACCCCGAAAGTAAGCCCTAGCAGGATTATCAGGGTGGGCTGCAATATAAGACCTAGGCCAGGGGTAATCAACTGGCAGACCGCGGTCCAGATCCGGACCGCAGCCGCCAGTAATGCCCGCAGACCTCCCGACCCCCCCCTTGGCTGGTCCCGTGGCAAGTTACCGTAATTGAGCCGGGGCAGGGACGCTGTTGCTTTAAAACGTCCGCGCGTATGCATGGCCGACATCACGGATGTGACTCTGCCCCCGGCTGCTAAACAACAGAAGGAGATCCCGCCGCCGCTGAGAGCTGCAGCTTCCGTAGAGTACAAGTTGCGGACGCTACCGTATGAAGGTAGGGAAGTGCTGGTCTTCGCTGGGGATGAAATGTGTACCGTAGTTTATTATGGCAGAGGGGTGGGGGGCACTGTAGGAGTGTGGAAGACGACGGGGGAAGGGGAGGATGGGGGGCTGTAGCAGTGTGGAGGATGGGGGGCTGTAGGAGTGTGGAGAATGGGGGGCTGTGGGAAGATGGGGGGCTGTAGCAGTGTGGAAGTGGGGGGGGGGGGGGTGGCATCCTCCACACTGCTACAGCCCCGCATCCTGTTCAATGTATATACCGTAAATAAATAAGCCCTACCCTGAAAATAAGCCCAAGTGTGTTTTTTGACTAAAATTAATATAAGACTCGGTCTTATTTTCGGAGAAACACGGTAATAGACAGATCGTCAGAACTTCTGACACCCTATGCAATCGTCCTTTATATTGCAGAGATGCGGAGCGGCTTTCTCCTGCGCTCGCATCTCTGCTCTGGACTCCAGGCCGGCCAGTGATGTGAATAGAAATTCACATCACTGATTCACCAGGATGGTGATTGGCCGGATGGTGGCATGCAATCCTTGCTCTCAGCGGGAAATATGAATCAGTGATGTCAATTTCTCCGAGATACGGAGCGCAGGAGAAAGCCACTCAGAAACCTCATCTCAGAAGGATGAAGGACGATCGCAGCGGGTGTCAGGATTGACCTTAACTGCACACTCTGCTCCATGCTGGGAGCTGTAGTACCTGCATTAATAGACAGATTGCAGCGGGTGTCACTTCTGACACCTGCTGCGATCCTCCTGTATAAGCTATAGATGCGGGTGGTACGGCCGCACTTCTCTGGTCCCCTGCCTTATGAAGTTCTCTTCACATCACAGATTCCTATATGCCGCTGAGAGTTGTGATTGGCTGGAACCATCCGGCCAATCACAGCTCTCAGCGGAAAATATGAATCTGTGAAGAGAACTTCCTATCACAGAGTACAGTGCAGGGGAGTGGAGAAGTGTGGCCGTGCCGCCCGGTTCTATAGATTATATAGAAGGATTGCAACGGGTGTCAGAAGTGACACAAGGGCAATCTGTCTATTAGAACAGGTACTTCTACTCCCAGCATGGAACAGTGTGTTCCATGCTGGGAGTAGTAGTACTACCTAAAAAAGTATAAAATAGGGGGGCGTGTCTGGACGTGTTCCTGGGAGCCTGCCGCTGACTTTTCTGCCCTGCTGTTGCGGAGCTCATGGGGAGAACCCATAAAAAAAAAAAGGGGGAAGCCTGCCACTGTGCCTCCGTCCCTCCTGATAGACATTGAGACCTATTTTATGCGGTCCCAGCACCTCCCTACTGGAACTGCACTGCCTGCTGAAGGAACCGGTGCCATCTTGGAGTGGCCCGCGCCGGAGCTCCTCTCCCCTGCCGCAATAACTGTTAGCGCTGGGAATACAGCGCGGACCCATGTAGCTATTGAGCCATGCTCCGGCTCGGGATCGCCGCTGGCAGACTCTCCTCCCTGCCTCCAGACTCCCGCTGCCGGCCGACACTCCCGGCTTTGTCAATATGGCGGCGCGCAACCGGACCATGCTGCTCCTACCGCTGCCACGCTGGTGAGTCTGACGGGACCTCCTGCTTGCACTGAGTCCCCTGCCACGGGCGCCGAGAAGTCCCCTCTCCCCACTTCCACCTTGATTGTGCCACTATATGGGTCCCCCTCGCTGGACCTACTCGCTGGGGACTCTGAATTAACCCCTTCATTGCTGCAACTGCTACCCCCGCTGGGGCCCTCACTCTCTCACCTGCAGGCTTCTGGCCCGGACTCTGCTGCCCCTGGACTGTTGTAAGACCCCACAGCTGTGCAGCCTATGGCTTCTCCTGGGGTTCTGTCCACCCTGGAGCCCCCTCCTGATCTCCCCATGCCTGCTGCAGTGCCCTTCCCACAATGGTCCTCAGGGTCCTCCTGGGGTACTGCTTCTGCCGGGACTTCTGCTGGGGGTGCATACCCCTCCACCTCCCGGGGTTCCCTGTCTCCAAACAGGGAGCTCGTCCCTGGCTCGCCACCTCTGCAAATGGGCTCTCCACTATATGTGCCTCCTGCCTGCAGCCTGGATTTAACCCCTCCAATTTTTCAGCATCGTCTGCAGCCCTGGGAGATGACCTCATCCCCTTCAGGGCTACTACCACACTTCACTCTCAGTGGGGCGAGTGTGCCTATTACCCTGGCTGACCTTCAATCACTGGTCGATACCCTTCCTACTAAGGCTGATCTCTCCATTTAAGCCAAGCAAATCGTTGATGAGTGAAAACAGGAATTTGCACAGTTCTGGTCGGAATTGTCTACTCTTACTACGAGGGTTTCTGCAGTGGAAGCTGCACAAGATTCTACCTCTACCTCTGCCCAGGCCTTACAATCTGTGGTCAGTAGCCACTCGGAGCAATTATTCTCTCTGCAAAAACATCTAGATGACTTTGAGAACCGCAGCTGCCGGAATAACATCCGTATCCGGGGTCTCCCTGAAGTGGTGTCTCCTGGGGATTTATGGGACGCTCTCACTTCTATTTTCAATGACCTCTTGGATCGTCTGCCTGATGCTTACATTGAAATGGACAGGGCTCACAGGGCATTGCGGCCCCCTAGTACTGACGACCTGCATCCCCGTGACTTAATTTGCCGTATTCATTTCTACACACTGAAGGAATACATCCTGCGCAGCGCCAGGCGCCGTCAACGGATCCTGTATAAGGACGTTCCCATTCAGCTATACCCGGACCTTTCTCGTCATACTTTGGCACAACGGGCTGCCGTGAAACCTCTTCTACGGGAGAGGGGCATCTAATATCGCTGGGGGTTCCCCTTCTCCCTCAAAATGGACGGACTCACTCACTACATTCCCCTGACGGCCTGCCAGGCTTTCTTCAGGATATAGCGCTCCCTGACGTCATATTGCCGGACTGGCCGATGTTGTTGCCCTTCTCTGCCATGCGTCCTCTGCTGGGTTCGGCCTCCCCTCCTGTAAAGACCCATAGATCAGGCCTCCAATCAAGGGGCCCTCGAACCACCTTGCACCTGAGACCTGATGTGCCTGCCTCTGTACCTGGGGGTGTTATAGGGGCTGGAGTGCCCGCTACATGATGTTTACCTTTTGATGCCCTTAGTAATTTTTCTTCCCTGGGTACACTGTGTCTGATGTAGTTTACTGTTCTTCTTTAGCCATCTCCCCTTTTCTTCTGTTTAGTTTTCTCCCTGTCTTCCTGCAATGGCTTCCATTGCGCTCTGTCATTCTTTGGCGGCGGCAGTGGTTGTCCCTCTCTGCCTTCGTTGTCTGACCTACTCCTCCCCCAAATAGGTGATAAGTCCCAGTGGGCTGGTGTGCCTTGGGCTCTTATATAGAGTACTGTCATACTTTGCTAGTTTAAAGGGGTATTCCAGGCAAAAACATTTCATCCCCTATCCAAAGGATAGGGGATAAGATGTCTGATCACAGGGGACCCGCTGCTGGGACCCCCCGCAATCTCCCTGCAGCACCCGCACGCCCCCTCCCATAGACATGAATGGAGGGGGCGTGGCATCACATCACGTCCCCAGTCCCGGAAACCCAGAGGTTTCCGAAACTAGAGACGCAGTCCCCGCATAGAATGCGGGTGCTGCAAGGAGATCGCGGGGGGTCCCAGCTGCGGGCCCCCCAGTGATCAGACATCTTATACCCTATCCTTTGCATAGGGGATAAAAACTTTTTGCCCGGAATACCCCTTTAAGAGTCAGTAGTTTTCTTCTGTCTTCTACTGCTTTTTGCATTTTCTTCTCTGGTTCGGGTGTCTTTCTTTTTGTTTCCCCTTCTTTTTCCTTTCTCCTTATTTGTTCTTCCCTCTTTCCTCCTTGTTTTGTTCCCTTTTCCTGATTTTCCTCTCCCCCACTTTCCTCCTCCTCCTTCCCTGGCCACGGGGGTCTTGTCTTGTCCTGATCACCTAATGCTTATTGTGCTTTTTTTTTCCTCTGAGCTACAATAGCTGACCTCAAGATCGCCCCCTAATGCCAAAGGCTTGAATACGCCTGAGAAACGTTCTCAAGTGCTCCATCACTTTCACAAACAGAAGGTGCATCTGGTATGCTTTCAGGAAACCCACTTTAAGTTAGGACATGAATCCTCTCTTAAACATCCACATTACACGACATAGTTCTGCGCTAACAATCCTCAATCCAGGTCTTGTGGGGTGGCAATTGCTGTACACAAATCTCTACCTCACCAGGTCCTGATTTGCACAATTGATCCCTCTGCCAGGTACATTGTTCTCTCCCTCTCAGTGTGGGCCACGAGCTCACCCTCCTGAATGTCTATGCCCCTAACCTTAACCAGATTTCATACTTACTGAACTTTACAGAAGTAGTCCTCCCACTGCTCAGGGGCACAGTAGTCCTATGTGGGGACCTCAACCTCACTCTAGATCCTACTCTAGATAATTAATCTGGTCGCTCCTCCATCTCTTACTCGGCCATTAAGCGATTAAAACGGGCCTTCTCCCTTCTGCAGCTACATGATACGTGGCTTTTGCTTCACTCTTCGGATAGGGACTATAGGGACTTCTTCTGTCCTGAGGGATCTCTTGTTAGCGCGGCAGGAAGCCAAGCGTTTGCTTGATGCCTCTTCAAAAAGCATTCTTCAACTTTGTTGCAGTAAGTTTTACGAATTTGTCAATAAGAGTGGGTGTATGTTGGCCAGAGTGCTCTGGGACCATTTGACTAGGTCGCATGTCCTCTGCATTAAAGCCCTGGAGGGAGGGTGGGTTCACACCACCCCAGAGATAGCCGAAATGTTCAGCGCATACTACACTGATCTGTATAATTTGCCTCCTGTTGCCCGCTCTGGTCCTGGGCCTGGCTTTTCCCTTGTTCCCAAGCTTCCCAGTCTATTTCAGGCCACAGTGATGGAACTGGATGCTCAATTTTCGCAGGCTCAGCTCTTGGGAGCCTCCATTATTGCCTCCATGCCTGGGGAAAGAGTCCTGGCCCAGATGGCTTCACGGCGGGCTTTTATAAAGAGTTTGGCAAACATTTTGCTCCACTACTCCTGGCTACGTTTAATGCGGTAGAGGTCCTGATGCGCCCTTTCCCCTCAATCCACTTTGGTCCATGTCGCAGTCTTCGCTAAACCGGGCAAAGACCCACAAATCTGTTCTAGCTGCAGATCCATTTCATTATTAAATGTCGATCTAAAAATCTTTTCCAAACTTATCGCTAACATGCTTGGACTCATTTACCCAAGCTTATCCACCTCAATTAGGTGGGCTTTGTCCAGTGGAGGGAGGCTCGCGACAATACTCTTAAGACCCTAGATATAATGCACTATGCCCAGTCCCGCAATATCCCTTTGATGATCCTCTCCCTGGACGTTGAAAAAGCGTTTGACTGCATATTGTGGTCATCCCTTCAAGATGCGCTGCGTACCATTGGCCTTTGCCCTGCCCTAGCCTCAGAAATGATGTCTCTTTATCCCTCTCCCTCTGTGCACCTAAAGATAAATGGCTCCCTGTCCCAGTCCTTTCGTATTTTAAACGGCACCCATCAGGGGTGCCCGTTATCCCCTTTATTGTATGTTCTGATTATGGAACATCTCCTGGCTTCTATCGGCAGCAACCCGGACATCTCTGGGGTTAGGATTGGAGATCATGAATATAAATGCTCAGCTTTTGCTGATGAACTGTTGGTCTATATCACTAATCCACATATCTAGCTTCCCACCTTGATGTCTGAGCTGTCCAGATTCGGGGACTGGTCTAATTTCAAGATGAATATGTCCAAATCTGAGGCACTGAATGTGTCTCTTCCCCAGTCCCTGGTTAATACCCTCTGTGCTAATTTCCCTTATACCTGGCCTGCCCCTGGTATCACTTACTTGGGGACCATGATCCAAGCAGACTTATCCCGCCTGTATCAGTGTAACTTTGCCCCCTTACTTGCTTAATTTTCTACTCACCTGGATGGGTGGCACAGGAAGACATCAAAATGACGCTCCTGCCGAAGTTGTTGTATCTAGTCCAGACTATACCGATAGCTTTCCCTGCCTCATTTTGGCATACTATGCACGGCGGTTTAATGCCTTTATTTGGGCGTTGGGGCGTTCGTGCCTTAGCCGAGCGGTATAATTCCGCCCCAAGAAGGCGAGAGCAGTGGGCCTTCCTGACTGCCATCTTTATTACATTGCGGCTATGCATGCAAGACTATTGGATTTGATGCACAACTCTGCCTCTAAACTTTTGGTACGCACAGCGCAGGATGTCTCTTACATTGATTTGTCTAGCCTTCCATGGCTATGGTTCCCACCTCCATCCTCCTTGTCCCGGTTGTCGTTCACATCCTTGCAGACGTTTTCAGTACTTGGAAGGACTGGGTCGCAAGACCCAATGGTTGACCCCGTGGGTCCTCTGTTGCCCATTACCGGTAATCCTGCCTTCCCCCCGGGTTGTTCCCTGGTGCTTTCTTAGGGGAGTTGGTCATTCCCCGCTGAGGGGCTCTCTTCCTCTGAGTTGTTTCCCCTTTCCACCCTGTGTCCAGACGCAGCGCCTAAGAGTCGTGGCCCTTTTGATTATGCCCAGCTACAGCACTTTTATGGTTCAATCAAGTACTCCTCACATTTACATTGGCAGTTTGGTGCCGGCAGTTTGCTGGCGCTGTGGGTTATCACAGGGCACCAGGCTACATATCTGGTGGGATTGCACCTTACTGGCCTAGTACTGGTCGGATGTTTTGCGCATTACCAGGGAGGTTACTGGGATATCTGTTCCCAGTTCTCCAGAGGCAGCTTTATTGTTTCAGTTTCCTATATCTTCCACCTCTTTTTGTAAATCCCTGCTTAGCCATATGCTTCAAGCAGCAAAAACGTTAATTCCTCGTAGGTGGATTTTCTCCTGATCCCCTACTGTTGGTGAGTGGTTGCCGGAGATTGCCCACACTCAGCGGATGGAGGAGCTGTTGGCTCTGGCTCCTGCGGAGAATGAACGTTACACTAAAACGTGGTTTGAGTGGCTGACCTTCAGGTAATCCTCTGGCTATCAGATCCTTCTGGACTCTATGCCCCCCCGCGGCTCCCTAATGTTCTTTCTACTCTTTTTTCTCCCCATCTTTGTAGGTCCCTTTAGTCTTTTTTGTCTCTTTATGTCTCTCCCACCCCACCCCCCTCCTCCCTTTTTTTTTTTCTCCTTATTTTTTCTTTCTCCCTTCTTTCTTTTTTGTCCTGGTTTCGATTGCTCTTTTCTCTGGTGTAAACTTCGCAGTCCTTGTGTCCACTGTTGGGCCTCAGTTCTCCTGCCTTTTTGCACACTCCAGTGAATTGCATGTCAGTTTGCACTGTTTGCATTACTTTGCACTTATCTCACATTACTGAGCTTGGGATAGCATTATGTGCTGTGTTTGACTTGCTCTTGTTGCCTTATTGCGGTTTTGTGCATTTTGGTGTTCTCGGACACATACTGTTTTGTGCCATTGTACAATTGATATTTACTTTCTGTCTTATTTTTTTGTTCTCTTTTATTCTTAAAACAAAAATTTTGAATGAAAAAAATTAATGTAAAAAATAAAGAAAAAAAAAGTTAAAAAAAACACAGGGGTATAGGTTGAACTTGATGGACTCTGGTCTTTTTTCAACCTTATGAACTATGTTACTATGTTACTATGTTACACACACTTTATTAAACACATAATTAAAATACATTACTAAAAAAGTTTCACAAAATTATAAAAAATATATTATTTTTACAATTAAATGGCCCCTTTCTACATTTGTTATATTGCCGGCTAAATTTTTAGGTCCCTGCCCGCCCACATAAATTGGTCCCCGTTTAAAAATTTATAAAAATTGTTTAATTATGGATAAAAATTTCGTTCTAAAAATAGAAATTTTGTTAAATACAATTTTTACCATCTCTACTGTATCTTTTTTTTTATTTTTTATTGGTACCCTATAAAATTTTATAAATAAAGGTATCTCCATCCCTTTTTTTTTTTGATCACTAATGTCCAAAAAAGAATTAAAACCGCCTGCAAAAATGCCAAAGGTAAACCCCACATGGCGTGTTTCTTGGCCACGTTACGATTTCAGTGAAAAAAAACGCCATAGTCTCAACATGCTGCGATTTTGAAAAACTGCCAAGGAGCAGAACAAAGCCAAAGAGGAGAGAGAAAAAAATGGCAAAATTATAATGACGACGACGCACAGGGACGTTGCTCATTAACGTCCCTGTGCGTCGTCGCCAAGGCAACGTCATTACTCCGGGGCCGGGCGCGAAGAGCGGAGAAGAGGCCCACCCGGTGAAGATGGACAGCCCGGAACGACTATCCCTCCCCACCCTGCAGCGGAGGCGAGTACAAAACTAAAGGGGGGAGGGGGGGCTGGATGATGACGAAGGCCCGGGCAGTGGTATTCAACCTGCGGACCTCCAGATGTTTCAAAACTACAACTCCTAGCATGCCCGGACAGCCGATGGCTGTCCGGGCTTGCTGGGAGTTGTAGTTTTGAAACATCTGGAGGTCCGCAGGTTGAAGACCACTGAGGGCGGAGAGTTCACTCGAGTATAAGCCGAGGGGGGTGTTTTCAGCACGAAAAATCGTGCTGAAAAACTCTGCTTATACTCGAGTATATACGGTACTATTGACTTGCAGCTAACATCTGGAAGTCATGCGGGAAAATTTGTGTTTTTTTACAGCGTTTTTGCAAAAAAAAAAACTCAGTGGAGTTCCAGCCTAAAGAATCTCTGTCTGTGATAATGGTGAAACCTTCTTTCCTCTAGACGTAAAGGATGCCCCCTTGTCGTGGTTACCGGCCTAAGTATAAAAGGATCACTAGAAAGATCTCTGTACTGTCCATTCATACATTTGTACATTGTGATCCCCCCTAAGACGTCTTTTCTCCAGACTAAATACCTGTCCCGATCCTGTACTCCTCCCATACCATCAATTATCCTTGTCCCCTCCTCTGCGCCTCTCCAGTTCAGCCATGTCCCTCCTATACACAGGCACCCAAAACTGAAAAAGATTCAGTATAGCTAGTAACCTTTTTATCTAAACCTCCGCTCATTCTGAGCATTAGGAGTCCAGTGGGCGGTCCTTCTGAGCTCAGCTCCTTCTGCTCTATATCACGCTGACGTTATTAATCAATGTTTTTATGCAGGTTTTTGAAAAAAATTGTGTTGTGTAAAAATTTGTGACATTTTACACCAGTTTTCTTGTAAAAGCATAGACATTTTCTCTTTGAGGAAATAAAAAAATACCAATATGAATGAGAGCATACAAGAGACCTGACCTCAATGTGCAGCTTGCTTCCTACTTTCACGCTGCACATGTTGCCATGTTCACAATTCTTTTCTGGACCACGGACCAGCAACTGGACAACAGCAGAGTCCCAAATGTTGTTCTCCGATGCACACGGAAACTATAGTGATAGACAAGATACAATGTGGCAATAAAGTACAGTAAAACTATATGAAATAAGAAAATCCCAGTAATCCAATCTACACCACATACAGTCCAATGCCCAATTATAATAACCTTTTATCCAAAGGAGACGAAAGAAAGAAGCGGTTCACTCACCAATCCGTTGCTGTGCTCTTTATTCAGTAAAGTAGTTACATTGGCAACATACGGTCAGATGGATCGGCAGGGCACGAGGTGCTATGGAGCCCCGTCCGAAGCGACGGCCATCGCTTCGGACGGGGCTCCATAACACCTCGTGCCCTGCCGTTTCATCTGACCGTATGTTGCCAATGTAACTACTTTACCGATTAAAGAGCACAGCAACGGATTGGTGAGTGAACCGCTTCTTTGTTTCGTCTCCTTTGGATTTATGTTTCATTGTACTCCGACAGCGTGAGCACCACAGTGTATCCAGCTAGTGTGTATAGCGCAGTACCTACTGACGGCAGTAACAAAAAATACATAAAGAAAAAATAGACCAGCTCACCGCCCTGTAGAAGTAGCCACTGGAAGGGTAGTTGGTGGAGGAGCACGGATGCAGGTCAAGCCGTGTAGCCAGTTACAATGGAATCCAAGAAGGAAAAGGAAATCCAGCTCCCCCGAAAAATATAGAATAACGGTATAAAAACACAAATTTATTTCATCCTTTAAAAATCAATGAGATGGTGAGAATTAAAAGCATAGATGAAACGCCGACGTGTTTCGAACCATATGGTTCTTAGTCATGGCATGTGCCATGACTAAGAACCATATGGTTTGAAACACGTCGGTGTTTCATCTATGCTTTTAATTCTCACCATCTCATTGATTTTTTAAAGGATGAAATACATTTTTTTGTGTTCTTGTACCGTTATTCTATATTTTTCGGGGGAGCTGGATTTCCTTTTCCTTATTGGATTCTACTGACGGCAGTGTATTATTGTATCCACCTCCCAAGAGCAGTGCCAGGTGTTCTGTTTAGCTGGCACATTGGGGTGGTGGGTGTGGCAGATCCCGTGGTATGGACTGATCCAGATTTAGTGGTTTCCACTGATGGACCACTTATGAGTATGTATCTACAGGTGGCAGCATGTTTTCTAATCCAGCACCTAATCCACAAATACGAAATAAAAATGATCACATAATCACAACACATGATGCGTATATGATGCATCCCTCGGTTACCTACCTCACGCTCTTTCAAAGTAGTGTCCATTTTATCATTAACATGTGACGATTGACACGAGATTGGAGTGAGAGCTGGAGACGGGGTCTGTGAGAAATGCTTTAAACGGAAGGCTCTAGAAATGTCAGGATTAAGCCATGGTGGAGGACCTAAAATAGTCATATATATATAGTCAGGTATATTTAATACAGTACAATGGTCCCTCAATGTACAATGGCCTCAGGTTACAATATTTTCCTGGACCATTGGAACCAGACTCAACATACAATACTACGAACAGTCCAGATCTGCGAAACATGTCAATGGCTGGAAGAAGCGACCTATCAGAATGGGCATTCACTGGTAAAACCCCTGTATTACTGAGGTGTGTGCACTGAATTCCTGTCTGGTAGCGCCTCCTACAGTACAGGGAGGTATTACATGTTCTGTACTCTTTACCTGTGCCAGGGTTAGCTGCTCCTTTGGACACCAGGTGAGGGCGGCTCCATTTTTTAATTTTTTTGGGACACCGTGTGTTCTGTACAGGACCCTGAAGATGCTCCTGTCCTCTACATAGACAGTGATTACAGCTCCCAGCAGATCTTTCTTAATTTTATATGTAAGAGCTTGCTTTATCTATATTATTCATCTACTTATTATTATTTAATCCTCACTTTTTCCTATTTTTGGATGACATTTTGGTGGCTTCAGAACCAATTACCAGGTTTCCATCGTGTTATGGTCTGTGAACCAAAGATAAACAGTAATAGTAACTGGGGAAATAGTACCTTTTTTTATTTGCCAATATAACAGTGCTGAATTTATTGTTTAAAGGGGTTGTCCAGGAATAGAAAACCAGCGCTAATATCTTCCAAAAACAGCGCCACCCCAGCCTTCAGATTGTGTGCAGTATTGCAGTTCAGTTCTATTGAAGGGAATGGAGACAGGTTATGCCGCACACAACCTCAGGACAGGGTTGACACTGTTTTTGAAAAAAAAATTAGCCTTGTTTTTCTATTCCTGGACAGTCCCTTTAACTGCTCCTTTTGTGTCACATTTTAGTAAATTAAAGGGATTATCAGTAGAAGCCATTGAGAAGTCTGTCATACTCCCTTATGAATAGTTGTTTGGCCATGCTGTTACATTCAGCAGCTACTCTTATGGAAATCCAGTGATGAGTTTACCACAAGGCCCGATAAAGTCTATGGAAATAAATCCTCAGAATCTCTGGAAGGAAAGGTCTACCAAAACCCCAGGGAAGAAGGGTTGTACCTACAAGGCACTATACATCTCCCTGCCACAATGCTGTTGTCTTATGGTCAGTCACAGATTGCACATCAAAATACACATATAGGGGGAGATTTGTCAAAACCTGTGCAGAGGAAAAGATGTCCAGTTGCCCATAGCAACCAATCAGATCGCTTCTTTCATTTTTTACAGGCCTTTTTAAAAATGAAAGAAGCGATCTGATTGGTTGCTATGGGCAGATTTTGATGAATCTCCCTATACTGTATATGACAAAAACAAATAACACTTGTACCTTTTACTAGCCCGACACACAAGAAAATGGTCATCAGGAAATACATCAGTGCTTCTCCTCTGGGGTAATATTGTCTAGAAAAAGGAAAAATACAAAGCAATCCTGCAAAAGTTAGTGAACCCTTAAAAGGGGCACTGCAAGTTTTATATGTTGTACATCTTGGCAAAACATTAACCTTTCTAATATACTTCATAGGAAAATATTATAATCTCCTTTTTTATAGAAACTATGGCTAATTAAAAAGATCACTAGGGGTCCCTATACCATACAGAACATAATCCTGTCCGCTGCAGCATCATCTATGTCCAAGCTAAAGCACAGGCGGGGGATCAGCACTCCTCTGTGCTCACTCCTGTCCTATCAGACAACAGCATGAAAACAGAGAGGAGGGGCCTGCAATGATTGGATAATTAGACCTAGCACAGTAGACACAGGGAGGAAGTTGAATCATGCTGAGTGAGGACACATTCCCCTCCAAACCAGAATGATAAACCAAGTGAGCAACATATAAAAAGGTATTTGAGAGAGAAAAATAGGTGCTAGACACATAAAAATTATATATTCACGATCAGGATTAAGTACAGTGTAACATAACTTTTTATTTGTAGGATATGACTGGTACACTTTAAAGGGGTTGTCCAGTTTAGAAAACCCTCTCATATACTATGTTAGTTACTTCTAAAAGCAATAAAGAGGAAGGACTACAATCTCTTGGCCAGGGGGCAGTTACATATAGAATCCCTCTCTATATGAGAGTACCTGTCCTCTTCTGCATTACACAGACAACACATTTATTTCAATGGGGACTGTGTAATACTCAACTTTACCTGTGGTGGCACTGCAGGAAAACTGACAACGTTCTGCCCGGTGTCCCTACAGATTACTGGGGATCCGAACAATGAGAACTTTGTTATTAGCTTATTATCAATTAACGCTTCTTACAAGTAGGGACTTTCCAAAGCGGAGAAGCCCCTTTAAGTGCCTTGAGGGTAGGCAATGGACTCCTAAATCTAAATAGGTTTCATTTTGGAAATGGTCATCCTAAATCACATCCTATATCGATGTTATCTTTGTATGTTCATCTATTATCTAGTATGCTGGCTGTCCGGGCATGTTGTGAGTTGTAGATTTGCAACAGCTGGAGACACACTGTTTGGAAAACACTGTTGGAAATAGTAAGGGGGCTACCTCTTTCACACCCTATCAGCATCGCTGAGATGTGCCCCCAGGGCTGCCATGTACAGTTGCCTATTATACCCTGCTATAGGGCCAATAGGTTGTCTGTTAGTGTAACATGCTGGATAGGCAAAAGGCCTTGGAATACACATGCATTACAATGTACTATAGAAGTTTCAAAAAAGTTAAAAAGAAAAAAAAAAGGGCCATTTTCTTTCTTAGAAAGTGCTTTAATAATGGGAAAGATAATAATGATATGATAATAATAATAATAAATAACAATAATAATGAAACTAAATAAAAACAATAATTTGTCAACAAAAAAAATTATACTGCAAAAGTAGAAAAGCAAAAATACCATAGAAAGTTGATATTGTCATGGCCTTCAAAATAAACATATCATGTCACTTATACATCGTAAAAACAAGAGTCAGAAGAGTCAGATTTGCAGTTTGTTTGTTTATTTACCACCACTCTTAACTAAAAAATGAATAGGTTGTACCCAATATTTACCGTTAAAATGGTGCTACTGTAAAATACAATTTATCCCGCAAGAAAAAAAAGCTTAACTACGGCTACGGCTAAAGAGCTGACTCTTAGGGTCTATTCACACGTACGGTATTCAGCGCATACAGATGTTATTCTGCAGAGTTCAATGTAAACTAAACGACTGAACACAGCTTCAAATCGGCAGCATCAGATATGCGCAGGATACTGTACGTTTTAATATACCCTTAAAATGCAAGGATGAAAAAACAAATAACTGTTTCAAGTACCAGACTAGGCAGCGAGGTTAACCCTAATAAACAACACCAGCTATATATTATAATAGTTATTTACCTGACCAAGTGGAGCTGCAGACTATTGCTCTGTGTATGGTCTTACTGACTGCCAGCTAACCTAATTCTGTCCTTTTTCAGTCTACACACTCTCCACGCCTACAATTCCCTACCTGTGCCCCGTCCTTCATCCCAGTCTCCTCTTACTAACCATGTACCAGTCCGTGGCCTTGTCCTGCTGTATTTAGGCAGATGGCACAGACAAAACATAGCTAATCTACATGAATAGTAGGTGAGCAAATGTAGGTACAAGCAGCAGGGCTCAGCTTCTTATATGAGGCACCAGATCCGTCATTTGTTATAATATGATATCAATAGGATATAATAAATGATACGTATAAGCAATATACGCTCTGGCACATTCTCTTCCATCGAGTCTTGGGTCATTTTCTCAGTCTTCTCTCAGATACTGTACATCTGTTTCCAGGTAAGCTGAGTGACAACCATCAATGTCAAAAGACATGTAAAACATTACCATTATGATATACATTACTTAAATTTATCATATATGCAAATCAGCTTCCCTTCAGCAGGTATTTCTGAGTGTGCCCTCAGAATCATAAAGTGAAAACACATGCGCTGCGTCACAAGGTGACGCAGAATTTGTTGGCACTATAAAAATAAGTATAAATCAATATTATTTTTCATCAGAGAAGATACCTCAGTCCTCTGCAGCCCTGCCTTGGGCGCCCTGAAGCCTTTACGGAAATGTCCTTGCCTGTAAAGCCTTTATGATGCAAAGTAATGATGACTGAACATGTTTTACGATTTCAAGTACCACTCCCTTTTAAAGCAACCAATCCGCTCTTTTCATCAGGTCAGCATGAGAAAGTGATATCAGACGCCATGTCCCTGGTAACACTTTCCCCTGAACTGACAAGAAAATCACTGTAATGATTTATGACAGTCATTTGATGTCAGGGCTGAAATTTAGTGGAACTAGGCTTACGTCCAGTTTTGGAAATACATAGCACCACAACTGTCCATGCGTTGTGTGTGGTGTAGGTCAGCACTTTTGAAGTAAATAGGGCTATGCTTTAAAATCACCCACAACCCGTACACAGAAAAGCACTATTTTTAGAAGAACGCAAACATGTTATTTTAATCCCACATAGCCTTGTTTAACTAAACACTGTCACATCGTAAAGCTTGCTCATAGATCCAAGCAGTAGGAACTCTCCTTAGCACCAGATCTTGGAATGTATGTGTAGAAGGTAGGTTTAGTTAATAGATTTAAATGCCAAGCAACCCTTT
This sequence comes from Hyla sarda, assembly GCF_029499605.1. Lineage (NCBI taxonomy): Eukaryota > Metazoa > Chordata > Amphibia > Anura > Hylidae > Hyla > Hyla sarda. Next base: position 47,633,329 of record NC_079192.1, on the reverse strand, counting down.
TATTAGACTTTTATTTTCCAGGAAAGACCTCCAAACCACTAAGGGATTCTCCAGGCGCAAACAGCAGATAGCAGGAGTGGGTATATCAACAATGGATATATAAAACAATCAGCATAATAAAAACCGAGGTGGTTTATTAAGAACAACGCGTTTCAACGCCGGGGCAGGCGTCTTGCCCCGGCGTTGAAACGCGTTGTTCTTGTTCTTAATAAGCCACCTCGGTTTTTATTATGCTGATTGTTTTATATATCCATTGTTGATATACCCACTCCTGCTATCCGCTGTTTGCGCCTGGAGAATGCCTTAGTGGTTTGGAGGTCTTTGCTGGAAAATTGAACACCACGAGGTGGTGGAAGGGATTGGCTGCACGTTGGATTCTATTTACATACCTTCACCAGCGTTGTGCCTGCTTGTCAGCACAACCATCTGGGTAAGCGCACCATATTATCCTATGCGTGGTTTACTCTGTTAATTGCAGTATGGAGCGCTCTTTTTGTCTTTATTAGACTTTTATTAGAATACATAACCACAATAACTTTGGCATTGCCTGGGCACCCTGCCTGCATGTTTATTCTAAAGCTACATTCCCACTATGGGCAGAGATTCTGTCTGCTGCACGTGCTGCCAGAATCCTTCGGGGTTAGGACCATGGACATGTGCCCATCACCATTGACCAAAATTTCCCCAAAAGAATGAACATGTTGATATTTTTGGCGGGTCAGGAGTCCCAAATTTCTAAAAGGGCAATATTTTTTGCCATGGAAATTTCGGAGTGTGAACGGTGCAGCAGAATGCTATTGACAATATTTCTTGAATATCCCATAGCATGATCTTCGCCTTAGGGTGACAACAGACGATCAAGTTGCATTGCTGTTTCCAATACTACAATGATATTCTTCCAATTGGGACATGGCACAATGCCAGTGCAAACCACGACACCGCCACAGCGTAGCCTTATTGTGTGTTTTAACCCTTATATAGATGGACTAGAGTGGATAGTCAATGAGGCAGTCAGCAAATAGGGATAAAGAAACATGAGGTGTTAAACCTATTTCCATGATGACAATAGTTAGAGTCTGTGACCTTTCTTGTCGGAGGCAAAAAACTTTCACTTCAACTAAGTTTAAATAACCAGAACACAGGGGATTGGTATTACCAGAATATGAGACATCTAGGTTCCACTCCATTTGTCTCTATAAATATAAGTGTCACAGTGGGTGACTTCTGAGGGACAGTTCCCCATTTCAGACACACATCAAAGATCATTGCACTCATTTCTCACACTTTTAGAGATGTTAAATTAGCTCTACACCCCACAATGTCTCTGCTTCTCAAAAGAAGATAAAATACAGGGACCACGAAGAATGTCCATAAAGAATGAACAACTTGCCAGGCCATCAGAAAATAACCTACTATTGCCAATCAAGTGTTTATGTTAATCATTTATATTTTAAATATAATCCTAAAATCTTGCAGTTTTTATTTCAACCAGGCCTAAACCTAAGCTGAGTCTTCCTATTTTGTCTGGGAAAGTGATCAGTACAGCATTACAGATAAAGGTAGCATTCACAGGTAAAGAAAATAGGAACTCTACCATAGCTGAAGCTCAGAGCTCAGCCTCCCCCTCCCTGTGAAATGACCTCTTCAAAGGACACTGGGCACGCCCACAAGCATTTCCCATTTATGTGAACTATAGTCTTTTGCATATGTCCATTAGACTTGATGTAAATGCTGTTAAAAGCAACTCAGGCAAGAAGGCCGCCTCCATGATAATGTACTATAATGATATCGATATGCTCCGATCAGACAACCCTCTAAAAGGCAATCTCTTTGTTATGTCATTATTGTTATGTCATACTGGTGCCAAAAGCTAGTCACAATATTCCATGTTTTACTGGTAAAAGAAAGCGAAGAAAATAAACATGACAATTATGAACTTTGGGTCATAAAGACAATAAAATGGTTCAAGGGTTATCCAGGCTTTTGAGATTGATGGGCTATAACTAGAACAGGCCATTGATAAAAGATCAGCAGGTGTCTGACTCTTCACACCCTTGCCGATTGGCTGTTTGAAGTGGCACAGATCATTCATTCATTACAGCAGGCCCTACTCTTTATGTACTTTTTCAAAGCAACTGAGATTACCCGATCTTCCTACCTCATATCTCCTCTTCATATCCCATCCTCAGGGTGATAATCTGAGATAAAGAGATTGTGTGCCGAGAATAGAGGGATGGCATGGCTTTGGGGGAGTGGAGTTGACATATGGCTTGTGGAAGAGGTGTGGTTTGCAAGCCGGCCTGACACATTCCCCCAGATGTGCGGAGTTGTGGAGTAAGGTGGGACTGAGCTGTGATAGAGATTGTGGTTGAAGCACTTGTGATGTGGATGTATCAGGCAAAAATGCCTTGAGCCAAAACAAAAAAGGTATGAAATTAGAAGGGGTGAAGCTTGGAGGGGCATGGCCTGAAAGCTGGATCGATACACTCAACATGAGATGCACAGCAGAGCTTGTGAAGTAAGGTATCAAGTTCCGAAGACTTGCATGCGACTTTAACCCTAACACACCCCCACTTGCAGGGGAGTTTTTGTTGTTGTTAAATGTAACTATCCTATATCGTTAGCTGACTATTAAGTAACATGTGTACCAAATTTCATCAACATATCTCTAGCCGCATGGATGCTGAAAGCAACAATCCTCAAACCGAAAAGATGCTAGAAAAAGTTATAAGATGGGCCTCCATGGATTGGACAGGTTTTTCCAGTACACTCCACAAATGCTTGACCGTATTGAGACATAGGAGATAAACTAAAGGCCAAATAAACTTTTGATATGTTCCTGAAACCATTTCTGAACAATATTTGTGGTACAGCATGCTGCATTATCCCTCTGAAGCAGGCAAGTATCATTAGCTAATACTGTCGCCATGAAGGGGTGGATTTAGTCTGTATCAATGTTTAGGTAGGCTCCAGTGAGGAGAACAAGTATTTGATACATTGCCAATTTTGCAGGTTTTCCTACTCCCAAAGCATGTAGAGGTCTGTAATTTTTATCATAGGTTCTCTTCAGCTGTTAGAGACGGAATCTAAAACAAAAATCCAGAACATCACATAGTATGATTTAAAAAAAAGATTTGCATTTTATTGCGTGACATAGGAATTTGATACATTAGAAAAGCATAACTTAATATTCGGTACAGAAACCTTTGTTTGCAATTACAGAGATCAAAAACATTTCCTGTAGTTCTTGACCAGCTTTGCACACACTGCCGCAGGGATTTTGGCCCACTCCTCCATACAGATATTCTCCAGATCCTTCAGATATTGGGGCTGTCGCTGGGCAATACGGACTTTCAGCTCCCTCCAAAGATTTTCTATTGGGTTTAGGTCTGGAGACTGACTAGGCTACTCCAGGACCTTGAGATGCTTCTTACGGAGCAACTCATAAGTTACCCTGGCTGTGTGTTTCGGATCATTGTCATGCTGGAAGACCCAGCCATGAACCATCTTTAATGCTCTTACTGAGGGAAGGAGGTTGTTGGCAAAGATCTGGATCATCCAGATGGTCGTTGGCAAACTTTAGATGGGCCTGGACATGCGCTGGCATGAGCAGGGGGACCTTGCGTGCACTGCAAGATTTTAATTCATGACAGTGTAGTGTTTTACGGATGGTTTTCTTGGAGACTGTTGTCCCAGCTCTCTTCAGGTCATTGACCAGGTCATGCTGTGTAGTTCTGGGCTGATCGCTCACCTTCCTCATGATCATTGATGCCCCATGAGGTAAGATCTTGCATGAAGCCCCAGACCAAGCGAGATTGAACTTATTGAGCCTATTGTCCTGTAGCCCATCCCCGCCTTGTGCCTGTCTGGAATGTTATCTCTGATGTCCTTACACAGCTCTCTGGTCTTGGTCATTGTGGAGAGGCTGGAGTCTGTTTGAGTGTGCGGACAGGTGTCTTTTAAACAGGTAACGAGTGCAAACAGATGCAGTTTATACAGGTAATGAGTGAAGAACAGGAGGGCTTCTTAAAGAAAAAAATAACAGGTCTGTGAGCCAGAATTTTTACTGGTTGGTAGGTGATCAAATACTTATGTCAAGCAATAAAATGCAAAAAAAAAAATTTTAAATCCTACAATGAGAAATTTTGGATTTTTGTTTTTGATTCCGTCTCTCACAGCTGAAGAGAACCTATGATAAAAATCACAGATCTCTACATGCTTTGTAAGTAGGAAAACCATCAAAACCAGCAGTATCAAATACTTGTTCTCCCCACTGTATCAGTTGTTACCAATCCAGTCCTTAAGGTTCACCAACATTCCAGCGTTTTTTCAGTTACTCCATCGGAATAGAACAGGGACTAATTCAAATCCTTTACTGTTGTGGGCCTTGAGGATTGGGCTGGGGACTTTTGGGTTATACAGTATGTTTCAAGTAACAAACTTGAAAGTCAGGATCCAAGGTTTCCCAGCAGAAAATTGCACTACTATCAGAGACCACTGCCTTTAAGGAATATCATTGACAAGGAGTCTAGCCTCCACTCCCCACATGCATCAATGAGTCTTGGCCACCCATGACTGTTGCTGGTTCACCAGTTCTTCCTGGGAAATCACTTGATAGGTCATAGGTACTAACCACTACATATTACAAACACCCCACATACTTGCTGCTTTGGGATTCTCTGACCCGGTCAGCTTGCCATTATACTTATAAAGCAATATATTATAAAGCATAAATTGGTCAGCATATACTACACAACTATTTTATCTAAAAAGTACACAGGTGCAAGCTTCTGAGGCTGAAATACAAGTACAAACAAAAGAATTACAGCAGCACACTCAGATATATGTGTAATGTAACACTTTGTTCATTGCAATACTGATGTAGAGAAAAACAGAGGTTCTTAGCTTACCATTAGGCCAAATAGTGTGTACCATCCCACCACGATAAGGTGACCTCAATTGGGACAGACCCTATACTATAGATATGCCTCTCTTGGGCTAGCACTAAACCTACAATTTCTGGGCATGTAAGATCCAGCTATTCCCTACTTAAAAACACCTAGTGGAATTTGTGGAGTGCACAAATCAAGATGGAGGCAGCCACTCCCTCCACATAAGTTACATGAAAAGCAAAAATTGGTCAGCACATCCTACACTAGGTGTTTTTAAGTAGGGAATAGCTGGATCTTACATGCCCAGAAACTGTAGACTTTGTGCAAGCCCAAGAGAGGAATATCTATAGTGTAGGGTCCATCCCAAATGAGGTCACCTTATCGTGGCGAGATGGTACACCCTATTTGACCAAATGGTAAGCTAAGAACCTCTTTTTCTCTATAGCAGTATTAGGCTGCATTCACACCACATTTTTGCAATACAGTTCCCGTATACGTTTTCTATGAGAAAACCGCAAGGAACCGTATTGGAAAACGTATGCATTGACTCTCCATTGAAAACCGTATGCAAAAAGATGCATCAGGTTGTGTCCGTTTTGCATCCTGTACAGTTTTGTCAGGTTTTTTTTCCCATACCCAAAACCGTAGTCTACCACGATTTTTGGTCCGGTTGAAAAACTGTATTAAACCGTATACGTTTTTTTTTTTTTTTTTTTTTTTTTTAACATGGGAGTCAATGGGAACCGTACAGAACTGTATGTGCATACAGTTCCATCCGGTTTTCACCGTACGGTTTTTTACTTTGCACAGTTTTTTTTCTTGGAATTTCAATCAAACAAAAAACTTTATTCAAAATGGAGTGAAAAGTTAAAAACGTATAAGTTTTTCTTAAAAAACGAATGCAACCGGACATCATTTTTCAAACCGTATACGGTTTTTAACTGTATAGTATACGGGTTGAAATTTGTACACACGTTTTGATACAGTTTAGTCAGGTTTTGAGGAATCAGTTTTTCATCAAAAAACTGATACGGGAACTGTATTGCAAAAACGTGGTGTGAATGCACCCTTACAATGAAAAAGTGTTATATACTACATATATCTTTGCACTAGCAGTGTGCTGCTGTAATTCATTTGTTTGCCATTATACTGCTTCCAAAATATTAACTTTAGGAACTAATTGTTCACTTGCAGCCTAATATATCCCCCAGCTCTTGGAGGCATTGAAAATCAGTGCTGTTCAGTTCACCTCTCAATGGTATGGCTGAATGGTGTACATTTATACAGTATCATTCTTCAAGCCTGACAACATCCAGACCAGTCTGCACAAAGGCAGGTCTTCTAAACACCTAGAATCAACCCTATAATGGATGACGAATGTAAGCACCAAGAGGCTTCTCCACTGATATGCTCTATGGGAATGATCTCCTTTCCACAAAGACGGTGGAAGCCGCACAGGCAGTGTGAGCTCTTCCGAATGTAGTAAATTCTGAACCACAAAGGATTCTCTCATCGCTTTCCAGACCCATCTGCTCAAAGTGGGTTTAGAAGCTGTAAAACCTGTTTTTTCCTCCAAGTGTAATGAAAAGATTTTCCTAAGTGTTTTGTCCTCTCAATATACACTGCTCAAAAAAATAAAGGGAACACTAAGATAACACATCCTAGATCTGAATGAAATAATCTTAAGAAATATTTTCATAGTTGAATGTGCTGACAAAATCACACAAAAATTATCAATGGAAATCAAATTTATCAACCCATGGAGGTCTGGATATGGAGTCACACTCAAAATAAAAGTGTAAAACTAGAGTAGATTGGGCACAGGTGTATAAATCTTAGCTTGGGACTCTTATTGAGAGCTTGCTCTTTCTGAGTGTTGCTGTGTAAGAGGGGGCGTGAAAGAGGAGTTTCAAAAACTGTGATTATCTGTTGTGCGGAGTGAATCTGTGGAGTGGGTGCGACTGCCTATAGCCCACATTCTTATTTTGGGTAAGTTTTTCTCTTTTGCACATAGTGGGATAACTGTTAGAGTTTAAACACCCTTTTTAATTTTATTTTTTATTTTTTTTTTCTCTGTTCCACCTCTAGGGGGAGGAGGAGTAGATTGGGCACAGGTGTATAAATCTTAGCTTGGGACTCTTATTGAGAGCTTGCTCTTTCTGAGTGTTGCTGTGTAAGAGGGGGCGTGAAAGAGGAGTTTCAAAAACGGGAGTTTGAAAGCAGGAGGTTGAGATCGCTGTGAGTTTTAATTTTTGAACCCACAAGGTCTACAAAAAATTTTAAGTGTCATTTTGACTGTCTGTTTTTTCCTATACATTTGTGAAATCCCCATAATTAGATGGCCTCCATGTTGGAAAATGCAGTCCAATGTACATCCTGTTCAATGTATGCAATCCTTGAACAACAGTTTGAGGGTGCATATTGTTGTGCGAGATGTGTGCTAGTTGTCCGTTTGGAAGCCCAGATCCTGCATCTAGAGGGGCGACTGGCAACAATGAGAAGCATTAACAACATGGAGAGGAGTCTCCTGCTCACTGAGCAGGCACTCTCGGGAATAGAGGTGGGGGAGGACAGTGGGACGGAGTTGCAGGACAGTCAGGCAGTTAGCTGGGTTACAGTTAGAAAGAGGGGTAGGGGAAAAAGTGTCAGGGAGGCTAGTCCTGAACTGGCACACCCCAACAAGTTTGCCCGCTTGGCAGATGAGGGGGATGCCATTACAGAGCTAGCAGAACTGCAGCAGGATACCGCCTCTGACCGCCAGGGGGGTGTCTGTTCCAGTAAGGAGGGAGGGAGGAGTACAGGGCAGGCCAGACAGGTACTAGTGGTGGGGGACTCAATTATTAGGGGGACAGACAGGGCAATCTGTCACAAAGACCGGGATCGCCGAACAGTGTGTTGTCTGCCTGGCACACGAGTTCGGCACATCGCGGATCGGGTTGACGGGTTTCTGGGCGGGGCTGGAGAGGACCCAGCAGTCATGGTACATATTGGCACCAATGACAAAGTAAGAGGTAGGTGGAGTGTCCTTAAAAATGATTTCAGGGACTTAGGCCGCAAGCTTAAGGCAAGGACCTCTAAGGTAGTCTTTTCTGAAATACTACCAGTACCACGAGCCGCACCAGAGAGGCAGCGGGAGATCAGGGAGGTAAACAAGTGGCTCAGAAGCTGGTGTAGGAAGGAAGGGTTTGGGTTCATGGAGAACTGGGCTGACTTCGCTGTCGGTTACCGGCTCTACCGTAGGGACGGGCTGCACCTCAATGGGGAGGGTGCAGCTTTGCTTGGGGAGAAGATGGCTAGAAGGGTGGAGGAGTGTTTAAACTAGGGACTTGGGGGGAGGGAACCTACAGCAAAGAGGGGGAAGATAGTGTAGATAGAGAGGTGGGAATTATAAATGTACCTGGGGGTGGAGCGGAGGGAGGGGTTAGAATAGTTAATAGGAATAGGCTTCATAGGAAAATAAAACTTACACCCTTGAATCCCATTAACCCCAATAACATAAAGGATGGAAATGTAAAGTGTATGTTCACAAATGCCAGAAGCCTAGCAAATAAAATGGGGGAGCTTGAGGCCTTGATACTGGAGGAACATATTGATATAGTTGGGGTCACTGAGACATGGCTGGACTCCTCGCATGACTGGGCTGTCAATCTGCAGGGGTTTACATTGTTTCGCAAGGATAGAATGAACAGAAAAGGTGGTGGAGTCTGTCTGTATGTAAAAAGTGGTATGAAAGTCAGTGTGAATGATGCCATAGTGTGTGATGATTCTGAGGATGTGGAATCATTGTGGGTAGAATTACAAAAGGAGGGAAATACTGAAAAAATAATATTTGGGGTAATCTACAGACCCCCTAATATCACTGAAGAGATAGAAGTTCGGCTTCATAAACAAATAGAGAGGGCCGCCCGGGCAGGTACAGTGGTAATAATGGGAGATTTTAACTATCCAGATATAGATTGGGGTCCGGGGTTGGCTAAAACTACAAAGGGGCGACAATTCCTAAATTTATTGCAGGATAATTTTATGGGCCAGTTTGTGGAGGACCCAACAAGAAGTGATGCCTTGTTGGATCTGATCATTTCCAACAACGCAGAGCTGGTTGGTAATGTAACTGTGCGGGAAAACCTTGGTAATAGCGACCACAATATAGTTACTTTTGACTTAAAATGTAGAAAACAAAGACAGGCGGGGAAGGCAAAAACATATAACTTTAAAAAGGCAAATTTCCCTGGGCTGAGGGCTGCACTGCAGGACATAGACTGGGGGGAGGTGTTCTCAAATACTGATACAGAAGGTAAATGGGACATCTTTAAATTAACTCTAAATAACTATACAGCTAAATATATACCAAAGGGGAACAAATATAAACGATTAAAACTAAATCCTACATGGCTGACACATGATGTTAAAAGAGCAATAAACAACAAAAAAATAGCCTTCAAAAAATACAAATCTGATGGGTCAGCGATAACATTTAAACAGTACAAAGAGCTTAATAAAATCTGTAAAAATGTAATAAAAACAGCAAAAATTCAAAATGAGAGACAGGTGGCCAAAGAAAGCAAAACTAATCCTAAATATTTTTTTAGATATATAAATGCAAAAAAACCAAGGACAGAGCATGTAGGACCCCTTAATAATGATAATGGGGAGGTTGTCACAGGCGATCAAGAGAAGGCGGAGCTACTGAATGGGTTCTTTAGTTCTGTATACACTATGGAAGAAGGAGCTGACATTGGCCAGGTCAGTGCTGGTAACACATCATGTAATGTACTGAACTGGCTTAATGTAGAGATGGTACAAGGTAAGTTAAGTGATATAAATGTAAGCAAATCCCCAGGACCGGATGGACTACACCCAAGAGTTCTTAGAGAGGTAAGTTCAGTAATATCTGTACCCCTGTTCATGATATTTAGAGATTCTCTGGTGTCTAGTATTGTGCCAAGGGACTGGCGCAAGGCGAATGTGGTGCCAATCTTCAAAAAGGGCTCTAGGTCTTCCCCAGGAAACTATAGACCGGTAAGTTTAACGTGCATTGTGGGTAAATTGTTTGAAGGACTTATAAGGGATTACATACAGGAATACATAGGGGATAATTGTATTATAAGTGATAGCCAGCATGGGTTTACTAAGGATAGAAGTTGTCAAACCAATCTAATTTGCTTTTATGAAGAGGTGAGTAGAAGCCTTGACAGAGGAATGGCTGTGGATATAGAGGGGGGCTGTGTATATAGAGGAATGGCTGTGGATATAGTGTTTCTGGATTTTGCTAAAGCATTTGATACTGTCCCTCATAGACGTCTGACAGGTAAGTTAAGGTCTTTGGGTTTGGAAATTTTAGTTTGTAACTGGATTGAACACTGGCTCATGGATCGTACCCAGAGAGTGGTGGTCAATGATTCGTACTCTGATTGGTCCCCGGTTATTAGTGATGTACCCCAAGGTTCAGTACTGGGCCCGCTGCTGTTTAATTTATTTATCAATGATATAGAGGATGGTATTAACAGCTCTGTTTCTATCTTTGCAGATGACACCAAGCTTTGTAGCACGGTACAGTCTATAGAGGATGTGCATAAGTTACAAGATGACTTGGATAGACTAAGTGTCTGGGCATCCACTTGGCAAATGAGGTTCAATGTGGATAAATGTAAAGTTATGCATCTGGGTACTAATAACCTGCATGCATCGTATGTCTTAGGGGGGATTAAACTGGCAGAGTCACTGGTAGAGAAGGATCTGGGTGTACTTGTAGATCACAGACTACAGAATAGCATGCAATGTCAGGCTGCTGCTTCCAAAGCCGGCAGGATATTGTCATGTATCAAAAGAGGCATGGACTCAAGGGACAGGGACATAATACTCCCCCTTTATAAAGCATTGGTACGGCCTCACCTGGAATATGCTGTTCAGTTTTGGTCACCTGTCCATAAAAGGGACACTGCGGAGTTGGAAAGGGTGCAGAGACGCACGACTAAACTAATATGGGGAATGGAACATCTTAGCTATGAGGAGCGATTAAAGGAGTTACAATTGTTTAGTCTTGAGAAGAGACGTTTAAGGGGGGATATGATAAACGTATATAAGTATATTAATGGCCCATACAAAAAATATGGAGAAAAACTGTTCCAGGTTAAACCCCCCCAAAGGACGAGGGGGCACTCCCTCCGTCTGGAGAAAAAAAAGTTTAGTCTCAAGGGGCGACACGCCTTCTTTACCGTGAGGACTGTGAATTTATGGAACGGTCTACCTCAGGAACTGGTCACAGCAGGAACAATTAACAGCTTTAAAACAGGATTAGATACATTCCTGGAACAAAATAAGATTAATGCTTATGAAGAAATATAAAATCTCATCCCTTCCCCAATATCGCGCCACACCCCTACCCCTTAATTCCCTGGTTGAACTTGATGGACATATGTCTTTTTTCGACCGTACTAACTATGTAACTATGTAAGAGATGAGAGAAGTTACAGTAATTAGATTCGTCACGAACTTCTCGGCTCGGCAGTTGCCGACTTTAGCCTGCATAAACTAGTTCAGCTTTCAGGTGCTCCGGTGGGCTGGAAAAGGTAAATACAGTCCTAGGAGAGTCTCCAGCCCACCGGAGCACCTGAAAGCTGAACTAATTTATGCAGGCTAAAGTCAGCAACTGCCGAGCCGAGAAGTTCGTGACGAATCAAATTACTGTAACTTCCCTCATCTCTATAGAAAACCACCACTACAGGCTGATCCAACTTTGATGTAATGCCCTTAAAAAAAGTCAAAATGAGGCTCAGTAGTGTGTGGCCTCCACTTGCCCGTATGACCTCCTTACAATGCCTGGACATGCTCCTGATGAGGTGGCATATGGTCTCCTGAGGGATGTCCTCCCAGACCTGGACTAAAGCATCTGCCAACTCCTGGACAGTCTGTGGTGCAACGTGGCGTTGGTGGATGGAGCGAGACATGATGTCCTAGATGTGCTCAATCAGATTCAGGTCTGGGGAACGGGCGGGCCAGCGCATAGCATCAATGCCTTCCTCTTGCAGGAACTGCTGACACTCCAGCTACATGAGGTCTAGCATTGTCTTGCATTAGGAGGGACCCAGGGCCAACCGCACCAGCATATGGTCTCACAAGGGGTCTGAGGATCTCATCTCAGTACCTAATGACAGTCAGGCTACCTCTGGCAAGCACATGGAGGGCTGTGCGCCCCCCCCCCCCAAATAAATGCCACCCCACACCATTACTGACCCACTGCCAAACCGGTCATGCTGGAGGATGTTGCAGATAGCAGAATGTTCTCCACAGCGTTTACATACTCAGTCACGCCTGTCACATGTGCTCAGTGTGAACCTGCTTTCATCTGTGAAGAGCACAGGGCGCCAGTGGCGAATTTGCCAATCTTTGTGTTCTCTGTCAAATGCCAAAACGTCCTGCACGGTGTTGGGCTGTAAGCACCACCCACACCTGTGGACGTTGGGTCCTCATAACACCTTCATTGAGTCTGTTTCTGACCATCTGTGTGGACACATGCACATTTGTAGCTTGCTGGAGGTCATTTTGCAGGGCTCTGGCAGTGTTCCGCCTTGCACAAAGGCGGAGGTAGCTATCCTGCTGCTGGGTTGTTGCCCTACTACGGCCTCCTCCATGTCTCCTGCTGTACTGGCCTGTCTCCTGGTAGCGCCTCCATGCTCTGGACACTACGCTGACAGACATCGCAAACCTTCTTGCCACAGTTCGCATTGATGTGCCATCCTGGATGAGCTGCACTACCTGAGCCACTTGTGTGGGTTGTAGACTCAGTCTCTTGCTACCACTAGAGTGAAAGCACTGCCAGCATTCAAAAGTGACCAAAACATCAGCCAGGAAGCATAGGATCTGGAAGTGGTCTGTGGTCAGCACCTGCAGAACCACTCCTTTATTAGGGGTGTCTTGCTAATTGCCTATATTTTCCACCTGTTGCCTGTTTCATTTGCACAACAGCATGTGAAATTGATTGTCAATCAGTGTTGCTTCCTGAGTGGACAGTGTGATATCACAGAAGTGTCATTGACTTGGAGTTACATTGTGTTGTTTAAAGGGGTACTCCGGCGCTAAGACATTTTGATAAGATGCCTGATCACGGGGGTCCTGCCGCTGTCACACCCCCTCCATAGGCTTGCATTGAGGGGGCGGAGCATGACGCCACACAGGGGCGGAGCCGTGGCATCACTATGCTCCGTCCCCTTGATCGCTAGTAATCAGACCCGGAGCGAGCACGCTCCGAGGGCTGATTCTAATGGGGTGCGGCGTGGAAGATCACGGGGGTCCCCAGCGGCAGACCCCCGCGATCAGGCATCTTATCCCCTATCCTTTGGATAGGGGATAAGATTTCTTAGCACCGGAGTACCCCTTTAAGTGTTTCCTTAATTTTTTGAGCAGTGTAGATCCTGCGACTTCTTGAAATGTCAAGAGACTGTAAGGTCTCTTGTTCAGATAAGGAAGGGGATGGACACAGCACTTGCAGCGAGATGACTGTTTATGTTTCTAACCATTGGGGATGAAGGTCAGTAGAAATCTTAAAAGAACTGTCTGGAAGCAATAGGAGTATATAGCTCATAGGTCGAGAAGGCCTGCAGCTTGCCAATTCTCTTAGCCGATGTAACGGCTTAGAGGAACGTCCTCTCTATAAACAGTCACAAAAAAGATGTGTCTTATTCTTGAATAAAAGCTTTATTTGTAAATCCCCCTCTTGAGTGCGATATCATAGACTGTCACTGAAAGCTCATAGGTTCTAGTAGAGACCGATCAATCTTCAGGCTGTCAGACTGAGTCTCCTCATATCTAAGCAGCAACCTGTGTCTTGATACACTAGGTTCTGCAGTAGAGGAAGTCTCCAATATTGCCCTTGAGCTGGGTTAACCATAACCGCTCCAGTCAGAATGGTATGAGGACGTTCTCCAACCCTTAGTAAGCCAAACACTAACTTCTGTGCACAGCACAGAGAAAGGTTAGACCGAAGCGCATTGCACTCCTGGTCTCTGGATCCTACCATCAACATGGCACCGGCCGCACTGAGCGCTGCTCCACAAGTATATAGAAGTATATGCAGTTTTCCAGAAAAGCTGCAGCCTGTCCTTACTGTCCAACAGACAGAATAAACATGCACCTGACCTTCGGGGGTAGTTTCCTTTGCAAGGAGCTTAATTTTAAATACTTAATGATTAATTACAAGATTTTTTTGCTGATGGCTGTTTGTAAAGTTATAAAATCATGTGTTCCTTGTAAGCTCAAGAGTCATAGAGGGATGCTGAGCTGCAGCATACATGCCTTCCCATTCCCTGCTCGGCTTCCAGAACTGAGCCCTGTACATCAATCCTGCAGGGCAGGGAGAGGTGGAGGAGATGTGCATGCAGAGCACGATACGGAGCTGACAGACTATTAAAGTTCTGAAGTAAACCTTATACATAAACTAGAGACTGCATGGAGTGTTGTAGCAGAGTTTATTTCAAACATGGCCTCTCTTGTAGAAAAGCCAGCTGGACACATGCAACAGGAATAGTAGAGTGGATATATAGAAGGAAATAGAGAAGAAAAGAAGGGAGGGGGGTTGGAGAAGAGAGAGAGGGAAGAAAAAAAAAAAAAAATGAGAGAAAACACACATACACACACCCACACTACAAAACAGTGTAACAGCAATACTGCTCCACTGCTGCAGTAATAGAATTACAGACATTAAAACCGGTGGGAAATTTCCATTAGGCCACCCAATCCACCATGTAGCTTTGGTACAGTCATATTCCACCCGTTCAACAACTCTTAGCTCCGCCCTCCCATAGGAAGGAGGCAGTCACAAATTGATCTGGCATTTAATTAACGGAGAATGCATTAAAACTGCATCTATAGACCCATTTATGAACAGTCCTGAAGACACGCAGAACATTGATCATCAACTCTGTAGCCGAGACCATGCATGGCAAAAAAAAAAGTCCTGCCAGCTACCTCCACCGTAGAAAGACTTCCTGTGCGCTTCTCTCACTTTCACATGTAATCGACTCTGGTAGCACCAGCCAAAAGAACGGTGATGTTCCTGTCCCTCATTTCACTTACTCACTTCCAGTCTTCAATATTTGGACTTTTGAATTAAATGCCCAAGATTCCAATAACTTACACCAGTGCCCAGGTACGGTGGAGGGTCAAATGTTACTCCAAAGCTTTTTCCCACTCCCTCACCTTGCGGCAAGCATGAATACCATATACAAAGTCATTGTAGGTTCATCCATGTCATCCTGAGCTAGCAGAGGCTGGTGGCAAGAACCACTCCGCCACCCAACCCCCCTTTTCTTAAGTCTTTGTGGTTGAAACACCAAAAAGTATTTTTTTTGTTTTTCCCTTTAACTTTACCATTACCGTAAGCAGATACACTTATAAATAAACGTCTTCACAGCATATTACAGTGCACCACATCTACTTGCAGCAAGGTTGCTCCGCTTCGGCCAAGTACATGCTGTGAACTTCTTGCCTTGACACAATCGTGTCTGGATAACTTTCAGAACAAAGCCATCTTGAATAAACCTGTAGCCATATCTCATAGGGATAAGAAGAGCCTAACAAGAATGTCATAAATAAAAAGGCAGGGACACCTATAGCCTGAGATGACCATCCATTACAGACAGTATAGAGGATCCTCTTCCTCAACGTTGTAGCCATAACCAACATCTTTCACCTAACACTAACTGGTGGTCTTCCAAGATGGGTCCAAAAGAACAGGAGGAGAAAAATAAAATACCCAAAGCGCCGAGTCCATTCATTGGTGGTTGTGGTGCGACTAAACAATATGCCAAAAAAACAAAAACATAATTAAATAAATATAGACCATCCCCATCATGGAAAGTGACAGATAAATAGGCTTCCATAGCTTAGAAGCTGCTTAAGCAAAAAGCTTAGAGTTTATAGTTGATAAAACACAACAACAACAAAAAAAGGCGGTGTGTGTCCGGACCTTTCCACAAGTGGTGGGTCTTTGCGAGAAGCCTCCAACTCTGATGCAGAGTCCCTAAAGAAAAGGAGGGCTGTAAATGTGTCAATTGATGAAGTCTTTGAATATAAAGGAGGATTCTTCATCCCAAGGTTGCAAAGTGTTGGGGATAGGCTGAAAATTGAGGGGGGAAAAAAATGGTGAGGGAGCGCGAGGACGCCTCCCCTTGCAGGAAGAATGTTCAGAAGAATCCCCGATACACCACATAATATACGATTATCCATTTTTGTGTGAGTATCAAAGCTGCATCCCCGCAGATGATGATGATGTTGGGGGAGGGGGCAGTCCTCCCCTCCCATGCCAGATGTTACCTGCTGAAAAAAGGTAGATTTTGAGGACTGAGAAGAGTGCTGCTTCGTGGAGACTCTGTCTGAGCCATGACGTCCTGGAACCATGAAGCTACATCAACTTCCTGTGTCTCATACTGACGCAAGAAGGGGTGCTCCTGCAAGACAATGGGAAAGGTATCATGACAAGGGCTGAACTGATCGCACGTCCTGCCCAGTGATTTCCCCATCCAGGTTGCAAAATTACAATTCAGCAAAAAACATTGCATGGATCGCAGATCCAAGTGGCCTGCAATATGACAAATGGTATTTTAACCCCTTAAGGACTCAGCCCATTTGAACCTTAAGGACTCAGACAATTTTATTTTTACGTTTTCGTTTTTTCCTCCTCCCCTTCAAAAAATCATAACTCTTTTATATTTTCATCCACAGACTAGTATGAGGGCTTGTTTTTTGCGCGACCAGTTGTCCGTTGTAATGCCATCACTCACTTTATCATAAAATGTATGGCGCAACCAAAAAAATACTATTTGTGTGGGGAAATTAAGAAGAAAACCGCAATTTAGCAAATTTTGGAAGGTTTTGTTTTCACGCCGTACAATTTATGGTAAAAATGACGTTTTTTATTCTCTGGGTCAATATGATTAAAATGATACCCGTGATAATACACTTTTCTATTACTGTTCCGCTTAAAAAAAAAAAAAAAAGAAAATCGCAAACTTTTTAACCAAATTAGTACGTTTAAAATCCCCCTATTTTGAAGACCTATAACTTTTTCACTTTTCCGTATAAGCGGTGGTATGAGGGCTAATTTTTTGCGCCACGATCTGTACTTTTTATTAATACTATATTTGCTTACACAAAACTTATTACATTTTTTATACATTTTTTTGGGAATAAAATGTTATAAAAAAAGCAGCTATTTTGGACTTTTTTTTTGTTTTGTTCACGCCGTTCACCGTACGGGATCATTTACATTTTATTTTAATAGTTCGGATATTTATGCACACGGCGATACCAAATATGTATATAAAATAAATTTTTTTACACTTTTTGGGGGTAAAATAGGGAAAATGGGACAATTTACGTTTTTATTGGGGGAGGGGGTTTTCAAATTTTTTTTACTTTATTTTTTTACTTTTATTTTTACACTTTAATAGTCCTCATAGGGGACTATTTAAAGCAATCACTCGATTACTAATCCTGTTCAGTGCTATGTATAGGACATAGCACTGATCAGGGTTATCGGTGATCTTCTGCTCTGGTCTGCGGGAAGGCAGGTCAGAGCAGAAGACTCCCGGAAGGCAGTGGAGCCAGGTGAGGGGACCTCCGGCTGCCGTGCTGGATGATCGGATCGCCGCGGCAGCGCCGCGGGCGATCCGATCATCCTGTTAAGTGACCGCGATGCTGCAGATGCCGTGATTGGTATTGATCACGGCATCTGAGGGGTTAATGGCGGACATCCGCGGGATCGCGGGTGTCCGCCATTACCGGCGGGTCCCTGGCTGCAATGCACAGCCGGGACCGATGCCTGTAGTTATGCTCAGGGTTAAAATGGGTATTCCAGGAAAAAAAATTTTTTTTATATCAACTGGCTCCAGAAAGTTAAACAGGTTTGTAAATTACTTCTATTAAAAAATCTTAATCCTTTCAATAATTATCAGCTGCTGGAGTTTTCTGTCTGGCAACAGTGCTCTCTGCTGACATCTCTGCTTGTCTTGGGAACTGCACAGAGTAGAAGAGGTTTGCTATGGGGATTTGCTTCTAAACTGGGCGGTTCCCGAGACAGGTGTCATCAGAGAGCACTTAGACAGAAAAGAACAACCTTAACTTCAGAAGCTCATAAGTACTGAAAGGATTAAGATTTTTTTAATAGAAGTAATTTACAAATCTGTTTAACTTTCTGGAGCCAGTTGATATATCTAAAAGTTTTTTTCCTGGATAACCCCTTTAAAGTGTACCTGTCGTATAATGTAGATAATATATGTATATTTGTAATAGACAGTGGTTCAAAAAAAAAAAAAATTATGATATTTTTGGGTGAAAAAAAAATGCTGTCCCTGCAGCTAATGTCTGTGTGTCTCTATGAGGAGACAAAATATAGGAAGTGTAGGCAGGACAAGCAGGGCTCTGTGCAGGCTCCTGGCCTGTCAATCGGCCTGCTGTGTGAGCTGGGGGCGCATCATAGATCCTCCATGCACACTTCCTGTATTTTGTCTGAGACAATAGCAATAGCTGAAGAGACAAGACAGCATTTTTTCAGTCAAAAATATACAATTTTTTTTAAGCAATGTATATAAGAAATATACTTCTAATGTTATTATCTACATTAAGCAAGAAGTTTTTGCCAATGACAGGTAATTTAAAGCAGTAAACACATTTAATCTAAGGTTTCTTAACCCCCAATTCCCACAATTTTTTATACTTTTACAACAATTAAGATACACAATTTGTACTAGAGAAGTGTACAAAATACAGTGATCCCTCAACTTACAATAGTTTCAACATACAATGGTCTATTCTGGACCATTGTAAGTTGAAACCAGACTCAACATACAAATCCAGATCTGTGAAACATGTCAATGGCCGGAAGAACCGATCAATCAGAATGGGCATTCACTGGTAATCACCTGTTTTACTGAAGTGTATGCACTGACTGGTGTCTGGTAGCGCCCCCTACAGTACAGAGAGGTATTACATGTTCTGTACACTTTACCTGTACCAGGGTTACCTGCTCCTTTGGACACCAGGTAAGGGCGACTCCATGTTACTTTTTGGGACACTTTGTGCACTGTACAGGACCCTGAAGAAGCTCCTGTCCTCTACACAGACCAGTGTTTTCCCAAGCAGGATACCCCCAGCTGTTGCAAAACTACAACTCCCAGCATGCCCGGACAGCCTTTGGCTGTCCGGGCATGCTGGGAGTTGTAGTTTTGCAAAAGCTGGAGGCTCCCTGCTTGGGAAACACTGACAGACAGTGATTACAGCTCCCAGCAGATCTTTCTTACTTTTATATGTAAGGATTTGCTTTATCTACTTATTTTTCTTTAATTCTCACTTTTTCCTATTTTTGGATGACATTTTGGTGCCTTTGGAACCAATTACCAGGTTTGCCTAGAGTTCTGGTCTCAACATACAATGGTTTCAACATACAATGGTCGTCCTGGAACCAATTAATATTGTAACTTGTGGGACCACTGTACCAGATCTTTACTCACCAGAAGCTTATTGTACTTTGGCCTCTTTCTGTGATCTTTAGTAAGACTGTAAAGAAGAAAGAATATACTATTAGTAACAAAATAGGGATCGACCGATTATCGGTTTGGCCGATATTA
This sequence comes from Hyla sarda, assembly GCF_029499605.1. NCBI lineage: Eukaryota > Metazoa > Chordata > Amphibia > Anura > Hylidae > Hyla > Hyla sarda. The sequence continues at coordinate 47,613,816 of NC_079192.1, read as the reverse complement.
TCGGCCAATATTCACGATTTTGGACGTTATCGGCAATTACCTTGCCGATAATTCGATAATGCCCCCGCCCCCTGCAACGCCCCCTCCCCGCACAGCACGCCGCCCCCTCGCCTCCCCCATCCCCACACTACTTCTGGCTCCTGCTGCGTCCTGTGTTACGCTGTGCAGCGCAATGACGAGTGACGTCCTCACGCGACGTCACCATTAGTGCGCACAGTGACAGCTCAGGACGGGAGCCAGAAGTAGCGTGAGCCCGGGAACAGGTAATTCTTAAAACGGGGATGGGGGATGCAATGGGGCAGCGGCGGTGGGGGGCGGCAATGGGGCAGCGGCGGTGGGGGGCGGCAATGGGGCAGCGGCGGTGGGGACGGCAATGGGGCAGCGGCGGTGGGGGGCGGCAATGGGGCAGCGGCGGTGGGGGGCGGCAATGGGGCAGCGGCGGTGGGGGGCGGCAATGGGGCAGCGGCGGTGGGGGGCGGCAATGGGGCAGCGGCGGTGGGGGGCGGCAATGGGGCAGCGGCGGTGGGGGGCGGCAATGGGGCAGCGGCAATTGGGCAGCGGCGGTGGGGGGCGGCAATGGGGAGGACCCCCGGACAGGCAGGGGGAGAGAAGTGGGTGGTGGCGGTGGTCTCTGACTCAGCAAAAGCCGGCTATCGGCCTGAAAGGCCACAGATTATCGGTATCGTCCCTAAAAAAAAAAATCGATATCGGTCGATCCCTAGTAACAAACACCTAGTATTACAATAGGCCTGCTATCAGAGCACACGAAGACCATCGTTCCATAAGACACCCCAAATACCAGCCAAGAAATGACCAGAAAGTAATTACTTACCAGTCTTTGACAAAAGACTGGAAGAGAGGAGAAAAGCCCATGTTATGTGGAAGAACTGGAGGTTCTTCTTGAAGAACTTTGGTGAGAACTTCAAAGTCTGTCTTGCAGTTCTTGTAGGGAAACTGACCTGTTGCCAACTCCACCTAAGAGAATTAAAGCATTAAAGGGTAGGGAGACACAAGTCACTTTTAGGACAAAATGCACTTGGGTAAATAAAGAAAACAAAAATGGAGCCAATATGGTGGTTGGACTCCTTAGACCCTTTATCTTACCAATGAGATCCCGAGACTCCACACGTCTGCTCGGATGTCATAGTCCGGTTTGGTCGGATCTGGAGGATCAATTCGCTCAGGCTGAGAAAAAAAATAATTCTAGTTGCAGACAATGTTCCGTGTATTGCTCAGTCATCTTCTGTAGGGAAATGCTGGGACTATAGAGGAACATCAGTCACCCACAACCTCAATAACAGCCCTACATGAGCGGCAGCAGATCTTGCTAGCTGTATGGGCAGACCAAACAGACATACTGCTACTCACATCACTTCTGCATGTCAGCATATTGTGGCTGTGTATACAGATCTGCATGGGCACCTAACAGGGTATACTATAGGCATGAGACAGGCCTGCCCACCTAGGTTAGGTCCAGGGCTGTCTCCTTTACGACACCAACCTTCGCAATTACACTAATACAAGGGGGCTCCCTCCTTTTTACAGGGCTGCCATCATGTCTGATCACAGCATTAAAGGGATTACCCACCAGTAACAGAGTTTTCTTAGGGCTTTGTACTACAGCCTGGATTGTGCACCTCTATAACATCACTATATCAACAGCTGTAATGATGTCATTTTTGTCATTGGACAATTACTTTAAACATATAATGTCTTGGCAGATTAGAGCCATTTGGCCCATCTCGTCTGCCCAATATTACGAATACTTATGAATGGTACTTGTCGATTGGTAAGTGATATTACAGCACACAAACTTTATAGAGGGAGCCCTCATCTATAAATCAGACATAGAGCCAAGGGGCGTTGCTAGGGTCGGTATCACACGGTGCAGTAGAAAATCGTGTCATTTCTCTGTATACTGGGCTGTAGGAGGGCTCAATTTTTGCGCAGTGATGTGTAGTTTTTATCAGTACCAATTTTGCGTATATGTGAAACGTCGATCACTTTTTATATAGATTTTCTGGGATGTGAACAAAAAGCAGCAATTTTGGACTTTTTTCTAATGTTTACACTGTTCCCCATATTGAATCATTAATGTTTAATATGTTTGTTTATTTTATCTATCTTTTTGCACTTTGTTTTTAATGGGAAAAGGGGGATTTTTATTTTTATTGGGGAAGGGGGCTTACTCACATTTTGAAAAAACTTCTACTGTGTGTCCCCATAGGGGTTAACAGGGGGATTAAAAGGGGTTGTGCGCTGCCTTTCAGAGCTCCGCTCGCAGCGTCCGGAAGTTCATTACTCCGAACGCTGTGTGGGGGCTTCCGTGTTCACGGCCGCCCCCTCGTGACGTCACGCTCGCCCCCTCAACCAAAGTCTATGGGAAGGGGGCGTGACAGCGGTCACGCCCCCTTCCCATAGACTTTCGTTGAGGGGGTGGGCGTGACATCACGAGGGGGCGGGCGTGACGTCACGAGGGGGCAGCCGCGAACACGGAAGCCCGCACACAGCGCTCGGAGTAATTATCTTCCGGATGCTGCGAGCGGAGCTCTGAAAGGCAGCGCACAACCCCTTTAAGAGGCCAACACATTCTTATACAATACACCAGTGGTCTCCAAACTATGGACCTTCTGCAAAACTACAACTTACAGCATGCCTGGAGAGCCAAAGGCTGTTCAGGCATGCTGGGGGTTGTAGTCTGCAACAGCAGGAGATCCATTGTTTGAATACCACTGTAATACACTAACCTCATGTAGTCTCCATACATATGTAACTCCTTCCATTCAGGAACATTTGTGAAGGGGGGGTCCGCAGCTGAGGTGATTAAGAAGAGGAGGGCACTGGACAAATGGCACAGGCAGATTCCTGGATTAGATAGCCTTTGACCTCTCCAGATTGCCCCCCTCCTCTCTGACCTCTCTGACTGGAGGTGCACAGCATAGAAGTTCATGTAAATGTCGCTGTGCACATCCAGTCTGTATTTAGCTGCTTAGTGTTACTCACTGTGCAACTGCTGGGTCCCAGACTGCAGTTGCACAGTGTGTGACATGGATGGGACGGAAGCACTGGAGTCAGGGTGTCACCCCACTAGAGGGTGTCTCCCGATGTGGTCCGCACCCTTCTAGCAACGCCACCAATACAGCCACTACAATGATTTGCTGTCAATCTGGGAGACTACTCCATATCATGTATAATGGTTGATGCTCAGACACCTGATCATCAGCTCAATGTTTTATGACAAAAGGTTTGTCCACGTAAAGAGAAAAAAAAAAATAATAAATTAAAAAAGACCACCCCTCCCCCACATTACATCCTCAATAGTTCTCTCACCGCCATGTAAGCAGCACAACCCGCACTTCTGGTTTTGGCCTTAGAGTCCACAAGGCGGCCACTTATGCCAAAGTCACAAAGCTTAATCTGTCCGCTGGCATCTAGCAATATATTGGAAGGCTTGACATCCCGGTGTATGACGCCATGCTTCTCCTTTAGATAATACAACGCGTTCACTATCTGTAAGAATAAAATGGGAAGAACTAGCTGATACAACATGCTGGCAAGTCCTTTGTTTTATTCTGCACCAAAACCTCTCATAGGTTATGTTCTGTCAGATCAACACTCACCGCTACAGTCATCTTTCCCAGGATGCTCTCTGGAATGGGGCCCTGGATCCTCTTCTTCAGTTTTTCGGCACATGTCCCCATCAGCTCCATGGCTATGAATACATCTGTCTGTGGAGGCGGCCCAGCAACAGAGTTACAATTGGTAGAAGTACAGCCGAATTCTTGTTTCATACATATGTTTATGGCCGGGTTCACAGCTGCCGGTAGCATCAAGCTTTGTTTTGTTCTTCTGCTCCAATGACTGAGCAGATTAAAGGGGTTATCCAGGAAAAAAAATGTTTTTTTTATATATCAACTGGCTCCAAAAAGTTAAAAAGATTTGTAAATTACTTCTATTAAAAAAATCTTAATCCTTTCAGTACTTATGAGCTTCTGAAGTTAAGGTTGTTCTTTTCTGTGTAAGTGCTCTCTGATGACACCTGTCTGGGGAAACGCCCAGTTTAGAAGCAAATCCCCTTAGCAAACCTCTTCTAAACTGGGCGTTTCCAGAGACAGGTGTCATCAGAGAGCACTTACACAGAAAAGAACAACCTTAACTTCAGAAGCTCATAAGTACTGAAAGGATTAAGATTTTTTAATAGAAGCAATTTACAAATCTGTTTAACTTTCTGGAGCCAGTTAATATAGATAGAAGATCCTTAAAGGACATCTGCAGCGTGATTAACACTTATCTCCTATCCACAGGATAGGGGATAAGTGTTTGATCGCGGGGGGTCCAACCGCTGGGACCCCCTGTGATCTCCTGTACGGGGCCGCAGCTGTCCCGTGCAGGGGGCATGCCAGCCGCAGCATGACGTTGCAGCCGGCACGCCTCCTCCATACATTTCTATGGGAGAGGCGGGGGGGCAGCGTTCGTGCCTCCCGGGCTCCCCCATAGAACTGTATGGGGACGGGGAGGAGACAGGGCGTCACCGTCGACCTCTAGGTCGACGCTACGTCACAATGAGCGCAAATGGCGGCGCCCTGTTAGGGAGATCGAGGGGGTCCCAGCGGTTGGACCCCCGCAATCAAACACTTATCCCCTATCTTGTAGATAGGGGATAAGTGTATATTGCGCTGCAGTTGTCCTTTAATGCAAAGATTTGAACACCTGCTGCAGTTTATCAAAAGGGTAGTCTTAAAGGGGTACTCCCCTGGAAATATTTTTTTTTTTTTTTTTTTTTTTTTTTTTTTAAATCAACTGGTGCCAGAAAGTTAAACAGATGTGTAAAATTACTGAAATTAAAAAATCTTAATCCTTCCAGTACTTTTTAGGGGCTATATACTACAGAGGAAATGCTTTACTTTTTAGATTTCTCTGATGTCATGACCACAGTGCTCTCTGCTGACCTCTGTCATCTATTTTAGGAACTGTCCAGAGTAGAAGAAAATCCCCATAGCAAACATATGCTGCTCTGGACAGTTCCCAAAATGGACAGCAGAGGTCAGCAGAGAGCACTGTGGTCATGACAGAGGAAATGCATTTCTTTTTTTCATTTCTCTTTAGTATACAGCCCTTAAAAAGTACTGGAAGGGTAAAGATTTTTTAATAGAAGTAATTTACAAATCTTTGTAACTTTCTGGCACCAGTTGATAAAAATAAAAAATAAAAAAAGCAAGGATGGAGGTAAGAGCCCTCCCGCTGTCCTCTCAGGGATTTTGCACCAAGTGACAAGATCAGCTCCTCTGGGCTACTGGAGTCAGATTTTTCCTGGCCTGATCAGTGATGCCGGGCATTAGCAGTGGGTCCTGGGTGCTCATAGCTTTACAGAATAGGAGCAGCACAAGGGCATGCATGTACACCTGATATCCTTCAGGGGTTAAGAGGTCCCAAAAATTTTAAACGCACTGGCCTGGTTCCCTCAATGTCTCTGATTTTAGTCTTAGACAGATAGCAACCAATCACTGCTAATTTTGAGAAACAAAAGCAGATATCAGATACCCATAAATCCAGGCCAATGTATACCCTCTGTGGCTTTAACTCCCTCCTATTCTTCAGCACTATTTCACTGTATTGTAATAGAGACACATAATTGCATCCATATTGTGGCCTAGCATGACCGTGGGTCTGATAATCCAAACAGACAGCTGTCATCACACCCATGATTGGGCCAGAGCTTAAGGTCGGGATACAGACAAAAATGCATCTGTAATAAAGGGTACTCTGGTGCTTAGATATTTTATCCCCTCTCCAAAGGATAGGGGATAAGATGACTGATCGCAGGGGTCCCGCAGCTGTCACGCCCCCTCCCACAGGTTGGCATTAAGGGGCGGAGGCGTGACGTCACACGGGGGCGGAGGCGTGACGTCACACGGGGGCGGAGGCGTGACGTCACACGGGGGCGGAGGCGTGACGTCACACGGGGGCGGAGGCGTGACGTCACACGGGGGCGGAGGCGTGACGTCACACGGGGGCGGAGGCGTGGCGTCACACGGGGGCGGAGGCGTGGCGTCACACGGGGGCGGAGGCGTGGCGTCACACGGGGGCGGAGGCGTGGCGTCACACGGGGGCGGAGGCGTGGCGTCACACGGGGGCGGCCCTGTGGTCGTCGGTAATCAGACCCGGAGCGAACATGCTCAGGAGATTGATTTTAACTGGGGTGCCGCGTGCAAGATCACAGGGGTCCCCAGCGGCGGGACCCTCACGATCATGCATCTTATCCCCTATCCTTTGGATAGGGGATAAGATGTCTAAGCGCCAGAGTACCCCTTTAAGTTGGTGTGAATACAGCCCAAAGGAGGCCCATAAGACTATGTTCACCATACAGATTGCCCATAGCATCCATGTCCGTGCAACACAATACACTACTCCACTGTTGGCAAAAAATAATCACAGGAAATGGTTAATATGGTCTTTACAACACTGGCTGATGTTTAAAAGCCAGTGTTTCTCAACCAGGGTGCCTCCAGCTGTTGCAAAACTACAACTCCCAGCATATGCGGACAGCTTTTGAAACAGCAGGAGGCACCCTGGTTAGGTAACACTGCTATAAGCACAAGCTCACTGGTCACTAACCTTACAGCTAGGTGTAATGCCATGCACTGTATGGGAACAATAGCAGGACTATAAATGACACAAAAGCTGTTGATATAGCGATACACTTACATTTGTTATAAAAGTGCCATAACACTGGACGATGTAGGGACAGTCATGGCTCTTCAGGACAACATCCAAGTCCATCAAGATCCTTTTATTCTCTTCCTTGTTACCAGAACGACGCATTTGCTGCAAAACAAAACCAGGTATTCAGTAGGTGAAATAATGTCAACAGATTAAATGACGTCACCTATTGCCCTCTAGTAGCTCTGACTCCCCACAACTTACCCTGGTTAAGGGTCAGGATGCAATGTACACAGATATAGGGGGCCTCAGTGACCAGACAGCTGTATGACCCATGTGACTGATTTATGGGAACACTGGAAAGAAGAACGCTCCGTGCATCAGATATCCATCCATCACTTACCTTCACCGCAATGACGTGCCCCGTCTTCTTAAATCTCATCTTCCACACTTGTCCGCAAGTCCCACTGCCGATCTCCCCCAAGTTCTCCAAGTCATTTATATCCGCCTGGTATTTCTAGGTGTAAGGAATAGCAGAGGTTAATATCACCCAGCTCTGCCATGCTGGGCGGTATACCTGTTCATAGCAAATACCGAAATTTTTTTCTGCACGATATGAATTTTTCCCCATACCGCTATACCGGTTTGGCCCCTCCCCCTCGGGAATGAATGAAATATGTGACCCCCGAGCGCTGTTCTGCCCCCCCGATTATTAGCCCAGCACTGCGTTGTCCCCATCGGGGTACTACTCACATATGTCAGCGCTGCCCTCCTTGTCCTCCTGTTTGTTGCGGCCGCTGGTGCCGACACTCTATACCAGTGGTCTTCAACCACCAGATGTTGCAAAACTACAACTCCCAGCATGCCCGGACAGCCGTTGGCTGTCCGGGCATGCTGAGAGTTGCAGTTTTGCAACATCTGGAGGTCCGCAGGTTGAAGACCACTGCTCTATACTGTATCCCTATGCCAAGGCTGCAAAAGGTAAACAAAATAAACTCTCACCTTCCCCGTCAGTCCGGACCAGCTTCCTAGTGAATGGAACATCGGAGAGCCGTCAGCCTATCACTGGCCGCAGCGATGTTCCGCCTCGGCCGGTGATAGGTTGAGCCCACTGTCATGGAAGGAGCCGGCTTCTTACATGACAGTGGGCTCAGCCTATCATTGGCCGAGGCGGAACAACGCTGCAGCCGGTGATAGGCTGATGGCTCCCCGACTTTCACGTCTCCAGGAAGAGCGTAAGGCCGACATAGGAACACGCGTTATTTTTTTTTTTTGTTTTTTTTACCTTTTGCAGCCCGGGCATAGGATACAGTATAGAGTGTCAGCGCCAGCGGCCGCAACAAACAGGAGGACGAAGAGGCAGCGCTTGCGGGTGACGTGAGTAGTACCCGGAGTATACTGTTCTATCCCGTAGAACCGTCATAAATTACAAAAATACCGCAATACACATATTTGGCCATACCGCCCAGCCCTACCTGGGGTCACCTGTCAATCATATTGAGCCCACTAAGCAGTGCCTCAGCAGTCTCACACACCGGGCACCTGATCTGTGAGCAGAGGACTGGCTACCAGAGATCCCAGCAACATCATCTGATCTAACTGGAAAATGCTGTGGGTGACCACACCAAATATTGAACAAATTTACTAATATAGTGTTATCAACAAATCGTACTGGGCTTAGCAAGTTTCTGCATGACTCCCCCCCTGACAGTAAGTTGTGTAGTCCTCTCATTCTCACGGTGATGTTATCTCAGCAGCTCCTGGCTCCTCTCTCCCAAGACAACATATCATCCTCTCTGCCTCTGGAAGTGTGACTGGGTCTTGTTTCTGAACCCTGCCCCCTTGAGTGACTGTCATCACCTCTGACCAGCCCCTATAGCTACATATATCTTATTTGGACATTTAGGGAGAATGAGTGTGGTTACTGCATGGTGCCTTGTGATAAACAATGAAGGAGGAGCAGACAGGGAATGAATGCAGAAGGTGCTGTAACCTTACTGTGCATGGGTCTGCTGTGAAAGGAGATGTGTCACAGATCTGAGTGGGGGAACTGACAGGAGTGCTGTGTGTGTGTGTGTGTGTGTGTGTGTGTGTGTGTGCATGCGTGCGGGGGGGTTGGGATGGAGAGCTGAGGGAAAGCAATGCATTCTGGTAATTGTACTGAGGAACTGCTCACCCAGGAAGCACAGAACCAAGATCCCCAAAATAAATTGGATTTTTTGCTAGGTTTCAGAACTGGGGCAGAAAGGTAAGCAATGCCATTTTCCTTTTTTTTTCCCCTCTTGACATCACAATACCCCTTTAATGAAAAGATAGTGACACCTTGTCTATATACTATGCTTCCACAAATGTATAGTATTACACATGTGCCATGTATATATAAAAGAGTAAAAAGTATTCGGACACCTACAGGAGCCTTTAGGAGACTCCATTCTATGTTGCAGCTCAGTTCCACTGAAGTGATAGGAGCCAAGTTGTAATACCTCTGATGAAGCTGGTTCTCCAGCGAAACGTCGTCAGGACTTTTGATATTTGAACCAGCAGCATTTTGGGTCAGCCTTAGCTCTATTATTAGGCAGCCATTCGAGCGGCCCATGAGACAAAGTGGCACACCGTATCTTGGCAATTCTGAACATCTAATAGTTATCAGTGCATGACAAGCTGTGTTTTTAATCAACTCTTGTGTGATACTGACACCTAGTGGTGGCAAGGTGAATTACTAGAATAGTAAATCTTCAGTTTTATCTTTAGTATACAATAAAGGTTATATTTTAACACTTTTATTTGGGGGGGGGGGGTTCTAGTTGAGGGTACACCTTCGGGGTTATCTCCCATTTGTTGTTAAGTTGTGATACAACATACAACCTGAGGACAGGCGGGGTTCTGTTTTTGGACAACCACTTTGTGATTTCTTTTCACTGGGACTGAATGAAGAACCTTGATTACCCTGGGGCACCATACTTTTGTCCGATAGTCTATACAGTTCTAGGTCTCACCTGCCCATCGATCGCTAGGAACCCAGTCTGCTTGTATATTTCTTGCAGCTTCTGGTCAATTTCCGTGCTGGAAAAAAATACAAAAAACTGAAAAATAAGCGCATGTCAGATGCCGTAAGGATACAGAAGGAACGATCTAGCTGTGTTTCTTGGAGATCAGGATTGTGGGGGACTCTAGTACCAAGCAGCAGATGGCAAATAGTGGGAGTATACAGTGAAGAAATAATGAGCGTCCAACATATCCCAGGAAGATGTCACTCTTTGCTCTGATATATTTTAAAGGGGTACGCCGGTGGAAAACTTTTTTAAATTTTGTATTTTTTTAATTAACTGGTGCCAGAAAGTTTAACAGATTTGTAAATTACTTCTCTAAAAAAAAGTTTTACCCTTCCAGTACTTATTAGCTGCTGTATGCTACAGAGGAAATTCTTTTCTTTTTGAATACGTTTTTTTTCTTGTCCACAGAGCTCTCTGCTAACACCTAATGCCAGTATCAGGAACTGTCCAGAGCAGGAGAAAATCCCCATAGCAAACCTCTGCTGCTCTGGACAGTTCCTGATAAGGGCATCAGGTGTCAGCAGAGAGCACTGTGGACAAGAAAAAAAAAAAAAAAAAAAGAGAAAGAAAACAAGAAATTCAAAAAGAAAACAATTTCCTCTGTTGCATACAGCTGCTATTAAGTACTGGAAGGGTAAAGATTTTTTTAATAGAAGTCATTTACAAATCTGTTTAACTTTCTGGCACCAGTTGATTTAAAAAAAAAATTAAAAAAATTAGATATATATATCTATCTATATGTGTCTAAGACTGCAGAACTCCTTTTTAAAGGGGTATTTTGGTGAAAAAAAAAAAATTATATATATATATATATATATATATATATATATATATTTATATATAAATATAAAATCACCAAAATACCCCTTTAAAAAGCAGTACTGCAGTCTTAGACACTTATCCCCAATCCGCAGGATAGGGGATAAGTGTCTGATCGCGGGGGTCCGACCGCTGGTACCCCCTGCTATTTCCCATATGGGACCCGGCATTGCCGCAGCTAATGCGCTAGTGTCTAGGGCTGCAGATCTCCTTTAAACACAGGGAACTATGACAGAAGGCAGCATTTTCCAACCAGGGTGCCTCCAGCTGTTGCAAAACTACAATTCCCAGCATGCCCAGACAGCCTATGGCTGGGAGTTGTAGTTTTGCAACAGCTGGAGGCACCCTATTTGGGAAACACTGAAATAAAGTAAAATATTGGGAAAATAAGCAACAGCTAAGCAAACCTCATCACTTACACAATGCTTACAAATGACCACTAGGTGGCAACATGGCATCATTTTTTGTCATCCAGGTAGGAGTACTGGTTAGAGATAAGAGGATTTGTCCCAATGGTCTCCAGTATATCAAGGCAATATAAGCCGAATATCAATGTGGGGGGATCAGCCTGTTCACAGCGGACTGACTGGACTAGATACAAAATAAGCCAAATGACACTTATAAGAGGCCTCCCTTACCAATAAGCTGATCACAAAGTGTCTTCTTGCTCTAAACTGCTATCTCTGGGGAACCGGACGAGAAATGTTCAACTTCCCTGCAGGGCCACCCAAGGCGAAATGAACCCCTTAAGGACCAGGTCAATTTTATTTTTGAGTTTTTGTTTTTTCCTCCTCGCCTTCTAAAATCCGTATGTTGAAACGATGGTATGTCGGGGCCATCGTAGGTCGGGTCTATATATATATATACATATCTACATATCTACATATCTACATATCTACCTATATATATATAAAAAAAAAGTTTTTTCCTGGACAACCCCTTTAAGATCCATACACATCCGCATATGAACTCTGCACTTATTGAACTTTTATCTTTAGGAGAAGTCTAGGAAAAAGGTTTCCCAACTAGTGTGCATCCAGCTATAAAACTAAAAGTCCCAGCATACCTAGATGACAGAACGGGATGCCATATTGCCACCTAGTGGTCAGTTGTAGGGAGTGTGTAAGAAATGGGGATTGGTTAGCTGTCATTTACAATGTTCCCAGTGATTTACTTATATCAGCGTTTCCCAACCAGGGTGCCTCCAACTGTTGCAAACTACAACTCCCAGCATGCCCGGACAGCCGAAGGCTGTCCGGGCATGCTGGGAGTTGCAGTTTTGCAACAGTTAGAAGCACAATGGTTAGGAAACACTGGTCTAGGACAATGCTTGGCTTGAATATTTTACTACAAATATGAGATTTTATATGCTTACGCTTATTTACAGATAACAGTGTGTTATGAAATTACATGGTGACGCACATTACAGTTTGCTGCACGTGCTGGTACGAGCATTGTTATGTTGGCATGTCATTTTGACATTTTTCCAATGTATTGTGCTTGGGAGGCACAAATCGTAATGTGATGCCTGTCTAAAGTAGTGTTTCCCAACCAGGGTGCCTCCAGCTGTTGAAAAACTACAACTCCCAGCATGCATGGTCTGTCAGTGCATGCTGGGAGTTGTAGTTTTGCAACAGCTGGAGGCATCCTGGTTGAGAAACCCTGTTCTAAAGCATGCCCATCTAAAGCAAGGTTTCCCAACCAGGGCACCTCCAGCTGTTGCACAACTACAACTCCCAGCATGCATGGTCTGTCAGTGCATGCTGGGAGTTATAGTTTTGCAACAACTGGAGGCATTCTGGTTAGGAAACACTGTTCTAAAGTGTGCCCGTCTAAACCATGCCCGTCTAAACCATGCCCGTCTAAACCATGCCCGTCTAAAGCAGTGTTTCCCAACCAGGGTGCCTTCAGCTGTTGCAAAACTACAACTCCCAGCATACCCAGACAGCCAAACCCTGTCTGGACATGCTGGGAGTTGTAGTTTTGCAACAGCTGGAGGCACCCTGGTTCGGAAACACTGGTCTAACGTATGCCCATCTAAAGTATGCGACTCATTTATGTACCTGTTACATGATAAATTATGTTTAAAGTTAATAAATCGAGATGAGCGAACTTACAGTAAATTCGATTCGTCACGAACTTCTCGGCTCGGCAGTTGATGACTTTTCCTGCATAAATTAGTTCAGCTTTCAGGTGCTCCCGTGGGCTGGAAAAGGTGGATACAGTCCTAGGAGACTCTTTCCTAGGACTGTATCCACCTTTTCCAGCCCACCGGAGCACCGGAAGGCTGAACTAATTTATGCAGGAAAAGTCATTAACTGCCGAGCCGAGAAGTTCATGACGAATCAAATTTACTGTAAGTTCGCTCATCTCTATTAATAAATATGTTTAAAAAAATTGCATGAAGGTGCCTATTTCATGTTAAGTGCTAAGAGACAATAGACAAATACTAATAGAAGTGTACTTGGGATGTATACAACTTTTATTTTGCCATTTATGAGTGTGTTAAAAATTGTGAAAAACCCTGGCAGCAAAAGGATTGAAGGGAATCTCCCATAATGTTACCGACCAGGTCTTCCACCAGAGAAGGCGGAAAGATTGTGAGGTTGAGGTAAAGGGTGTCTCCAATACCATTCATTACCAAAGTTATCATGACCACAGTGCTCTCTGCCGACCTCTCTGTCCATTTTAGGAACTGTCAGGAGCAGGATAGGTTTGCTATGGGGATTTTCTCCTACTCTGGACAGTTCTTAAAATGGACAGAGATGTCAGCAGAGAGCACTGTGCTCGTGATGTCAGCAGAGAGCACCGTGTTCCAAAAAATAAAAGAATTTCTATTCTATAAAAAAAAAATCCTTACCCTTCCAGTACTTATTAGCAGCTGTATACAACAGAGGAAATTGCTTTCTTTTTGGATCTTTTTTTTTTTTTTTTTTTTCTTTCCACAGTGCTCTCTGCCGACACCTGAAGCCCGTATCAGGAACTGTCCAGAGCAGGAGAAAATCCCCATAGCAAACCTATAGCGCTGTGGACAGTTCCTATGGGGATTTTCTCCTGCTCTGGACAGTTCCTGATACGGGCAATAAGTGTTAGCAGAGAGCTCTGTGGACAAGAAAAACAAATTTTTTCAAAAAGAAAAGAATTTCCTCTGTAGCATACAGCTTCTAATAAGTACTGGAAGGGTAAAAAAAAAAATATTAATAGAAGTAATTTACAAATCTGTTTAACTTTCTGCCACCGGAGTACCCCTTTTACCATTTCTAAAACACAGAATACACACTTACCTCTCCAAGCTCCGCTGTGTCAGGTAGTTGTTTTGCGGTAGGCTCAGCATGTGCCGTGGTCGGGCCGGCAATGAAGTGTGATGGTGCGTGGGGTTGTCAGGACGGGTGTGTCCATCATTGGCTAGAGGAAGCTGTAAGGCTGCACAAAAAAAAAAGGGGTAGAGGGTGGTATGTAGAAGAGGGAGAAAGCATGGCCAACAGAGATAAGCACTGAGCAGTGTCCCCCACTATCCCCACACCCCATGCAATGTACCCCCATATTAATCTTATCGCCCTTTAACTTGTTCCCTCTCGGCCTCTGTTAGGTTCTTCTGAGCTCATGCTCCATACAAAGCCTACATGCTGTGTCCACACTGCATGCAACATTCCCCCTCCCATGCACAAAGACAGGTGGGTAGAGCAATGCCAAGCCGGAGCAGCGGAGGGGACGTGTGTACAAAAGGGTCAGAACAAAGAAACAACAACAAAAAAAGCAGTGGGTGCATGTTAAAGAGTGACATATAAGGAGGAGGAGGAGGAGGAGGTTAGCTGGGCCTGGAGCAAGTGAAGAGCGGAGAAGGACGATCCGGTACCTGCTCTCTGGGATGGAGCGGGCGTGGGGCTTAGAGTGATGAGAATAACTGGGGGGAAAAAAATAGGGGGGAAAAAAACAAAAAAATAAAATCAACAAAAAATACAGAGCAACCTAGGAGATAAAAGGAGACAATGGGAAGAGGGGGACAGAACAGTAGGGTCGGGTGTGAACAGAGGGGAACACATCGTATGAGAATGAGGAACGTAAGAAGACAGACTGGATGGCAAGAAGACGATGTATGAGGAATCACATCACTTCCCCTACAAATGCCAGTGGTCTCAAACTGTGGCCCTCCAGATGTTGCAAAACTTCAACTCCCAGCATGCCCAGACAGCCGTTGGCTGTCCGGGCATGCTGGGAGTTGAAGTTTTGCAACATCTAGAGGGCCCACAGTTTGAGACCACTGCAGTATAGACTACTGAGGGTCTCCCTAATAACGGTACAAGATCTCCAGCTCCATTCACCTTTCACGATCAAGCAAGACCCCCACCTACTTCTCCCAGAAACCTTGAGGGTGCGTTCACACGCTCTTTGTTTTTGCAGGTTTTCCGCAGCGTATTTGAAAGGGGGCGGGCTCTTCTCTGCTTTCCATAGCAGATTGTCCGCGGCGGAATTTACGCGGCGGAAAATCCGCCGCAGTCCCTACTGACTTCAATGGGGCTTGCGGCGGATTTTCCGCAGCGTAAATTCCTTTGTGGAAAATCTGATGCGGATAGCCAAGAAGAGCCCGCCCCCTTTCAAATACGCAGCGGAAAACCCGCAAAAACAATGAGCCTGTGAATGCACCGAGCCAATAACCACCAACCCCGCTAAATGCTAAAGGGGTCAAAAGATTAATACTTGGGATACTCCCCTGGAAAACATGGGAACCCTAAATAGAAACAAAATCTTTGGGGTCTCCTCCAGCCCACCATACGTAGATGTTCTTGTCAAATATAGATAATCTTCCTTGTAGGATATTATTGGATCCAACAGTGAGTTTACATATGGTCAGGTCTCATTCTGGAGAAACCCACTATTAAAGGGGTACTTTCCTGGAAAACTTATTTCTTAATCAACTGGTGTCAGAAAGTTAAACAGATTTGTAAATTACTTCTATTAAAAAAATCTTAATCCTTCCAGTACTTTTTAGCGGCTGTATACTACAGAGGAAATGATTTTCCTTTTAGGATTTCTCTGATGTCACGACCACAGTGCTCTCTACTGACCTCTGCTGTCTATTTTAGGAACTGTCCAGAGAAGAAGAAAATCCCCATAGCAAACATATGCTGCTCTGGACAGTTCCTAAAATGGACAGCAGAGAGCACTGTGGTCATGACATCAGAGAAATCTAAAAAGAAAAGCATTTCCTCTGTAGTATACAGCCCATAAAATGTATTGGAAGGATTAAGATTGTTTAATAGAAGTGATTTACAAATCTGTTTAACTTTCTGGCATCAGTGGATTAAAAAAAAAAAAAGTTTTCTACAGGAGTACCCCTTTATTTTTAAATCAAAATCAACGGGTGCCAGAAAGTTAAACAGATTTGTAAATTACTTCTATTAAAAAAAATCTTAATCCTTCCAGTACTTATGAGTTGTTATATGCTCCACAGGAAGTTATTTTTCCATTTTGAATTTCCTTTCTGCCTGATCACAGTACTCTCTGCTGACACCTCTGTCCATTTTAGGAACTGTCCAGAGTAGGAGCCAATCCCCATAGCAAACCTCTCCTGCTCTGGACAGTTCCTAAAAATGGACAGAGGTGTCAGCAGAGAGCACTGTGGTCAGACAGAAAAGAAATTCAAAAAGAAATGAACTTCCTGTGGAGCATACCGCAGCTGATAAGTACTGGAAGGATTAAGATTTTTTTAAATAGAAGTAATTTACAAATCTGTTTAACTTTCTGGCACCCGTTGATTTAAAAAAAATAAATAAAAAAAAAAAGTTTTCCAGGGAAGTACCCCTTTAATAGTGTGTTTCTCCAGAATGAGACCTGACCATATGTAAACTCACTGTTGGATCCAATAATATCCCTAAAAGGAAGATTACCTATATTTGACATCTACGTATCGTGGGCTGGAGGAGGCCCCAAAAGTTTTGTTTCTATGTAGGGTTCCCATACACGTCTCAACAGGTCGACCATCTTGTGTATGGGGGGTATACAAACTATCCACCAGCAATCTTTAGGGCAAGATGGAAGGCCTACTTAAAGGGGTTATCCAGGAAAAAATATATACCGTATTTTTTGCCATATAAGACGCACTTTTTCTTCCCCAAAACTGGGGGGGAAAAGTCGGTGCGTCCTATTCGGCGAATGCACCCCTATCGCGGCGGTCCCTGCGGCCATAAACGGCCGGGACCCGCGGCTAATAATGGACATCACCGATCGCGGCGATGCCCTGTATTAACCCTTCAGACGCGGCGATCAAAGCTGACCGCCACGTCTGAAGGGAAAGTGACACTAACCCGGCTGTTCAGTCGGGCTGTTCGGGACCACCATGATTTCACCGCGGCGGTCCCGAACAGCCCGACTGAATTGCCGGGTTAGTGCTTACAGGACACCGGGAGGGACCTTACCTGCCTCCTCGGTGTCTTCTCCTTTCAGGGATCCCCTGTATGGCCGGCGCTCTCCTTCCTCGTCATCACATCGTCGCGTATGTGCGTCGGCGTGCGTAACGACGTGATGGCGGCGACTAAGAACGAGGATACCCGGCCGGCAGCAGAGACGTTCCGGAGCGACGGGGACACGGCGACAGCGATGGAGCGACATCCAGGGCAGCGGTGACGGGTCCGGAGCGGCGGGGACACGTGAGTATTACCTCCTATGCAGTGGTCTTCCATCTGCGGACCTCCAGATGTTGCAAAACTACAACTTCCAGCATGCCCGGACAGCCAACGGCTGTCCGGGCATGCTGGGAGTTGTAGTTTTGCAACATCTGGAGGTCCGCAGATTTAAGACCACTATTGGGTTCAAAATCTTTATTTTTTAGATTTTGCACCTATAAATTGAGTGCGTCTTATACGCCGGTGCGTCCTATAGGGCGAAAAATACGGTAAATATATATATTTTTTTATCTCAACTGGCTCAAGAAAGTTAAACAGATTTGTAATTGACTTCTATTAACCTCTTAAGGACGCAGGGCGTACCTGTACGCCCTGCGCCTTGTCCAGGTGTTTAAAACATGGTCACGCCGTGACCCCACATCATCCCGGCTCGGTCCCGGCTGTTAATGATAGCCAGGACCCTGTGCCGCGTGCTATTAACCCTTCAGATGTGGCGATCAAAGTTGATCGCCGCGTCCAAAACGAAAGTAAAAGCTTCTAAAAGCTTCCCGGTAGCTCAGTCGGGGTGATCGAGACTATCGCGATAAAATCGCGAGCAGAGGTGCCCTTACCTTGCTCCGTTGCGTACGATTGTCGTTTGATTGCTCCAAGCCTGAGCTACAGGCTTGAGCAATTGAGCCCCTAGAACGCTGATCCATGCAAAGCTATGGCTTTGCAGGGATCAGTGTAAAAGATCAGTGTGTGCAGTGTTATAGGTCCCTATGAGAGCTATAACACTGCAAGAAAAAAGTGGGGGAAAAAAAGTTAATAAAGGTCATTTAACCCCTTCCCTAATAAAAGTTTGAATCACCCCCCTTTTCCCATAAATAAAAATAAACATATGTGGTATCGCCACGAGCGTAAATGTCCGAACTATAAAAATATATCGTTAATTAAACCGCACAGTCAATGGCGTACGCGCAAAAAAATTCCAAAGTCCAACATAGCGTATTTTTGGTCACTTTATATCCTGAAAAAAAATGAATAAAATGTGATCAAAAAGTCCGATCAATACAATAATGGTACCGATAAAAACTTCAGATCACGGCGCAAAAAATGAGCCTCATACCGGCCCGTCATAGGGGTCAGAAGATGAGAATTTTTAACGTATACATTTTCCTGCATGTAGTTATGATTTTTTCCAGAAGTGCGACAATATCCAACCTATATAAGTAGGGTATCATTTTAACCGTATGGACCTACAGAATAAAGAAAAGGTGTCATTGTTACCGAAAAATTCACTGCGTAGAAACGGAAGCCCCAAAAAGTTACAAAATGACATTTTTTCTTCAATTTTGTCGCACAATTAATTTTTTTCCCGTCTCGCCGTGGATTTTTTGGCAAAATGACTGATGTCACTGCAAAGTAGTTGGATGGCGCAAAAAATAAGCCATAATATGGAATTTTATGTGCAAAATTGAAAGCGTTTTGATTTTTAGAAGGTGATAAAGAAAAAATGAAAATGGAAAAACGCCTAGTCCTTAAGGGGTAAAAAAAAAAAATCTTAATCCTTCCAGTACTTATGAGCTGCTGAAGTTGAGTCGTTCTTTTCTGTCTAAGTGCTCTCTGATGACACGTGTCTCGGGAACTGTCCAGAGTAGAAGAAAATCCCCATAGCAAACCTCTTCTAATCTGTGCAGTTCCCGAGACAAGCAGAGATGTCAGCAGAGAGCACTGTTGCCAGACAGAAAAGAACAACTCAACTTCAGCAGCTGATAATTATTGAAAGGATTAAGACTTTCTGGAGCCAGCTAAAATAAAAAAATAAAGTTTTTTTCCTGGAATACCCCCTTTAAATGTTATTTGCCTATCACCTCTATGGCAGTATGCCCCTTGCTGCAGCTCACCGGCGTTCACAAAACTACAACTCCCACCACGAGCCTCTCCGTCATTCTCAAAACTACAACTCCCATCCGGTGCCTCTCCGTCATTCTCAAAACTACAACTCCCATCCTGTGCCTCTCCGTCATTCTGAAAACTACAACTCCCATCCTGTGCCTCTCCGTCATTCCCAAAACTACAACTCCCATCCTGTGCCTCTCCGTCATTCCCAAAACTACAACTCCCATCATGTGCCTCTCCGTCATTCTCAAAACTACAACTCCTATCATGTGCCTCTCCATTCTCAAAACTACAACTCCCATCCTGCAGCTCTCTTGGGTTCCCAATACTACAACTCTCAATCCAAGGCTCTTTGTCGATCACAAAACTACAACTCCCATAATGCTCTGACATCCTTCAGCTGAAGTTATAGTTCTGTGAGGCGCAGGATGGGGAGCACTGCTCTGGGGTCACTGCCATGGCCTATGGGGGTCTTTGGGTAGGTTGCCCACTGACCATGGCACAGATAAGGCAGACTAGCCGGTATTGCCCACGAGTCTCTATAGCAGTGGTCTCCAACCTGCGGACCTCCAGATGTTGCAAAACTACAACTCCCAGCATGCCGTTGGCTGTCCGGGCATGCTGGGAGTTGTAGATTTGCAACATCTGGAGGTCTGCAGGTTGGAGACCACTGCTCTATAGTGAATATAATGACTGTACCCGTATACCCCACAGTCACCACTCTTGGGGTGTAGTATATATAATGACTGTACCTGTATATACCTCACAGTCACCACTCTTGGGGTGTAGTATATATAATGACTGTACCTGTATATACCCCACAGTCACCACTCTTGGGGTATAGTATATATAATGACTGTACCTGTATACCCCACAGTCACCACTCTTGGGATATAGTATATATAATGACTGTACCTGTATATACCCCACAGTCACCACTCTTGGGGTATAGTATATATAATGATTGTACCTGTATACCCCACAGTCACCACTCTTGGGATATAGTATATATAATGACTGCACCTGTATATACCCCACAGTCACCACTCTTGGGATATAGTATATATAATGACTGTACCTGTATACCCCACAGTCCCCACTCTTGGGGTGTAGTATATATAATGACTGTACCTGTATACCTCACAGTCACCACTCTTGGGGTATAGTATATATATGACTGTACCTGTATATACCTCACAGTCACCACTCTTGGGATATAGTATATATAATGACTGTACCTGTATACCTCACAGTCACCACTCTTGGGGTATAGTATATATATGACTGTACCTGTATACCTCACAGTCACCACTATTGGGGTATAGTATATATAATGACTGTACCTGTATACCTCACAGTCACCACTCTTGGGGTATAGTATATATAATGACTGTACCTGTATACCCCACAGTCACCACTCTTGGGATATAGTATATATAATGACTGTACCTGTATATACCTCACAGTCACCACTCTTTGGGTATAGTATATATAATGACTGTACCTGTATACCCCACAGTCCCCACTCTTGGGGTGTAGTATATATAATGACTGTACCTGTATACCCCACAGTCACCACTCTTGGGGTGTAGTATATATAATGACTGTACCTGTATATACCTCACAGTCACCACTCTTGGGGTATAGTATATATAATGACTGTACCTGTATACCCCACAGTCACCACTCTTGGGGTGTAGTATATATAAGGACTGTACCTGTATACCCCACAGTCACCACTCTTGGGGTATAGTGTATATAATAACTGTACCTGTATACCTCACAGTCACCACTCTTGGGGTATAGTATATATAATGACTGTACCTGTATATACCCCACAGTCACCACTCTTGGGGTGTAGTATATATAATGACTGTACCTGTATACCCCACAGTCACCACTCTTGGGGTATAGTATATATAATGACTGTACCTGTATATACCCCACAGTCACCACTCTTGGGGTATAGTATATATAATGACTGTACCTGTATATACCCCACAGTCACCACTCTTGGGGTATAGTATATATAATGACTGTACCTGTATATACCCCACAGTCACCACTCTTGGGGTATAGTATATATAATGACTGTACCTGTATATACCTCACAGTCACCACTCTTGGGGTATAGTATATATAATGACTGTACCTGTATATACCCCACAGTCACCACTCTTGGGGTATAGTATATATAATGACTGTACCTGTATACCCCACAGTCACCACTCTTGGGGTATAGTATATATAATGACTGTACCTGTATATACCCCACAGTCACCACTCTTGGGGTATAGTATATATAATGACTGTACCTGTATATACCCCACAGTCACCACTCTTGGGGTATAGTATATATAATGACTGTACCTGTATATACCCCACAGTCACCACTCTTGGGGTATAGTATATATAATGACTGTACCTGTATATACCTCACAGTCACCACTCTTGGGGTATAGTATATATAATGACTGTACCTGTATATACCCCACAGTCACCACTCTTGGGGTATAGTATATATAATGACTGTACCTGTATATACCCCACAGTCACCACTCTTGGGGTATAGTATATATAATGACTGTACCTGTATATACCCCACAGTCACCACTCTTGGGGTGTAGTATATATAATGACTGTACCTGTATACCCCACAGTCACCACTCTTGGGGTATAGTATATATAATGACTGTACCTGTATATACCCCACAGTCACCACTCTTGGGGTATAGTATATATAATGACTGTACCTGTATACCCCACAGTCACCACTCTTGGGGTATAGTATATATAATGACTGTACCTGTATACCTCACAGTCACCACTCTTGGGGTATAGTATATATAATGACTGTACCTGTATACCCCACAGTCACCACTCTTGGGGTATAGTATATATAATGACTGTACCTGTATACCCCACAGTCACCACTCTTGGGGTATAGTATATATAATGACTGTACCTGTATATACCCCACAGTCACCACTCTTGGGGTATAGTATATATAATGACTGTACCTGTATACCCCACAGTCACCACTCTTGGGATATAGTATATATAATGACTGTACCTGTATATACCCCACAGTCACCACTCTTGGGGTGTAGTATATATAATGACTGTACCTGTATATACCTCACAGTCACCACTCTTGGGGTATAGTATATATAATGACTGTACCTGTATACCCCACAGTCACCACTCTTGAGGTGTAGTATATATAATGACTGTACCTGTATATACCTCACAGTCACCACTCTTGGGGTATAGTATATATAATGACTGTACCTGTATATACCTCACAGTCACCACTCTTGGGGTATAGTATATATATATATATGACTGTACCTGTATATACCCCACAGTCACCACTCTTGGGGTATAGTATATAAGGACTGTACCTGTATATACCCCACAGTCACCACTCTTGGGGTATAGTATATATAATGACTGTACCTGTATATACCTCACAGTCACCACTCTTGGGGTATAGTATATATTATGACTGTACCTGTATATACCTCACAGTCACCACTCTTGGGGTGTAATATATATAATGACTGTACCTGTATACCCCACAGTCCCCACTCTTGGGGTGTATATATATAATGACTGTACCTGTATATACCTCACAGTCCCCACTCTTGGGGTGTAGTATATATAATGACTGTACCTGTATATACCTCACAGTCCCCACTCTTGGGGTGTAGTATATATAATGACTGTACCTGTAATTACCCCACAGTCACCACTCTTGGGGTATAGTATATATTATGACTGTACCTGTATACCTCACAGTCACCACTCTTTGGGTATATATAATGACTGTACCTGTATATACCCCACAGTCACCACTCTTGGGGTATAGTATATATAATGACTGTACCTGTATATACCCCACAGTCACCACTCTTGGGGTGTAGTATATATAATGACTGTACCTGTATATACCCCACAGTCCCCACTCTTGGGGTGTAGTATATATAATGACTGTACCTGTATATACCCCACAGTCCCCACTCTTGGGGTATAGTATATATAATGACTGTACCTGTATATACCTCACAGTCACCACTCTTGGGGTATAGTATATATAATGACTGTACCTGTATATACCCCACAGTCACCACTCTTGGGGTATAGTATATATAATGACTGTACCTGTATACCTCACAGTCACCACTCTTGGGGTATAGTATATATAATGACTGTACCTGTATACCTCACAGTCACCACTCTTGGGGTGTAGTATATATAATGACTGTACCTGTATATACCCCACAGTCACCACTCTTGGGGTGTAGTATATATAATGACTGTACCTGTATACCCCACAGTCACCACTCTTGGGGTATAGTATATATAATGACTGTACCTGTATATACCCCACAGTCACCACTCTTGGGGTGTAGTATATATAATGACTGTACCTGTATACCTCACAGTCACCACTCTTGGGGTGTAGTATATATAATGACTGTACCTGTATACCTCACAGTCACCACTCTTGGGGTATAGTATATATAATGACTGTACCTGTATACCTCACAGTCACCACTCTTGGGGTATAGTATATAAGGACTGTACCTGTATATACCCCACAGTCACCACTCTTGGGGTATAGTATATATAATGACTGTACCTGTATATACCCCACAGTCCCCACTCTTGGGATATAGTATATATAATGACTGTACCTGTATATACCCCACAGTCCCCACTCTTGGGGTATAGTATATATAATGACTGTACCTGTATATACCCCACAGTCACCACACTTGGGGTGTAGTATATATAATGACTGTACCTGTATACCCCACAGTCACCACTCTTGGGGTATAGTATATATAATGACTGTACCTGTATATACCCCACAGTCACCACTCTTGGGGTATAGTATATATAATGACTGTACCTGTATATACCCCACAGTCACCACACTTGGGGTGTAGTATATATAATGACTGTACCTGTATACCCCACAGTCACCACTCTTGGGATATAGTATATATAATGACTGTACCTGTATATACCCCACAGTCACCACTCTTGGGGTGTAGTATATATAATGACTGTACCTGTATATACCTCACAGTCACCACTCTTGGGGTGTAGTATATATAATGATTGTACCTGTATATACCTCACAGTCACCACTCTTGGGGTATAGTATATATTATGACTGTACCTGTATATACCCCACAGTCACCACTCTTGGGGTGTAGTATATATAATGACTGTACCTGTATATACCTCACAGTCACCACTCTTGGGGTATAGTATATATATATATCTGTACCTGTATACCCCACAGTCACCACTCTTGGGGTATAGTATATATAATGATTGTACCTGTATATACCCCACAGTCACCACTCTTGGGATATAGTATATATATGACTGTACCTGTATATACCCCACAGTCACCACTCTTGGGGTATAGTATATATATATATCTGTACCTGTATATACCTCACAGTCCCCACTCTTTGGGTATATATAATGACTGTACCTGTATACCCCACAGTCCCCACTCTTGGGGTGTAGTATATATAATGACTGTACCTGTATACCCCAGTCACCACTCTTGGGGTATAGTATATATAATGACTGTACCTGTATACCTCACAGTCCCCACTCTTGGGGTGTAGTATATATAATGACTGTACCTGTATATACCCCACAGTCCCCACTCTTGGGGTGTAGTATATATAATGACTGTACCTGTATACCCCACAGTCCCCACTCTTGGGGTGTAGTATATATAATGACTGTACCTGTATATACCCCACAGTCACCACTCTTGGGGTATAGTATATATAATGACTGTACCTGTATACCTCACAGTCACCACTCTTGGGGTATAGTATATATAATGACTGTACCTGTATACCTCACAGTCACCACTCTTGGGGTATAGTATATATATATCTGTACCTGTATACCTCACAGTCACCACTCTTGGGGTATAGTATATATATATCTGTACCTGTATACCTCACAGTCACCACTCTTGGGGTATAGTATATATATATCTGTACCTGTATACCTCACAGTCACCACTCTTGGGGTATAGTATATATATATCTGTACCTGTATACCTCACAGTCACCACTCTTGGGGTATAGTATATATATATATATATCTGTACCTGTATACCCCACAGTCCCCACTCTTGGGGTGTATATGCCCCATAACCTGCAGGACATCGCCCCCTGGTGGCACCACAATGTCACCTGGCAGCAGTTACACCTGGAGGCCAGTATACCCCACAGGGCAGCACTGTATACAGCCCCATATGATGATCCCAGCTCCTGCCTCCCCTCCCCCATCCCTCCGGGCCCATCACTCTCTATCCTCCCCCTCCCCTCATCCACCATCTTTTTTTTCTTACTAGGCCGGGGACGCTGCGGGCTGATCTCCAGCTCGATTCTCCTCCTGGCTTCTCTGTTTTCCTGCTTGAGTTTCGCCTCCAGACGAGAGAGTTTCTGTTCTAGGGAGGACGCCGCCATCTTCCCTCCGCGCACTAATAATAAACAAACAGCGCAATGCGCAGGCGCGGGGTTGGAGGGGGGAGCGAGGCTGACAGATCGGCTGTGCGCATGCGCGGCAGGGGATTTGACAGGCTACGACTTGTGACATCTCTAGGAGAGGATAAAGAGGGGGGGGGGGGTGATGTGAAGTTTTCTACGATTCGTAGAAAACTAAGAGCGCATGCGCAGTTTACTACGGACTCCTGGTGCGTAATTAGCGTAGGTAGCGCAGTGTAGCAGGCAAGTGTAGCAGTGAGGGAAACCAGCGTAGGGTTAGCGTAGTTTAACATCAGTGTAGCTTAGCTAGCTTAGATTGTAGCGTAGTTAGCGTACAACTCCCAGTATGATCAGACATCTAAATGGTGTTCAGGCAGGATGGGAGTTGTAGTTTTACACAGGTATAAAATAGCGTAGTGTAGTGTTAGCGCAGTTTTACACAGATGTAGTGTAGTTAGTGTAGTGTTAGTGTAGTTTTACACCAGTGTAGTGTAGTGTAGCATTAGCATAGTTTTATACAGGTGTAGTTAGTGTAGTGTTACGGTAGCACAGTTTTACACAGATGTAGTGTAGTTAGTGTAGTTTTACACCAGTGTAGTGTAGTGTAGCATTAGCGTAGTTTTATACAGATGTAGTGTAGTTAGTGTAGTGTTAGCATAGTTTTATACAGATGTAGTGTAGTTAGTGTAGTGTTCGTGTAGTTTTATAAAGGTGTAGTGTAGTTAGTGTAGCATTAGCGTAGTTTTATACAGATGTAGTGTAGTTAGTGTAGTGTTTGTGTAGTTTTATACAGGTGTAGTGTAGTTAGCATAGCATAGTTTTTTAGCATAGTTTTACACCAGTGTAGCGTAGAGAAGCCTTAGTGTAGTTATACACAGGTGTAGCATAGTTAGCATAGTGTAGTTGTCACAATCACACCCTATCGGTCCAGCCAAGACATTAGAGAGAGTGTTATGGTGCAAGGGTTAAAGCCGCCAGACCTCTGGGTATCCACTACTAGTCCCAGCAAATCACCAAATTAACCCTTAGATAAACGTGTTTTCACCAGAGCTGCCTTCAGAAAGGTGAGCTCCTATATTTAGAGATCAAAGACCAGAGCTGATTGATTAAACATTTCATCTGATAAAAGGTATCACAGTGCTAAATATATTTAAAAAAAAAATACAGGAACAAATGACATACAGGTATAACATAAAACAGTTTGGCAAGGCAAGTTCAGAAAACAAAAGATGAAGTTCTTACAGCATGATGATATAGCAGTCCATGAGAGTGAGTTCCAGCTGTTCTTAGGATGGTCTTGTCAGCTTGTAGCACAGCATTTAACAACAGTTGAGTCCAGCATTTTAAGTCTTATCTGCTTCTTTGGAGGGAAATTCCATTCCCTCCCTCCTCTCTGATCCCACCAGGTGGGGCATCTCTCTTCCTGACCCCTTATCTCTTTGATTATATGATGAGACCATAGTGCATGACTTCAAAGGAGATACAAACAAACAGCCAGACCCCCAATAAAATGCAATACACAAAAAACAAAGGATACACCGTCTGAATGACCCCTGACAAATGTCTTAGTTTATACACAAATATCATTTATAATACACATATAGGATTTTAATAATCAGGCCTTGGGCCTGACACCTCCCCCTTAATATGGAGACAGAGAGATCTTGCCTTTCCAGGCTAATAGATCTGTCTCCATTACTCCTCTATTTCTCCCTGACGCGATCATAGCAGTACTTCTGCCTGGACTGTGCTGCTGTGAGGTTGTCCTGTACCAGCCCAGTCAATGTCTGCATCCTGTCCCTGAATCTCAGAACATACTCCATCACAGAAGTCTCAGGGGCATGTAGCCCCCCTTCCCATTCTTCCCTAACTAAAATCTAGGGGTCCCCGCACTTTGCGACCATACAATAACTCAAAGGGCGAGAAACCTGTAGACTCTCGGGGTACCTCCCTGTAAGCAAATAACAGATGGGGTAAATACTTTCCCCAGTCTCTGCCCTCCGATTCTACAAATGTTTTTAGCATTTGTTTCAAGGTGCCATTATTACCGGACACTCTGTCCAACCAATGTAGAGGGTTGTGATCAGTTATGACAGTAAAATCCCTGCCATACAGGTATGGCTGTAACTTTTGCAAAGCCCAGACCACAGCTAGACATTCCTTCTCTATGACCGCATAGGCCACTCCCAAATGTCCTGCCAGGGGGGTCTCATGGGCCAACCTCAGCAGCTCTTTCCTGTACTGCCTAGGAACCACTAACTGCCTTTCTCTCTCCTGGGCCCCTAGCATGCCTTTGGAAAGGGACTCCCAGTACAAGATATCATTTTCCCAATATACCTGTTACGCCGAGCGCTCCGGGTCCCCGCTCCTCCCCGGAGCGCTCGCTTCACTCTCCCCGCTGCAGCGCTCCGGTCACATCCTCTGACCCGGGGCGCTGCGATTCCGCTGCCAGCCGGGATGCGATTCGCGATGCGGGTAGCGCCCGCTCGCGATGCGCACCCCGGCTCCCGTACCTGACTCGCTCCCCGTCTGTTCTGTCCCGGCGCGCGCGGCCCCGCTCCCTAGGGCGCGCGCGCGCCGGGTCTCTGCGATTTAAAGGGCCACTGCGCCGCTGATTGGCGCAGTGGTTCCAATTAGTGTGTTCACCTGTGCACTTCCCTATATCACCTCACTTCCCCTGCACTCCCTTGCCGGATCTTGTTGCCATTGTGCCAGTGAAAGCGTTCCTTGTGTGTTCCTAGCCTGTGTTCCAGACCTTCTGCCGTTGCCCCTGACTACGATCCTTGCTGCCTGCCCCGACCTTCTGCTACGTCCGACCTTGCTTCTGCCTACTCCCTTGTACCGCGCCTATCTTCAGCAGCCAGAGAGGTGAGCCGTTGCTAGTGGATACGACCTGGTCACTACCGCCGCAGCAAGACCATCCCGCTTTGCGGCGGGCTCTGGTGAAAACCAGTAGTGGCTTAGAACCGGTCCACTAGCACGGTCCACGCCAATCCCTCTCTGGCACAGAGGATCCACTACCTGCCAGCCGGCATCGTGACAGTAGTGGCTTAGAACCGGTCCACTAGCACGGTCCACGCCAATCCCTCTCTGGCACAGAGGATCCACTACCTGCCAGCCGGCATCGTGACAGTAGATCCGGCCATGGATCCCGCTGAAGTTCCTGTCACGATGCCGGCTGGCAGGTAGTGGACCCTCTGTGCCAGAGAGGGATTGGCGTGGACCGTGCTAGTGGACCGGTTCTAAGCCACTACTGGTTTTCACCAGAGCCCGCCGCAAAGCGGGATGGTCTTGCTGCGGCGGTAGTGACCAGGTCGTATCCACTAGCAACGGCTCACCTCTCTGGCTGCTGAAGATAGGCGCGGTACAAGGGAGTAGGCAGAAGCAAGGTCGGACGTAGCAGAAGGTCGGGGCAGGCAGCAAGGATCGTAGTCAGGGGCAACGGCAGAAGGTCTGGAAACACTGGCAAGGGACACACAAGGAACGCTTTCACTGGCACTAAGGCAACAAGATCCGGCAAGGGAGTGCAAGGGAAGTGAGGTAATATAGGGAGTGCACAGGTGATAACTCTAATTGGAACCACTGCGCCAATCAGCGGCGCAGTGGCCCTTTAAATCGCAGAGACCCGGCGCGCGCGCGCCCTAGGGAGCGGGGCCGCGCGCGCCGGGACAGAACAGACGGGGAGCGAGTCAGGTAGGAGAGCCGGGGTGCGCATCGCGAGCGGGCGCTACCCGCATCGCGAATCGCATCCCGGCTAGCAGCAGGATCGCAGCGCCCCGGGTCAGAGGACGTGACCGGGGCGCTGCAGCGGAGGAGGTGAAGCGAGCGCTCCGGGGAGGAGCGGGAACCCGGAGCGCTCGGCGTAACAGTACCCCCCCCCTTGGGTCTCCCCCTCTTCTTGGAGCCTGAGAACCTGAGGAGCAGACTTTTGTCAAGGATGTTGTCCTCAGGTTCCCAGGATCTCTCTTCAGGACCACAACCCTCCCAGTCTACTAAAAAAAAAATTTTTTCCTCTGACCTTTTTGGCAGCCAAAATCTCCTTGACCGAGAAGACGTCCGAGGAGCCGGAAACAGGAGTGGGAGGAACAGATTTGGGAGAAAAACGGTTGAGGATGAGTGGTTTGAGAAGAGAGACGTGAAAGGCATTAGGGATACGAAGAGAAGGAGGAAGAAGAAGTTTATAAGAGACAGGATTAATTTGACACAGAATTTTGAAAGGACCAAGATAGCGTGGTCCCAACTTGTAGCTAGGGACACGGAAGCGGACATATTTAGCGGAGAGCCATACCTTGTCTCCAGGGGAAAAAACGGGGGGAGCTCTTCTTTTCTTATCCGCGAACCTCTTCATGCGTGAAGAAGCCTGTAAGAGAGAATTTTGGGTCTCTCTCCATATAATGGAAAGGTCACGAGAAATTTCATCCACAGCGGGCAGACCAGAGGGCAAGGGGGTAGGGAGGGGGGGAAGAGGGTGACGGCCGTACACCACGAAAAATGGGGATTTGGAGGAAGATTCAGAGACCCTGAAGTTATACGAGAATTCGGCCCATGGAAGGAGATCTGCCCAGTCATCCTGGCGGGAGGAAACAAAATGTCGCAAATAATCACCCAGGATCTGGTTAATTCTTTCTACTTGTCCATTGGACTGGGGATGATATGCAGAGGAAAAATTTAATTTAATCTTGAGTTGTTTACAGAGAGCTCTCCAGAATTTAGACACGAATTGGACCCCTCTATCCGAGACAATCTGCGTAGGCAACCCGTGAAGACGAAAAATGTGTACAAAAAATTGTTTAGCCAACTGAGGCGCAGAAGGAAGACCAGGAAGAGGAATGAAATGTGCCATTTTGGAGAATCGATCAACGACCACCCAAATAACGGTGTTGCCACGGGAAGGGGGTAAATCAGTAATAAAATCCATACCAATCAGAGACCAAGGCTGTTCGGGGACAGGCAGAGGATGAAGAAAACCAGCGGGCTTCTGGCGAGGAGTCTTATCCCGGGCACAGATAGTGCAGGCTCGCACAAAGTCCCCAACATCCGTCTCCAGAGTTGGCCACCAATAGAAGCGGGAGATGAGTTGCACAGATTTCTTGATGCCCGCATGACCTGCGAGATGGGAGGAGTGACCCCATTTGAGGATTCCGAGGCGTTGGCGTGGAGAAACAAAGGTCTTTCCTGGAGGAGTCTGTCTGATGGAGGCAGGAGAAGTGGAGATCAGGCAGTCAGGTGGAATGATGTGTTGCGGAGGGAGATCAACTTCTGAGGCATCCGAGGAACGAGAGAGAGCATCGGCTCTAATGTTCTTATCGGCAGGACGAAAGTGGATCTCAAAATTAAATCGGGCAAAGAACAGAGACCACCGGGCCTGGCGAGGATTCAGCCGTTGGGCCGACTGGAGGTAGGAGAGGTTCTTGTGGTCGGTGTAGATAATAACAGGAAATCTTGATCCCTCCAGCAGATGCCTCCATTCCTCAAGTGCTAATTTAATGGCTAGAAGTTCTCGATCCCCGATGGAGTAGTTCCTCTCCGCTGGAGAGAAGGTCCTAGAGAAAAAACCACAAGTGACAGCATGCCCGGAAGGATTTTTTTGTAGAAGAACAGCTCCAGCTCCTACTGAGGAGGCATCAACCTCCAATAGGAAGGGTTTGGAAGGGTCAGGTCTGGAGAGCACGGGAGCCGAAGAAAAGGCAGACTTGAGTTGTTTAAAGGAGTCTTCTGCTTGAGGAGGCCAGGACTTGGGATCAGCATTTTTCTTGGTTAAAGCCACGATAGGAGCCACAATGGTAGAAAAATGTGGAATAAATTGCCTGTAATAATTGGCGAACCCCAAAAAGCGTTGGATAGCACGGAGTCCGGAGGGGCGTGGCCAATTTAAGACGGCAGAGAGTTTGTCTGGATCCATCTGTAGTCCCTGGCCAGAGACCAAATATCCTAGAAAAGGAAGAGATTGGCATTCAAACAGACATTTCTCAATTTTGGCATAGAGTTGGTTGTCACGAAGTCTCTGAAGAACCATACGGACATGCCGGCGGTGTTCCTCTAGATTGGCAGAAAAAATTAGGATATCGTCCAGATATACCACAACACAGGAGTATAATAGATCACGAAAAATTTCATTGACAAAGTCTTGGAAGACGGCAGGGGCATTGCACAGTCCAAAGGGCATGACCAGATACTCAAAGTGTCCATCTCTGGTGTTAAATGCCGTTTTCCACTCGTCCCCCTCTCTGATGCGGATGAGGTTATAGGCGCCTCTTAAGTCCAATTTAGTGAAGATGTGGGCACCTTGGAGGCGATCAAAGAGTTCAGAGATGAGGGGTAAGGGGTAGCGGTTCTTAACCGTGATTTTATTAAGACCGCGGTAGTCAATGCAAGGACGTAGGGAGCCATCTTTTTTGGAGACAAAGAAAAATCCGGCTCCGGCAGGAGAGGAGGATTTACGGATAAAGCCCCTTTTTAGATTCTCCTGGACGTATTCGGACATGGCAAGAGTCTCTGGGGCAGAGAGAGGATAAATTCTGCCCCGGGGTGGAGTAGTACCCGGGAGGAGGTCGATAGGGCAATCATAAGGCCTGTGAGGAGGTAGAGTCTCAGCTTGTTTTTTGCAGAAAACATCCGCGAAGTCCATATAGGCCTTGGGGAGACCGGTTACTGGAGGAACCACAGAGTTACGGCAAGGGTTACTGGGAACCGATTTTAGACAGTTCTTGGAACAAGAGGACCCCCAACTCTTGATCTCCCCAGTGGACCAATCCAGGGTTGGGGAATGAAGTTGAAGCCAGGGAAGTCCAAGGAGAATCTCCGAGGTGCAATTGGGGAGGACCAAAAGTTCAATCCTCTCATGATGAGATCCGATGCTCATAAGAAGGGGCTCCGTGCGGAAACGTATGGTACAGTCCAATCTTTCATTATTTACACAATTGATGTAGAGGGGTCTGGCGAGACTGGTCACTGGGATGTTGAACCTGTTGACTAGAGAGGCCAAAATAAAATTTCCTGCAGAACCAGAGTCCAAGAAGGCCACTGTAGAGAAGGAGAAGGCAGAAGCAGACATCCGCACAGGCACAGTAAGACGTGGAGAAGCAGAGTAGACATCAAGGACTGTCTCACCTTTGTGCGGAGTCAGCGTACGTCTTTCCAGGCGGGGAGGACGGATAGGACAATCCCTCAGGAAGTGTTCGGTACTAGCACAGTACAGGCAGAGGTTCTCCATACGGCGTCGTGTCCTCTCTTGAGGTGTCAGGCGAGACCGGTCGACCTGCATAGCCTCCACGGCGGGAGGCACAGGAACAGATTGCAGGGGACCAGAGGAGAGAGGAGCCGAGGAGACGAAACGCCTCGTGCGAACAGAGTCCATATCTTGGCGGAGTTCCTGACGCCTTTCAGAAAAACGCATGTCAATGCGAGTGGCTAGGTGAATAAGTTCATGTAGATTAGCAGGAATTTCTCGTGCGGCCAGAACATCTTTAATGTTGCTGGATAGGCCTTTTTTGAAGGTCGCGCAGAGGGCCTCATTATTCCAGGACAATTCTGAAGCAAGTGTACGGAATTGTACGGCATACTCGCCAACGGAAGAATTACCCTGGACCAGGTTCAACAGGGCAGTCTCAGCAGAAGAGGCTCGGGCAGGTTCCTCAAAGACACTTCGGATTTCCGAGAAGAAGGAGTGTACTGAGGCAGTGACGGGGTCATTGCGGTCCCAGAGCGGTGTGGCCCATGACAGGGCTTTTCCGGACAGAAGACTGACTACGAACGCCACCTTAGACCTTTCAGTGGGAAACAGGTCCGACATCATCTCCAGATGCAGGGAACATTGGGAAAGGAAGCCACGGCAAAACTTAGAGTCCCCATCAAACTTATCCGGCAAGGATAAGCGTATCCCAGGAGCGGCCACTCGCTGCGGAGGAGGTGCAGGAGCTGGCGGAGGAGATGACTGCTGAAGCTGTGGTAGCAACTGTTGTAGCATAACGGTCAGTTGAGACAGCTGTTGGCCTTGTTGCGCAATCTGTTGTGACTGCTGGGCGACCACCGTGGTGAGGTCAGCGACAACTGGCAGAGGAACTTCAGCGGGATCCATGGCCGGATCTACTGTCACGATGCCGGCTGGCAGGTAGTGGACCCTCTGTGCCAGAGAGGGATTGGCGTGGACCGTGCTAGTGGACCGGTTCTAAGCCACTACTGGTTTTCACCAGAGCCCGCCGCAAAGCGGGATGGTCTTGCTGCGGCGGTAGTGACCAGGTCGTATCCACTAGCAACGGCTCACCTCTCTGGCTGCTGAAGATAGGCGCGGTACAAGGGAGTAGGCAGAAGCAAGGTCGGACGTAGCAGAAGGTCGGGGCAGGCAGCAAGGATCGTAGTCAGGGGCAACGGCAGAAGGTCTGGAAACACTGGCAAGGGACACACAAGGAACGCTTTCACTGGCACTAAGGCAACAAGATCCGGCAAGGGAGTGCAAGGGAAGTGAGGTAATATAGGGAGTGCACAGGTGATAACTCTAATTGGAACCACTGCGCCAATCAGCGGCGCAGTGGCCCTTTAAATCGCAGAGACCCGGCGCGCGCGCGCCCTAGGGAGCGGGGCCGCGCGCGCCGGGACAGAACAGACGGGGAGCGAGTCAGGTAGGAGAGCCGGGGTGCGCATCGCGAGCGGGCGCTACCCGCATCGCGAATCGCATCCCGGCTAGCAGCAGGATCGCAGCGCCCCGGGTCAGAGGACGTGACCGGGGCGCTGCAGCGGAGGAGGTGAAGCGAGCGCTCCGGGGAGGAGCGGGAACCCGGAGCGCTCGGCGTAACAGTTCCTCTGCCAGTTGTCGCTGACCTCACCACGGTGGTCGCCCAGCAGTCACAACAGATAGCGCAACAAGGCCAACAGCTGTCTCAACTGACCGTTATGCTACAACAGTTACTACCACAGCTTCAGCAGTCATCTCCTCCGCCAGCTCCTGCACCTCCTCCGCAGCGAGTGGCCGCTCCTGGGCTACGCCTATCCTTGCCGGATAAATTTGATGGGGACTCTAAGTTTTGCCGTGGCTTTCTTTCCCAATGTTCCCTGCATCTGGAGATGATGTCGGACCTGTTTCCCACTGAAAGGTCTAAGGTGGCTTTCGTAGTCAGCCTTCTGTCCGGAAAAGCCCTGTCATGGGCCACACCGCTCTGGGACCGCAATGACCCCGTCACTGCCTCTGTACACTCCTTCTTCTCGGAAATCCGAAGTGTCTTTGAGGAACCTGCCCGAGCCTCTTCTGCTGAGACTGCCCTGTTGAACCTGGTCCAGGGTAATTCTTCCGTTGGCGAGTATGCCGTACAATTCCGTACTCTTGCTTCAGAATTGTCCTGGAATAATGAGGCCCTCTGCGCGACCTTCAAAAAAGGCCTATCCAGCAACATTAAAGATGTTCTGGCCGCACGAGAAATTCCTGCTAATCTACATGAACTTATTCACCTAGCCACTCGCATTGACATGCGTTTTTCCGAAAGGCGTCAGGAACTCCGCCAAGATATGGACTCTGTTCGCACGAGGCGTTTCTTCTCCTCGGCTCCTCTCTCCTCTGGTCCCCTGCAATCTGTTCCTGTGCCTCCCGCCGTGGAGGCTATGCAGGTCGACCGGTCTCGCCTGACACCTCAAGAGAGGACACGACGCCGTATGGAGAACCTCTGCCTGTACTGTGCTAGTACCGAACACTTCCTGAGGGATTGTCCTATCCGTCCTCCCCGCCTGGAAAGACGTACGCTGACTCCGCACAAAAGTGAGACAGTCCTTGATGTCTACTCTGCTTCTCCACGTCTTACTGTGCCTGTGCGGATGTCTGCCTCTGCCTTCTCCTTCTCTACTGTGGCCTTCTTGGACTCTGGATCTGCAGGAAATTTTATTTTGGCCTCTCTCGTCAACAGGTTCAACATCCCGGTGACCAGTCTCGCCAGACCCCTCTACATCAATTGTGTAAATAATGAAAGATTGGACTGTACCATACGTTTCCGCACGGAGCCCCTTCTTATGAGCATCGGATCTCATCACGAGAGGATTGAACTTTTGGTCCTCCCCAATTGCACCTCGGAAATTCTCCTTGGACTTCCCTGGCTTCAACTTCATTCCCCAACCCTGGATTGGTCCACTGGGGAGATCAAGAGTTGGGGGTCCTCTTGTTCCAAAAACTGTCTAAAACCGGTTTCCAGTAACCCTTGCCGTAACTCTGTGGTTCCTCCAGTAACCGGTCTCCCTAAGGCCTATATGGACTTCGCGGATGTTTTCTGCAAAAAACAAGCTGAGACTCTACCTCCTCACAGGCCTTATGATTGTCCTATCGACCTCCTCCCGGGCACTACTCCACCCCGGGGCAGAATTTATCCTCTCTCTGCCCCAGAGACTCTTGCCATGTCTGAATACGTCCAGGAGAATCTAAAAAAGGGCTTTATCCGTAAATCCTCCTCTCCTGCCGGAGCCGGATTTTTCTTTGTGTCCAAAAAAGATGGCTCCCTACGTCCTTGCATTGACTACCGCGGTCTTAATAAAATCACGGTTAAGAACCGCTACCCCTTACCCCTCATCTCTGAACTCTTTGATCGCCTCCAAGGTGCCCACATCTTTACTAAATTGGACTTAAGAGGCGCCTATAACCTCATCCGCATCAGAGAGGGGGATGAGTGGAAAACGGCATTTAACACCAGAGATGGACACTTTGAGTATCTGGTCATGCCCTTTGGCCTGTGCAACGCCCCTGCCGTCTTCCAAGACTTTGTCAATGAAATTTTTCGTGATCTGTTATACTCCTGTGTTGTTGTATATCTGGACGATATCCTAATTTTTTCTGCCAATCTAGAAGAACACCGCCAGCATGTCCGTATGGTTCTTCAGAGACTTCGTGACAATCAACTCTATGCCAAAATTGAGAAATGTCTGTTTGAATGCCAATCTCTTCCTTTTTTAGGATATTTGGTCTCTGGCCAGGGACTACAGATGGATCCAGACAAACTCTCTGCCGTCTTAGATTGGCCACGCCCCTCCGGACTCCGTGCTATCCAACGCTTTTTGGGGTTCGCCAATTATTACAGGCAATTTATTCCACATTTTTCTACCATTGTGGCTCCTATCGTGGCTTTAACCAAAAAAAATGCTGATCCCAAGTCCTGGCCTCCTCAAGCAGAAGACTCCTTTAAACGACTCAAGTCTGCCTTTTCTTCGGCTCCCGTCCTCTCCAGACCGGACCCTTCCAAACCCTTCCTATTGGAGGTTGATGCCTCCTCAGTGGGAGCTGGAGCTGTTCTTCTACAAAAAAATTCTTCCGGGCATGCTGTCACTTGTGGTTTTTTCTCTAGGACCTTCTCTCCAGCGGAGAGGAACTACTCCATCGGGGATCGAGAGCTTCTAGCCATTAAATTAGCACTTGAGGAATGGAGGCATCTGCTGGAGGGATCAAGTTTTCCTGTTATTATCTACACCGACCACAAGAACCTCTCCTACCTCCAGTCTGCCCAACGGCTGAATCCTCGCCAGGCCCGGTGGTCTCTGTTCTTTGCCCGATTTAATTTTGAGATTCACTTTCGTCCTGCCGATAAGAACATTAGGGCCGATGCTCTCTCTCGTTCCTCGGATGCCTCAGAAGTTGAACTCTCTCCGCAACACATCATTCCACCTGACTGCCTGATCTCCACTTCTCCTGCCTCCATCAGGCAGACTCCTCCAGGAAAGACCTTTGTTTCTCCACGCCAACGCCTCGGAATCCTCAAATGGGGTCACTCCTCCCATCTCGCAGGTCATGCGGGCATCAAGAAATCTGTGCAACTCATCTCCCGCTTCTATTGGTGGCCGACTCTGGAGACGGATGTTGTGGACTTTGTGCGAGCCTGCACTATCTGTGCCCGGGATAAGACTCCTCGCCAGAAGCCCGCTGGTTTTCTTCATCCTCTGCCTGTCCCCGAACAGCCTTGGTCTCTGATTGGTATGGATTTTATTACTGATTTACCCCCTTCCCGTGGCAACACTGTTATTTGGGTGGTCGTTGATCGATTCTCCAAAATGGCACATTTCATCCCTCTTCCTGGTCTTCCTTCTGCGCCTCAGTTGGCTAAACAATTTTTTGTACACATTTTTCGTCTTCACGGGTTGCCTACGCAGATTGTCTCGGATAGAGGCGTCCAATTCGTGTCTAAATTCTGGAGGGCTCTCTGTAAACAACTCAAGATTAAATTAAATTTTTCTTCTGCATATCATCCCCAGTCCAATGGACAAGTAGAAAGAATTAACCAGATCTTGGGTGATTATTTGCGACATTTTGTTTCCTCCCGCCAGGATGACTGGGCAGATCTCCTCCCATGGGCCGAATTCTCGTATAACTTCAGGGTCTCTGAATCTTCCTCCAAATCCCCATTTTTCGTGGTGTACGGCCGTCACCCTCTTCCCCCCCTCCCTACTCCCTTGCCCTCTGGTCTGCCCGCTGTGGATGAAATTTCTCGTGACCTTTCCATCATATGGAGAGAGACCCAAAATTCTCTCTTACAGGCTTCATCACGCATGAAGAAGTTCGCGGATAAGAAAAGAAGAGCTCCTCCCGTTTTTTCCCCTGGAGACAAGGTATGGCTCTCCGCTAAATATGTCCGCTTCCGTGTCCCTAGCTACAAGTTGGGACCACGCTATCTTGGTCCTTTCAAAATTTTGTGTCAAATTAATCCTGTCTCTTATAAACTTCTTCTTCCTCCTTCTCTTCGTATCCCTAATGCCTTTCACGTCTCTCTTCTCAAACCACTCATCCTCAACCGTTTTTCTCCCAAATCTGTTCCTCCCACTCCTGTTTCCGGCTCCTCGGACGTCTTCTCTGTCAGAGAAATCTTGGCTTCCAAGAAGGTCAGAGGGAAAACTTTTTTTTTGGTGGACTGGGAGGGTTGTGGTCCTGAAGAGAGATCCTGGGAACCTGAGGACAACATCCTAGACAAAAGTCTGCTCCTCAGGTTCTCAGGCTCTAAGAAGAGGGGGAGACCCAAGGGGGGGGGTACTGTTACGCCGAGCGCTCCGGGTCCCCGCTCCTCCCCGGAGCGCTCGCTTCACTCTCCCCGCTGCAGCGCTCCGGTCACATCCTCTGACCCGGGGCGCTGCGATTCCGCTGCCAGCCGGGATGCGATTCGCGATGCGGGTAGCGCCCGCTCGCGATGCGCACCCCGGCTCCCGTACCTGACTCGCTCCCCGTCTGTTCTGTCCCGGCGCGCGCGGCCCCGCTCCCTAGGGCGCGCGCGCGCCGGGTCTCTGCGATTTAAAGGGCCACTGCGCCGCTGATTGGCGCAGTGGTTCCAATTAGTGTGTTCACCTGTGCACTTCCCTATATCACCTCACTTCCCCTGCACTCCCTTGCCGGATCTTGTTGCCATTGTGCCAGTGAAAGCGTTCCTTGTGTGTTCCTAGCCTGTGTTCCAGACCTTCTGCCGTTGCCCCTGACTACGATCCTTGCTGCCTGCCCCGACCTTCTGCTACGTCCGACCTTGCTTCTGCCTACTCCCTTGTACCGCGCCTATCTTCAGCAGCCAGAGAGGTGAGCCGTTGCTAGTGGATACGACCTGGTCACTACCGCCGCAGCAAGACCATCCCGCTTTGCGGCGGGCTCTGGTGAAAACCAGTAGTGGCTTAGAACCGGTCCACTAGCACGGTCCACGCCAATCCCTCTCTGGCACAGAGGATCCACTACCTGCCAGCCGGCATCGTGACAATACCCGATGCCCCTCTGTGTCAACATCTGTAGGCTCAGCACGTCGTCTCAGCCCTTCAAGGGAAAGGTCACTGCGCAGAGCTTCCCAGAAATGCTCATTTCCCTTCCCCATCTTTGGGCATCAGGGAGCACATTTCCCCCAGGTGAACTAGCATCTCCACCTTCCTCTCCCTCAGTTCCAGACATAACAATGTTACTGGCATCATACACAGGGCTATCACTCCTTCCCTCCTCCTCCTTAGGCTCACAGGATTGGGACATATCACTCACTGCTGGTCCCTCATCCTTTCATGTCACTTACATGACACCAACCCCTCCCCCTAGCCCATCTCCACTAGGATTTGGCATTGGGAATGCATTGTCACCACATTTTACAATACACCCCATTTCACTTTTGGAAAACATTACTGGTTCAGTCACAGGTAAACATTTATCAATCTCCTGCACTCTCTCCCAGTTACCACATTTCGTAGTGTCTCCCAAAGTCTCGCACAGTACCTCAGAATGAACAGGGCTCTCTCCTAGCCCTTCCTGTGTGCAGGTAGTGTCCTCTGGAGCATAATGACAGAGCATCCAACCCAAATCATTCCCCAGCAGAACATTAACAGGGATGTCCTCAGAGACCATACCTCCCGCAAATCTTGTCCTGTACCCCAATCCAGGTACACACGGGCCATGGGCACAGCAGGCCGCACACCTCCAATTCATTTTAAAGCCATGGTTCTTCCAGGGATGATGTCCTCTTTATCCACCACTTCAGGCCGCACCAAGGTAAAGGAGGCTCCAGAATCTCGCAAACCCACTGTCACCCGGTCACCCACAGTTACACTCTGCAGGTTATCCGCTCTTTTCTCCACCGCTCCGGACACCAGAAGAACGGCTGTGTGTCCTCCAGCTACTGGTGGAGAATTCTTTTTGTTGGGGCAAGTGGCACTCAGGTGCCCAATATTGTTGCATCTGTAACATCGGTGGGTGTCCCCCTGACCCAATGTGGCTCCTGTTGCTTTTGGGAATGATGGCAAGAATTTCCCGGCTGACCTGGGGGTGCTTTGTGGTTGTGTGGCTCCCCTCCAGGTACTTGCTTCAGCTTGTGCAGATCCACGCTTTGCTGCTGGCGCCCGGTTGTTGGCAAAGTCATCTCCTAGTTCTGCTGCTTCCATGGCTGTCTTGGGCTTGCGGTCCAAAATCCACTCTCTGGCTTCAAAGCTCCGTGTTTGGAGAAACTGATCCAGGACCAACAAGTCCTCCAGGGCCTCATAGGTAGTGACTTGTAGGCCCCCAGTCCATTGCCTGAATGTAGTCCTTAGCTGACCTGCATGTTGAGTGCAGCTTTCTGTGGCACTTTGTTGCAAAGTCTGAAACTTTTTCCGATAAGCCTCTGGAGTCAGATTAAAACTTTTTAGCAGGGCAGATTTTATTGCCTCATAGTCCTGGTCACTTTCAGAGGGCAATGAAGCAAACACATCCAGAGCTTTCCCTCGCAGCCGTGGGGTTAGATATCGTCCCCACTGTTCCTTAGGTAGATGGAACTGTCGGCAAACCTTTTCAAATCCCCTCAGGAACACATCCAGATCACCATCTTTCTCCAACATGGGGAAATGTTCCAAGCGAGGTTTGTGGTCTCCTTGATCCTGAACATCACTCCGTGCGGATAAAGCATCCCCTCTCAGCCTCAGAACCTCCAGATCATGCCTCCACTGGGCCTCTTTTTCTGCCGTCTCTCTCTCTGCGGTTCGTGCCTGGGCCTCTCTCTCTGCCGCTCGTGCCTCCCTCTCTGCAGTTTGGTACTGGAGAACCAGTTGGAGTTTCATATTGGCATCCACATTCCCAAGGTGTTGTAAGGCAGTCCGCATATAAGAGTCCAAGGCCTCATGTGGAGTACTGTCCTGATGGGGAGTAATGTTGTATTCCCCAGGAGATATCAGTCCTTGGATGGCAGTTCCAGCTGTAGGACTTTGTCTCATGTCACTCAGCTCTTCTGCACGGGCATCATACTCCACAAGATCAGCAATAAGTTGTTCCTTGTTCTTTCCTGCAGTAGGGATGTCCTTTTCTTGGCACATTAGCTCCAGTGCAGGCTTGGACTGCTTGCGATATGCCTCCATATTTCCGAGATGAGACAGAGGAGGTAAAACAGGAGATGGGGAGGACAGAACTGTCTTGCACTCTTTTGTATGTCTTTTAAAACAGCACTGAGCTCTGTCTTTGGAATTTACACACAAGAATATGTATGTAATTTCTTTTTAGTGCTAAGATTTCCTTTCAGGTAAAATCCAGCAAGCACTAAAAATCTCTAAATATATCCCGACGCTGCCACCAGTTGTCACGATCACACCCTATCGGTCCAGCCAAGACATTAGAGAGAGTGTGATGGTGCAAGGGTTAAGGCCACCAGACCTCTGGGTATACACTACTAGTCCCAGCAAGTCACCAAATTAACCCTTAGATAAACGTGTTTCCACCAGAGCTGCCTTCGGAAAGGTGAGCTCCTATATTTAGAGATCAAAGACCAGAACTGATTAATTAAACATTTAATCTGATAAAAGGTATCACAGTGCTAAATATATAAAAAATACAGAAACAAATGACATACAGGTATAAAAATATATAACAGAGTTTGGCAAGGCAAGTTCAGAAAACAAAAGATGAAGTTCTTACAGCATGATGATATAGCAGTCCATGAGAGTGAGTTCCAGCTGTTCTTAGGATGGTCTTGTCAGCTTGTTGCACAGCATTTAACAACAGTTGTGTCCAGCATTTTAAGTCTCATCTGCTTCTATGGAGGGAAACTCCATTCCCCCCCTCCCCTCTGATCCCACCAGGTGGGGCATCTCTCTTCCTGACCCCTTATCTCTTTGATTATATGATGAGACCTGAGTGCATGACTTCACAGGAGATACAAACAAACAGCCAGACCCCCAATAAAATGCAATACACAAAAAACAAAGGATACACCGTCTGAATGACCCCTCACCCATGTCTTAGTTTATACACAGATATAATTTATAATACACATATAGGATTTTAATAATCAGGCCTTGGGCCTGACAGTAGTGTTAGCGTAGTTATACACAGGTGTAGCATAGTTAGCATAGTGTTAGCGTAGTTATACACAGGTGTAGCATAGTTAGCGTAGTGTAGTGTTAGCGTAGTTATACACAGGTGTAGTATGGTTAGCGTAGTGTAGTGTTAGCGTAGTTATACACAGGTATAGCATAGTTAGCATAGTGTTAGCGTAATTATACACAGGTGTAGCATAGTTAGCGTAGTGTAGTGTTAGTGTAGTTATACACAGGTGTAGCATAGTTAGCATAGTGTAGTGTTAGCGTAGTTATACACAGGTGTAGCATA
The DNA here is from genome assembly GCF_029499605.1 of Hyla sarda. NCBI lineage: Eukaryota > Metazoa > Chordata > Amphibia > Anura > Hylidae > Hyla > Hyla sarda. Next base: position 47,571,206 of record NC_079192.1, on the reverse strand, counting down.
GTTAGCATAGTGTAGTGTTAGCATTGTTATACACAGGAGTAGTGTAATTAGCGTAGTGTAGTGTTAGCGTAGTTATACACAGGTGTAGCATAGTGTAGTGTTAGCGTAGTTATACACAGGTGTAGCATAGTTAGCGTAGTGTAGTGTTAGCGTAGTTATACACAGGTGTAGCATAGTTAGCGTAGTGTAGTGTTAGCGTAGTTATACACAGGTGTAGCATAGTTAGCGTAGTGTAGTGTTAGCGTAGTTATACACAGGTGTAGCATAGTTAGCGTAGCATAGTGTTAGCGTAGTTATACACAGGTGTAGTGCAGTTAGCATAGTGTAGTGTTAGCGTAGTTATACACAGGTGTAGTGTAGTTAGCGTACTGTTAGCGTAGTTATACACAGGTGTAGCATGGCTAGCATAGTGTAGTGTTAGCGTAGTTATACACAGGTGTAGCATGGTTAACATAGTGTAGTGTTAGCGTAGTTATACACAGGTGTAGCATAGTTAGCATAGTGGAGGACATCCAATTGGATGAAGATATGTTATCGTTACAAGCGACGTTGAAGCCTTATATACCTCCATCCGTCACCATGACGGATTACGTGCGGGTGGTGAATTCCTCTGGATGTCGGGAACTGAAAGAAATGTTGGTGAGTTCATCTTGGAACTCCTCAATTTTGCCTTGTCCCACAATTTCTTTCTTTTTAAAGATGCATTTTATTTACAAACGCAAGGAACCGCGATGGGCGCGGCTTGTGCACCCTCGTACGCAAACTTATTCTTAGGGGCTTGGGAGCGATCCATCTTTACTACTGACCCCATTCCCCATATAGAGAAAGTACAAATTTGGGCCAGGTTTATTGATGACATTGTTTTTGTTTGGAAGGGTCCTCTTCCGGAACTACAGTCCTTCATGGAGTTGCTGAATATGAATTATTTTAACATCAAGTTGACATACAAGGTGGGCAGACATCACATGGACTTTTTGGACGTCTCCTTCGATGTTGACAATATGGGGTATGTACAGACGGACTTGTTCCGTAAACCGACTGCCACAAATTCTTTGCTTCACGCTCACTCTGCACATCCGCAGAACCTCATTAGAGGGATACCGATGGGCCAGTTCCTACGCCTTAAACGTATCTGTTCCACAGATATTGCATTTGAACATCGGGCTGCTGAACTTTGGACCAGGTTCTCCGAAAGGGGCTATAAAGAAAATTGGATCAAGGGGGCCTATTTGCGAGCAAAGCATACCAGTAGGAGGAGTCTCCTTCAGACAAGACAGAAGGATAAGAGTGATAATCAGGTAAGACTGATTACGTCCTACCATGCTCAAGTACCCCAAGTGAAAGATATTTTACTTAAGAATTGGAATATACTGTTGGCAGATCCGGTATTGAGTCTATACATACCCAAGACACCTTCCCTTACCTTTAGAAGGAGTCCAAGCCTCAAAGACATGTTGGTTCATAGCCATCATAGGAGTAAAAAACCTGAACCTCTCTTTGGTGCAACAAAACCCAAGTGGGGCTGTCGTCCATGTGGACATGTGTGGCATGTCGGAACATGTGTACCGATATGAGTTTTAGTAATCATGATGGCAGTAGGTTGTTTCAGATTCGTCACACCATCTTGTGCAATACTGTCGGGATTATTTACCACTTGACCTGCCCGTGCAATCTTGTCTATATAGGGATGACGACCCGTGAACTGAAAAAAACGTGTCAGAGAACATGTCTTAGGAGTGACAGCAAGACAAGAAGTGGATCTTTCACGCCTGACCACAATACCACGCCATTTCAAAATTCATCATGATTGTGACCCCAGCCAACTCCAGGTGAGAGGAATTGACAGGATTCTTCCAGGAGTACGAGGGGGGAATTGGAAAGCGAGACTAGCTCAAACAGAAACCAGATGGATATATAGGCTAAATACCTTGCAACCAAGGGGCCTGAATGACAACGCGAGTTTGGCACCATTTATCTAAGCGCATCTACATTATCTATTGAGTATCCGGATTCCTGTGTGTGTTTTTTACCACTTGTCTTGGTGGGTTGTTTTTAAACTCATATGATTTTATTGGTTTTAATTTTCTCTTTTTCTCTCTTCCTTTTTTTGCTTTTAGATTCTTCGTGGTTCCCTCCGTCTCCATCTATATTGACCTCCTCCTACCTGCCATGCATCCATATGTCCATTCCTCCTCGTGCTATAGCTGTTATCAATTAATTGTTTTGCGCATTATTGGGCATCATGACCGCTATTTTACGGTCGCACATATTATATATTTGGTCTGTCCAATTTTTAGTTAGCTACTTTCTATGTTAATATATATATCTTTTAACTTTTGGTAAATTATTGTTCGTATGGCAGCTTACAGTACACATGTACTTTGATACGTCCTTTTTTTTTTTTTTTTTTATATATATATATATATATATATATATTTTTTTTTTGTCCCTCCCTTTTGGTTTTGGGGCATATTTATATAATAAATATTTTTAATTTCCTTTTATCTTGGTTTTCCCATTGATTAATTTGGGCCACACTATTAAAGCCCCTTGTCATTTTATTTTTTTAATATATTTTGGCACTTATATTTATTAGTGTTTTTAATCACCAAATATTAAATATCTTTGCACTAGTCACATGTGCCGTCATATATTATATTTCATTTTCACCATTATTTTTATACATTTCCACTAATAGCACTTTTTTTCACTAATTAGTATTATTTTGCACATCTAGCACTTTAATTGCATATTTTTTATCACCACTTTTGATGTAAAAATGTAAAAAAAAATTGCGCTTGAGCACTTTAGCCATGTTGCCTTAGGCGCTTTCCCCCTTCCCTTTTTCCTATTTATCCATTTTTTCCCTTAGGCACCTAGTGAGTATCCCTAGTTGTCTCACTTGGTTATACACCTTGATTGATCTTTTGCAGTGCTTGGGAATTTTTAGGGCTTCATAATTAGCGCTAAAATATTTTTGGCATATAATTCAATAAATGTAATTTTGCATGAGCCCTGGTATCTGGTCTTTTTCTTCACTTGTGGTATATTGGCACGTCTCTTTATATCATTTCATTCATTCATTCACACTCTCCATATCTCACTGATTTCTTCTTCTTTACTCATTCATTCCATCATTTCCATTCTATCACTTTCACTCGACTTCTCACTGTGTTTTTTATTGCTGTGTCTCACTTGTCTTACACTTATGTGTTTCATGTTCTTGTCTGTCTTGTATGTCAGTGTCGGCCAACTCATTCCCCCGGTGCGTTCTGCGCACACTGAGGATGTTTTCATCCTGATGTCTGCTCAGATCGCACTCTAAGCCGCGTCTTCCCCTATAGAGATACGGCACTGGTGCCGCCCTCTACCTGACGCTCAGTGATGACGCGATATCACATGACCGGGTCCTGGTTATGTGACCAGACGTCCTCTAGGGGCTGGTTCCAGCGCATTCTATACGCTGGTGGCGGCGCATAGGGATGACACAGTGGACGTATTCTATGACTGAGGTAGGAGACTCAGGTGCAAATCATTGCTAATCATTAGGCAGCTAGTTGGTTTTGGAAGCTGAGAGGAAGTGCATGCCGCTCATTGGTCTATACATCTGTCATTTATTGTAGGAGGTTTATCATTGGTAGAGTGATGATATAAATACTCACCTTGCAGGGGTTCCAGACACGCCCCCTGACGAAGCACAGGCGAAACGTACGTTGGGGTAGGAGGAGGCAGGTGTGTGGCTGCATGGCAGGAGGATCTTATGTTTTTTTCACTTTTTCCTTTTATGTTATTTCTGTCCACTTTATTTTCATCTTTGGACATGTTTTGGTTTTTCACTGCTACACCTCTTATTCTTTATACTTGACTGTATACTCTGTGGATTATGCACTGTACTGTGATTACCTATTACCTATTTACATCTGTATCTTGTTGTATACCTGCATTTCCCTGTATTCCATAAATTTGTGCCATACATCTTGTCTGCCCCCATCTTCTGTGGCTGTTATCATATTGCCTTGATTTTATTTCTTTTCTTATTTTGTATGTGTACTTTATGCATATGTGTTTAATAAAGTTATTGATATTTTACATGATCTGGTTCTAATTTGTTGGTATTGATATTTGTTAGTGGACCAGTCGTGGCTTTTTGCCCTTGTTGCTGTTGTGTATGAGTTATATAGTTAGCATAGTGTAGTGTTAGCGTAGTTATACACAGGTGTAGTGTAGTTAGTGTAGTGTAGGGTTTGCGTAGTTTTACAGCAGTGTACCGTAGTTAGTGTAGTGTTAGCACAGTTTTACACAGGTGTAGTGTAGGTAGCTTTGTTTTACAGGCAGATAAAGCATAGTTCAGAGAGTGTAGCATAGGGTGTAGCTTAGTTTAGTCATACAGTGAAGGGGCTACAACTCCCAGCATGCCCAGACAGTCAAAGGCTGTCCAGGCAGGATTAGAGTTGTACTTTAGCAACGATAGCAGAGGTGAGTACCTCCTTGTATGTTAATGTAGCAGAGGCGAGTGCGCCCTGAGCTGCGCTAGTTGGTTCATTAGGGGTATACATCCATCTATATAGATGGCTGTATACGGCAATCAGAAGGCCACCTACCCATCTCCGTTCCTGCTCCGTCACTAGACATAGAACAACACAGGAAGATGACAGATCTGGGACAGGGGTGGTAAGTTAGGCTCTCATGGGGGAGAACCCTCAAAAATGTACAAACCCATTGTGTTTTTCTTCTCTTCTCTTTTCAGATACGTAAATGCGGAGGACCACGACAATGACCTGCATATATATTTTTTTGTTTGTTTACTTTAATAAAATGGTTGATGAGGGCTGTGGGGGGAGTGTTTTTTCCTAATAAAAATGTTTTAAGTTTTCAGGCTTAGTAGTGGAAGCCGTCTTATAGACAGAGTCCATTACTAAGTCGGGGCTTAGCGTTAGCCCCAAAAACAGCTAACCCCCAATTATTACCCCAGTACCCACCGCCACAGGGGTTTATGACAGAAAAAAATTAATGTGTGTGGTTCCCAGTCTTTTCCATCTCAGTCAGATACCAACCAAACAGCAACAGCCTGAAGTTACCAAAGTGGGCGAGGACCATTGTTACTGGCCCTCCCCAGCCTAAAAAATGCCAGCCTGTTACCGGCATATTTAGTGCTCTGGGCCTGTTGGTGCCGGCTCTTTCCGGCACCCCTGTGGCGGTGGGTACCGGGGTAATAATTGGGGGTTAGCTGTCTTTGGGGCTAACGCTAAGCCCTGGCTTAGTAATGGACTCTGTCGATAAGACTGCTTCCACTACTAAGCCTGAAAAGTAATAAAAAAAAAAAAAACACATACACAAGTTAAAACATTTTTATTAGGAAAAACACTCCCCCCATAGCCCTCGTTAACTATTTTATTAAAACAAAATAAACAATTATGCAGGTCATCGTCTTATTCCTCCGCATTCACGTATCTGAAACGAGAAGAGAAGAAAAATACAAAAAATACGTCAGTACATTTTTGAGGGTTCTCCCCCTGGAGAGCCTAACTTACCACCCCCTGTCCCAGCTCTGTCATCTTCCTGTGTTGTTCTACATCTAGTGACGGAGCAGGAACGGAGATGGGTAAGTGGCCTCCTGATCACAGTATACAGCCATCTATATAGATGGCTGTATACCCCTAATGAACTACCTAGCGCAGCTCAGGGCGCACTCGCATCTGCTACATTAACATACAAGGACGTACTTGCCTCTGCTATCGTTGCTAAAGTACAACTCTCATCCTGCCTGGACAGCCTTTGGCTGTCTGGGCATGCTGGGAGTTGTAGCCCCTTCACTGTATGACTAAGCTAAGCTACACCCTACGCTACACTCTCTAAACTATGCTTTATCTGCCTGTTAAACGAAGCTACCTACACTACACCTGTGTAAAATTGTGCTAACACTACACTAACTACGCTACACCTGTGTAAAACTACACTCACTCTATGCTACACTAACTATGCTACACTGCTGTAAAACTACGCTAACCCTACACTACGCTAATTACATTACACCTGTGTAAAACTACGCTACGCTACACTGGTGTAAAACTACGCTAACACTATGCTACGCTAAATGCTGTACACCTGTGTAAATCTGCGCTAACACTTAGCTACACTTACTACGCTACAACTGTGTAAAACTACGCTAACACTACACGACGCTACACTGGTGTAAAACTAAGCTAACACTATGCTACGATAACACTACACTACATCTGTGTAAAACTATGCTAACACTACACTACACCTGTGTATAACTATGCTAACACTACACTACACCTGTGTAAAACTATGCTAACACTACACTACGCTAACTACACTACACCTGTGTATAACTATGCTAACACTACACTACACCTGTGTAAAACTATGCTAACACTACACTACGCTACACTGGGGTAAGACTACGCTAACACTATGCTACGCTAAATACGGTACACCAGTTTAAAACTGCGCTAAGACTACGCTAAGCGAACTACGCAACAACTGTTTAAAACTATGCTAACACTACACTACACCTGTGTAAAACTATGCTAACACTACACTACGCTAACTACACTACACCTGTGTAAAACTATGCTAACACTACGCTGCGCTACACCGGGGTAAGACTACGCTAACACTATGCTACGCTAAATACGGTGCACCAGTTTAAAACTGCGCTAAGACTACGCTAAGCGAACTACGCAACAACTGTTTAAAACTATGCTAACACTACACTACACCTGTGTAAAACTATGCTAACACTACACTACGCTAACTACACTACACCTGTGTAAAACTATGCTAACACTACGCTGCGCTACACTGGGGTAAGACTACGCTAACACTATGCTACGCTAAATACGGTACACCAGTTTAAAACTGCGCTAAGACTACGCTAAGCGAACTACGCTACAACTGTTTAAAACTACGCTAACACTACACAACGCTACACAGGTGTAAAACTACGCTAAAAAACTACCCTACGCTAACTACACTACATATGTGTAAAACTGCACTAACACTACGCTACACTGGTGTAAAACGACGCTAAAATACAACGCTATGCTAACTACACTACACCTGTGTAAAACTGCGCTAACACTACGCTACGCTAACTACGCTAAACCTATGTAAAAACTACACTACGCCATCTACACTACACTGGTGTAAAACTGCGCTACACTACGTTAACTATTTTATACCTGTGTAAAACTACAACTCCCATCCTGCCTGGACAGCCTTTAGCTGTCTGGGCATGCTGGGAGTTGTAGTCCCTTCACTGTTAAACCTCCAAAACACATGTTTTTTTTCTCTACTTCAAGGATACAGCAAGTACAGGGATACTCGCGATGTGAGTGCGTCCTAACCGGTGGTGGGCATGTGTACTTTGCTGAATTCCCCCTTTAGCTCCTGATGTAAACACTATAGGGGGAGATTTATCAGGACCTGTGCAGAGGGAAAGTCGACCAGTTCCCCTTAGCAACCAATCAGATTGCTTCTTTCATTTTTGAAAAAGCCTTTAAAAAAATGAAAGCAGCAATCTGATTGGTTGCTATGGGCAACTGGTCAACTTGTTATTTAGGCTTCCATCAGTTTACCATGAAGCGCAGCAAAATACCGCCAGAATAGCCTATGGGTCACCATAATAGCCTATAGATGACGGATTCTACATAATGGCATCTGTCATTGGCCTCCACTACACGTTTGTGTTGCATAGCTCCATCCAGTGATGCTTCTCTTCATATATGGAGGATCCCCGGGCATTCCTCATGGGCATAGCTTCTGCTGGAGGCGGCCAGGGAGGGGAAACTCCATAACAGGTGCCACCAAGCATCAGAGCAGCTTCCTCTATGGCTCCCAGTGTAGAGACAATGGCTTCTTTCTCCCTCCAAGTCATTGGACAGAACAGCAGGGTTCAGAGAGCTTCCCTTCCCCAAACTGTCCAGGCAGCTCCAGTGACCCAAGTGTCCGTGTATGGTAAATGTCCATAGATCATTGGGGGGTTTGAACCCAAAGGACAAGGCTGCTTGTGATGTTGGGGATGGGGATGTCTGTATTTGTGGGGTGAACATAGAAGCTGCTGGGCAGCCTTCCTTAGGTAATATTATGGGCATAACCAATAGGTTGTATGCCAACATGGTGCACTACACATATATGGGTGACTGGCACGCCCTAGAAGCCTTATTTATGTGCAGGTATGAGGCTGTGCATTTTTTTTGTTTTTTTTAATATGGGTTTGTTTTGGTTGGTGAATTGAACTCAATACTAAGCCGTTTCCCCTCTCAAGTTAGTAGGCGGGCTGGTAGATGTTTCATAGCTTGCACCTGTAATGCATCCCCCATATAGCATTGTGATTTCTCTGCATTCTGCAGGTTACCAGTGTCTTAGGCGTTGTGCTCCAGTAAGAGGAGCTCCAAAGTCTGGTAAACGAAGCAGTCATTTTTGTCCACTTAATTCCTGTGATACAGCGGACACCTGAGGGAACCCTGATGGGCCCCATTCAAAGTCAATGGGACCTGGTACAATGGCAGTGTCTGTTGTGCTTAGATCCGCTCACATCACGCTGATGTGAACTTAGCCTTAAAGGGGTACTCTGCCCTTAGACATCTTATCCCCTATACAAAGGATAGGGGATAAGATGTCTGATCGTGGGGGGTCTGACCGCTGAAAACTCCAAAAATGGGCTGGACAAAATTATTGGCACCCTTAACTTAATATTTGGTTGCACACCCTTTGGAAAAAATAACTGAAATCAGTTGCTTCCTATAACCATCAATAAGCTTCTTACACCTCTAAGCCGGAATGTTGGACCACTCTTTCTTTGCAACCTGCTCCAGGTCTCTCTTATTGGAAGGCGCCTTTTCCCAACAGCAATTTTAAGATCTCTCCACAGGTGTTCAATGGGATTTAGATCTGGACATCATTGAATCTCCACCATATTTCGCTGTAGGTACTGTGTTCTTTTCTTTGTAGGCCTCATTCCGTTTTTCGATAAACAGTAGAATGATGTGCTTTACCAAAAAGCTCTATCTTGGTCTCATCTGTCCACAAGACGTTTCCCCAGAAGGATTTTGGCTTACTCAAGTTAATTTTGGCAAAATGTAGTCTTGCTTTTTTATGTCTCGGTGTCAGCAGTGGGGTCCTCCTGGGTCTCCTGCCGTAGCGTTTAATTTCATTTAAATGTTGACGGATAGTTTGTGATGACACTGATGCTCCCTGAGCCTGCAAGACAGCTTGAATATCTTTGGAACTTGTTTGGGGCTGCTTATCCACCATCCGGACTATCCTGCATTGACACCTTTCATCAATTTTTCTCTTCCGTCCAGGCCCAGGGAGATTAGATACAGTGCCATGGGTTGAAAACTTCTTGATAGTATTGCGCACTGTGGACAAAGGCAAATCTAGATCTCAGGAGAGGGACTTGTAACCTTGAGATTGTTGATATTTTTCCACATTTTTGGTTCTCAAGTCCTCAGACAGTTCTCCTCTCCTCTTTCTGTTGCCCATGCTTAGTGTGGCACACACAGACACACAATGCAAAGACTAAGTGAACTTCTCTCCTTTTTATCTGCTTTCAGGTGTGGTTTTTATATTGCCCACACCTGTTACTTGCCCCAGGTGAGTTTAAAGGAGCATCCCATACTTGAAACAATCTTATTTTTCCACAATTCTGAAAGGGTGCCAATCATTTTGTCCAGTCCATTTTTGGAGTTTGGTGACATTATGTCCAATTTGCGTTTTTTCTCCCCTTTTTTGGTTTAGTTCCAATACACACAAAGGGAATGTGTATAGCAAAACATGTGTTACTGCAATCCTTTACTGTGAGAAATACTTAAATGGGCACTGTCACCAAATACTTAAATGGGCACTGTCACCAACTTTATTTTATGATATGTCTGTAATATATTTTCATTATTTTGAAAACCGGCCACTGGACGGTCTCCCTCCTAGTGGCCGGCTGCAGCACGGCGTGATGTCACGCCTGAATTTGGACTGATTGCGGCCGGGCAATCAGTCCTTATTCATTTACACTGCGCTCGCTCCCTGCCTGTCAATCAGACAGGCGGGAGCGAGCGCTTTGGCTTTCCGGCAACTGGCTGGGAGGCCACTCCTCCCGCACGTGTCGTCGCCGCCACTGCCCCTGCACGCCCGCTGCCGGACTCTGCAGTATCAGTAAGCATTAGAAGGAGTGGGGGGGGGGGGGTTTGTGACAGGGTGAACTGGGTATGCGGGGGGGGGGGGGGGTGTGACAGAGGGAACACGGTATTGGGGGGTGGGGGGGCTTGACGGAGGAAACGGGGTATGCGGCGGCGGGCGTAGCGCCGCATGGCACTAAGTTATAGTTCATCTACACAGGGTGCCTCAAGCTGTTTCACTACTACAACTCCCAGCATGCCCTGACAGCCAATAGATGTCAGGGCAAGCTGGGAGTTGTAGTGGTGAAACAGCTGGAGGCACCCTGTGTAGATGAACTAAGGGCGGATGTCCCCCCCCCAGCAGGCATCAGGGACGTGGTGCCTGCTGGGGAAGTCTGCCTGGTAGTGAGCAAAAAGTTATTTTTAAATAGTAAAACAGGGAGGGGGTTAGGGATAGATGTGCAATGGGCAGGGACAGAAAAAAAAAATAGGATGGTGGGAGCTACCCTTTAAAGGGGTACTCCGCTGCTCAGCGTTTGGAACAAACTTCCCAGAACCCTGGGAGTAATGCCACAATTTTAGAACAAGGAGTTACAGAAGGTAATTTATTAATGAAAGACAACATAAAAACTCATGACATATAAAACATTGTACAACGTGCGCCTTGGGTGCGTAGAAAAATTACTTGGCAATGATTGTCCTTTAACAAGTTAAAGCCTGTACTCACATTGTGCATCACTTTATAGCTTACAGAAACGAATACCCTATACAACAAGTAACTGCATTCATTATCTTGAACTGGACTCAAGTTACAGTCTATGTTATAGTCGGGAGCTGCACTGTGACCTTCAGAGCTTTTTTTTTTTTAGGAAAATCTAACTTTTTGCCTTTTATTGTTAAAGGGGTTATCCAGGAAAAAACTTTTTTATATGTATCAACTGGCTCCAGAAAGTTAAACAGATTTGTAAATTACTTCTATTAAAAAATCTTAATCCTTTCAGTACTTATGAGCTTCTAAAGTTAAGGTTGTTCTTTTCTGTCTAAGTGCTCTCTGATGACACCTGTCTCAGGAACCAACCAGTTTAGAAGCAAATCCCCATAGCAAACCTCTTCTAAACTGGGCGGTTCCTGAGACACATGTCATCAGAGAGCACATAGACAGAAAAGAACAACCTTAACTTCAGAAGCTCATAAGTACTGAAAGGTTTAAGAATTTTTAATAGAAGTAATTTATAAATCTGTTTAACTTTATGGAGCCAGTTGATAGATATATATATATATATATATATATATATATATATATAAAAGTTTTTTCCTGGATAACCCCTTTAACATTCCGCAAAACTGTGCAACTGTGGATTATAATAAAGGCTGTAACTCTGGATCAGTACAAGATAAGTAACATAATACATCCCCAAAGTCATGTACTGTATAATATTATTTTGAATATACAGTGAAACCTCTCCAAAAAGCCACCTCTTTGTCCCTATTACACGGTGATATTGAACTATGTAATAGGGACACTGGTTTGTCGGCTATTCAGGTCAATTTGACCCGGTCAGAAAAATCATGGTTAGCTAGGGGGTCCCAGAGGTCTGAACCCCCCATTCCACTCCTGCCATCAGACACTTACCCCCTATTCTACAGACAAGGGATACGTTTTAAAGTAGTGGAGTACCCCTATAAAAATTGTAACGGTATGTACCAACATATTCAGCAGTGAGGGTGCATTCACACTACGTTTTTGCAATACAGTTCCCGTATACATTTTCAATGGGAAAACCATACGGAACCGCATTGAAAACCGTATGCACTGACTCTCCATTGAAAACCCTATGCCAAAAGATGCATCCGGTTGTGTCCGTTTTGCATCCTGTACGGTTTTGTCAGTTTTTTTTCCCGTACCCAAAACCGTAGTCTACCACAGTTTTTGGTTCGGGTGAAAGACTGTTTTAATCCATATACATTTTTTTTTTACATGGGAGTCAATGGGAACCGTACAGAACTGTATGTGCATACGGTTCCATCCGGTTTTCACCATAAATTTTTTGACTTTGCACAGTTTTTTTTTCTTGGAATTTCAATCAAACAAGTGAAACTTTATTCAAAATGGAGTGAAAAGTTAAAAACGTATACGTTTTTTTCTTAAAAAACGGATGCAACCGGATGTCATTTTTCAAACCGTATACGGTTTTTAACTGTATACGGGTTGAAATTTGTACATACGTTTTGATATAGTTTAGTCAGGTTTTGAGGAATCCGTTTTTCATCAAAAACCTGATACGGGAACTGTATTGCAAAAACGTGGTGTGAATGTGACTTATAATAGGGGAAAGAAACAAATGAGCAAAATGACAATAAATAGTGAACAGTAATATAAAAGTCATGTGAATGCAACGTCAAATGGTTCTTGTTCTTTTGCTCCTAACAACAAGCAGATTGGTTGCTGTTGACTGATCTTCTTATTCTTATATCTTTATCTTATGTGTCAGTGTGTTGTGCAAGAATGGGTGATAATCACTTTAATACTGTCACAGTGAATATTATGGCTTTTTTTTTGTACAGATTTTTTTAACCATATTGATTTTTTATTGGGTGAAATTTAACAGCGAACGATTGCTTTAGCTGACCAATCACAGATCCCCAAAGTTTTGAAAGATGTCGACTATGTATGACATTTTTATATGAATGATCTCTCATTCAGATCTTTCTAACACAACATTCTAGAATATTCTCAGAAAGATCAATCGTCCTTCGCCCAGTATCGTTAGTCACGTATAAACATTATAGACACCTGCAGCATTTATAGACTTTTATGAAGTAGCACGCGTTCTGCCTGTCGCATGTAATTATGCATTATGAGAGGGAGCTTCGTGCATCGTCTCCAGTACACCTGTCTCCAGCGCAATGTCATTCTACAATTCTGGGTCTTGTGCTGGAGACGGGTGCCATGGAGCTGGAGTAGGAAGCTTTGTCTCCCAATGCGGAGTTATAAGTGCTTCTGGCACCGAATTCAAAATCAAAAGTTATTATTTGTGGGTTGCACAACTGCCACAACCGGGCACACCTATCTGCTCACCCTCACCAACCAGCCCCTCCTTGACTGATATTCAGAGCCCTATAAATCAGCCATGGAGGGGCTGGGAGGTGAAGGTGAGCAGAGAGGCGTGTCAGGCTGGGACACTTGAGCAGCATGGCTCCACCTTCACAACACTTGGCTGAGAAACAAATGCCAGAAGCGGTAGGACAGCTAGCTATATGAATGAGTTACACAGTATTTATGGCAGCAAAGTGGTAGGAATATTTTAAAGACGACTGTATAGAAAGTTGCTCCAATGAGTGGTCCCACCTGATTACTTCCGGCATTTCTCACTCCTCTGGCCTGCTTGCAGTAGACAGAGGTGATCAGGAAAGCTGAAGGCAGCCGATGTGGGAAAGTGACTTTAATGCACAAACGGCATGTTTACGTAACTCTTGGAGTTATGCAATCAGAGTAGCCGTTGGCACAAATCCCATTACAGTCAATGGAATTTACCCAAATTGCATAACTTCCCTGCTTCAGCAGTTTTTAGCTTTCCCCACCACCTATGGCTGCTGCAAACAGGCAGGAGGAGCCTTAAAAGTGGGAAGTAACCAGGTGGGACCCCTCCTTTAAAGGGAGTCTAGAACCAGTTGTGGTGAAATGAAAGTTGTTATTATTGAATAGAGGACATTATTGTTTAAAGAATTCCACCACTAGTATCTTTATGTGCTGCATTGTTTGAGAATTTTTTTTTTGATATGCAAATAAGCTCATTGGTGCACTTGGGGGTGTGACTGTAGCTCTAGGAGCACCGCCAAGACCCATCTCATCTCTTTCTACAGTTATGCCTGATCTATAAGAAGGAGAAGGAGAAGATGGGAGGCATTAAGTATGGCGGATAGCGGTGCTCCTAGAGATACAGTCCTGGCCCCAGTGCACCAAAGAGCTTATTTGCATATTGAATACAAAATTTTTATTCCCAGGCAAAGACACAGCACATCAAGATACTAAAGGTAATGTTTATTACACTTTATCCTCTATTCAGCAATGCCAGGGGTTTTGGGGTTACACTTCACCTAAATTTGTGGTAGACTTCCTTTCATTTTGCATTTATCAAGCAAGTATGTACCTCAAAAAGGGAATTGATTAGGATTAGGTTTCCCCAAAAAATTCCAAAAACAACACCATTCATGTCCCATGGGGTTGGGTGCAATACCGGACAATACCCGGAGAATAGTGCCTCTATTTATTGAAAAAGAAGGAACATTTTTATCATGAAAGACTTACTTTTATTGCACAACAGAGTGCTTCCTTATACAAGGGACATAGATTTACTGTTAAATGTAATATGGAAATATTCAATCAGTCAATAAAGGAGTACTCCACTGAATTTTTATTTTTCCATTCTGTCAGCCAGTGATGGGCTGAGCTGCAGTATGATGTAACAGACCCGGGCACCAGGGAAAAATTTTGGGCCAGGGCCCGTTACATGACACTGCTGCTCAGTGTTTCATCAGCAGAAGCGGGACATCACTGTGGCCAACGATAAGCTCAGTGCAGTGTGACAAATCCGGCCCCAGAATGCGGAAGAATACCGGGCCCAGAACATAGGAGAGTGGTACCGCACACTGGGGGAGCGCCAGGAAGTGAATAGACGTTTGTAATTTATATTTTCGCAGCCAGGCTGAATGGAAAAATAAAAAAAATTCTGTGGAATACACCTTTAAAGGGGTAATCCGGTTAGAAGTAATTATCACCTATTCACTGGAGAGGTAATATTTGTTAAATTAGTGCATATGCAGTGCAGTAAATGCCAAAGACTTTAAACCCCTTATAGCTACAGTCTTAATATGTTAGGTCAAGTTAAGACCTAAGTTGGACCTATCACCAAAAAAGTTTGTTCATTTTTTTCGATTATTCATTTACAAGTATTTTTTCCTCAATTCTGGAGGTAATGTTCCTAAAACATATGCTTCCACATCAATCCCTCCTTTCTTTAGCTGTAAACAATTTGTTATTTCCTCTGGCAATTCAGTCAAGTTGTTGCCCATAAGGTCCAAGCTAGACAGGAGCGGCAGCTGTCCGATCTCAGGCGGTACACTAGTAAGTTTGTTGGAGCCAACATGGAGGGATCTCAGTCTAGAGCAACGGAACAGCTCACGTGGTAAGAAAGAGATCTGATTAGATGTGATTGCCAGTGTCTCCAACCGGGTTAGGTGACCAATTTCATGGGGGATATGTCGGATGTGATTATAGCTCACATCTAAGTGTCTTAATCTAACAAGATTACAAAGAGAAACTGGTAAATTCTCCAGTTTATTGTGGGAAATGTATAGCTCTTCCAAATTACGTAGAAACTCAATAGATGCTGGGAGACGATTGATAGCATTGTGGGATAGTCTTAAGATGCTCAGGTTTCGGAGCCGCTGAAGAGTTCCTAGGTCATCAACGTATTGCAGCTGGTTGGATGTCAAATCAATAGATTGTAAATTTGGTAAGCCAACAAGGACACCAGTGATTTTTGAGATCTTGCAGTGGCAAAGTGTAAGCTCCAATAAACGATTCATTCTTTTCAGTTGACCTAGTGACCCAAGCTCGGTGTCTCCATTCTGTATGCTCAACTTGGACAGCTGCCCAGCCACATCCAGCACTGCAGAAGATAGATGAGACAGGTTACTTGTTAGAAACAGAGATCTAAGCCCAGTCAATCCACGAAGAGACTGTAGACGAATGGACTTATTGTTGGAGCAATTGAGGTTGCCAGAAAGATGCAATTGACTTACATTCTTCAAAGAGTACATCCAAGATGGAAGTTCTTCCATGTCTGTGAATCTAACATGAAGCACTTTTAACCGCTCCCGAATGCAAGAAAATGCCTCAGGGTCCATTTTGACTGAGCAATGACTGATATGGAGCTCTGAGAGAGACTTGAGATGAGACACTGCTCCTACTATCTTTGCAGATGAGATCAGTTCGAGCTTGAGGACCTCAATCTCACTCAGTTCATAAACATCTTTTGGTATCACTGGGATCATGCTCAATTGCAGCTCATAGCGGCCATTGGTGTTCTTATTGATCATCTGTCTCAGTTTCTCTGCTGGCCACTCGGAATTAAGTGCAAGCTCCCTGAGCCTCCCTTCACTTATAGCAGAGAGAAACACAGAGAATCTCCTTGAGTACAAAGTGTCGTAGCGGTCTACCATGTGTAACATGAAGGCAAAATCATTTTTCACATCAGGAATATCACTAAATCCTGATCCTTCGCTATTTGTATCAAATGAGTACACCTTAAGCGAACTGGTAAGTAACCAAAACAACGCATAAGCAGATAGGAAAGCATAGACAGAAACAAGCAAAATATAGGTTAGCAGAAGTTTTTCTAGTATGAAGGCTAAATTATGTGTACATTTAAACATAGAATATCCCATGAAATTCCGTATGCCTGGTTTACAAAGATGGTGGAAGCTAAATGAGCCTACCAAACTTAGTGAGTACCCAAGGATTATAGCCAGTGCAACTACTTTGAAAACAGTCTGACCAATATAAGCTCTATACACCATATCCGAGTCCTCGGCATGAGCTCGAAAATGGCGTATCCTCTCAAATAAAGCCTTGGCTTGCTCTTCCTCCTTTTTGTCCAAGATGGTGGACACCTGAAGTGGCACAAATGAAAATGGTGTTTCCCTTATCAATGGTGTCCTAGGTGAGAGGTCCATAGAGCGTGAACTGCTGGACTTTTGTCGGTTGTGCTCTGGAGGCGGCTGGTCACTAGTTTCTTCAAGTGCTTTAGTGGTCCATGGAGATTCGAAACATTTGCTCAGGATGGAAATAAAGAGTTCAATCTTAGAAGATGTTTTGGGATACTTGAACCAGAAATTACTGCTGACCAGCAGCAATAAAGTATTGATGAGAGACAAGTAGGGAAAATATTTGGACTGCCATGGTACGACTTTGTGGTAGCACACAGCGCTCACATACATATACTGCTGGTAGTCTAAGTTAGTCAAGTGACCAATATCTTTCCGAATAGCTGGAGTAGGTTGTGTTATCGTGCCAGCTTCACTAAAGTCATTTGACATGTTCTTGGTAAGCTTTGTAGTCTTGGGCATACATACAACTTTATCCATAGTGATAAGAAGTGTTGCAGAGAAGAAAGCTGTCATAAGCATAATTATAAGGACATAATCCATAAGAACATCCCACCAAGGTTTCACGGCCTTGAAATGAGCCTGGGTGTCGGCCAGCGACGCCGCATCGCTTATTGTGAACATACCTAAAATTGAGGGGAAAAAAGCAGAAAAATTATTAAAAACATTACATTCAGGTTTTGGAGCATTGCTATGGGTCTGTAAGATATGAAAAAGGTTGTATCCTAATGCATTAATGGGTGGCACCTCCAAAGTATGTCTGCAACCTTACTTGTCAAATCTACTTGGCCAGTAAAAGGTGAGGGAGATAAATTATTTTTTATTTTAATGTTGGCTGAATCTTTTCCAGACTGGACACCTATCCTATGTGTATATATCAATATGGGTGATTCTTACCCTATCCCGAACTTCTTCCCAACTGTATGGGAGTTCAGGAGAGAGAACTATTAGTCAGATAACTGCTTTGCTGATGGTAAATGGCCAGCTTTACTTAAAGTGTACCAGTCATTAACAAAAACATTTTATACAATGTAGATAATAACGTTATATGTATATTTATAATATCCATTGGTTAAAAAATGTGCATATTTTTGGAGGAGAAAATACTGTCCCTGCAACTATTGTCTGTGTGTCTCTGTGAAGAGACCTGCTTGTCGTCAGTGCACAGAGCCCTGCATGTCCTCACTACACAGAACCCCGCTTCTCCTCGGTGCACAGAGCCCCGCTTTTCCTCGGTGCACAGAGCCCTGCATGTCCTCACTTCACAGAACCCCGCTTCTCCTCGGTGCACAGAGCCCTGCATGTCCTCACTTCACAGAACCCCACTTCTCCTCGGTGCACAGAGCCCCGCTTTTCCTCAGTGCACAGAGAGCCCCCGCTTGTCCTCGTTGTACAGAGCCCCGCTTGTCCTCAGTGTACAGAGCCCCGCTTGTCCTCAGTGTACAGAGCCCCGTTTGTCTTCAGTGTACAGAGGCCTGCTTGTCCTCAGTGTACAGAGCCCCACTTGTCCTCAGTGTACAGAGCCCTGCTTGTCCTCAGTGTACAGAGCCCCGTTTGTACTCAGTGTACAGAGCCCTGCTTGTCCTCAGTGTACAGAGCCCTGCTTGTCCTCAGTGTACAGAGGCCTGATTGTCCACCCACACTTTACAAAGACACACAGGCAAAATATTCAGGGTGGGCCATTTATATGGATACACCTTAATAAAATGGGAATGGTTGGTGATATTAACTTCCTTTTTGTGGCACTTTAGTATATGTGAGGGGGGAAACTTTTAAAGATGGGTGGTGACCATTTTAAAGTTGGCCGTTTTGAATCCAACTTTTGTTTTTTCAATAGGAAGAGGGTCATGTGACACATCAAAATTATTGGGAATTTCACAAGAAAAACAATGATATGCTTAGTTTTAACGTAACTTTATTCTTTCATGAGTTATTTACAAGTTTCTGACCACTTATAAAATGTGTTCAATGTGCTGCCCATTGTGTTGGATTGTCAATGCAACCCTCTTCTCCCACTCTTCACACACAGAAATGCCAGTACAGGCTTCCAGTATCCGTAGTTTCAGGTGCTGCACATCTCGTATCTTCACAGCGTAGACAATTGCCTTCAGATGACCCCAAAGATGAAAGTCTAAGGGGGTCAGATCGGGAGACATTGGGGGCCATTCAACTGGATATGCAAAATTGCTACATGATGATGTGTTTCCCTCTTTATGCACTGAAGCTGCACGTTCCCTGAGTTTTTCCAGCAAGATGGTGACCACCACATTATGGGTGTCAGGTCTGAGCATTCCTAGATGAACAGTTTCCTGGAGAGTGGATTGGTCGTCGTGGGCTGGTTGAATGGCCCCAAAGGTCTCCCTCACATATACTAATGTGCCACAAAGAGGAAGTTAATATCACCAACCATTCCCATTTTATTAAGGTATATCCATATAAATGGCCCACCCTGTACACATTTGTAACCAATGTATATTACAATTATACAGTACACATGTTATTTTCTACATTATATAAAAAGTTTTTTGCTGATTACAGGAATACTTTAACTCAGAGGAGATTTTAGCTCTGAAGCTGGCAGAATTATCTGTGCATGTTTGCAATGTATAATGTACCATAACTCTGGATCCATAAAATACAAGTAATGCAACATAAAGGCAAAGTTGATAATACTTTATATGTAAATGTATTCAGTGTGTGAACTATAAAACAACTGTCCATGATGTCAATTAATAGAACAAAAAGGTATTGCAAAATAAAAGAAAAGATTATTGCAAAAATTTGTTTTTTATGTACTGTATATATTTATAATACAGTGGTCCCTCAACATACGATGGTAATCCGTTCCAAATGGACCATCGTTTGTTGAAACCATCGTATGTTGAGGGATCAGAGCAATGTAAAGTATAGGATAGTGGTCTACAACCTGCGGACCTCCAGATGTTGCAAAACTACAACACCCAGCATGCCCGGACAGCCGTTGGCTGTCCGGGCATGCTGGGAGTTGTAGTTTTGCAACATCTGGAGGTCCGCCGGTTGAAGACCACTGGTATAGGAAGTTATACTCGTGTTCCCGGCGCTCCGGACCGTCACCGCTCGTCACCGCTGCCCTGGATGTCGCTTTCCAGCGCTGTTGCCGCGTCCCCGGGTTGTCCCCGACGCTGCGGCAAGGCCTCTGTTCCCCCAGCATCCTTGCTCTCCGTCGCCGCCATGACGTCAGTACGCACGCTGCTCCTATTGGATGACGGGACGGCGTGCGTAGCGACGTGATGACGACGATGGAGAGCGCCGACGATGCAGGGGATCCCGAAGAGGACGCGCCGGAGCCCCGAGGACAGGTAAGTGATCATCAGCGGACCACACGGGGCACCGTAAACGGCTATCCGGTGGCAGCTGAAGCAGTCTGCGCTGCCGGATAGCCGTTTATGCGATGGCCCCGACATACAAAAGCATCGTATGTTGATGCTCCCTTCAACATGCGATGTCCTCTGAAAGGCCATTGTATGTTGAAATGATAGTATGTCGGGGCCATCGTAGGTCGGGGGGGTCACTGTATATATTTTTTTAGTTGAGTTCTACTCATTGAGGTTGAATGGCAAAATTATGCAAAATCGGACTGAAAACCTCATCATTTTCATCTGCATTTTTGTACAAAGCAAAATCTAAAGCTGCTGCACATTATCTCCTCATCTGCCAGCTGTTATCTGGTATTAACATCACAAAGAGAAAAAGGCGTATTCTAGATAATCATCCAAAAAGCTATACCTGCTCCTTCTCCACGTCCTTCTATTAAATATGCTACCCTCATACAGATCAGTATATCCAATCCACTCTGTCTCATATCTAGGATGACTTTATAGTCCACCGACAGATTATAATGGGGCATGCTTTGACATTGTAGAAGGTTCTACCTATAGGTGATGTATTAGAAATTTAGGTGGTCCTCCATCCCGTTCTAGACTTTTTCCAATCGGCATTTGATCATGCTATGAAGGAATGCAACTATGGCATGACTATACATTACAACTATGGCATGACTATACATTACAACTATGGCATGACTATACATTACAACTATGGCATGACTATACATTAAAACTATGGCATGACTATACATTAATCCTTTAGACAAATACCTGCTAAGTTCTACCTGGCTTTCTACGCTTGTTTGACCTATGGACATTCCCACCTATGTTTACCACTGGCCTTCAGGATTGTTCTGCCGAACGCTCCCAGCTCTGCGAGTTCTCTTACCTTCTTGGAGTCAGGTTGATCTCACAGTTCTTACCTCTGCGGATGGCGAGCATTTTTAAACCAGGAAGCAGATTCTTTCTCAATCCTGGACAAGCCTTGGCGTGTGTCTTGAGCAATCAATCTGTCCTCGATATTCAGAACACAAAGTGCAGGTCCCCGACTTCTTTCCCAAGGCTAATAGTTTTGTCAGACATAAAAACTTTCACTCTACGGCCACTTCGCACGTGTTCCTTTCTGCAGCTACATCCGAGAGTTGGTGGCCTCTCCCACACACAAAACTTTGGTTGGTTTAAACATGAGTCAGTCATGCATAACTTGGCTTTCGTACACTGTGTACACATCTTTCTAGTTATTAAAGGCTTTACATTTATGAGCTTTACACTGTTGACTGATCGGTGGTATTCTGACCTTACGAGTTTCAGATTCCCTACAGATAGTGGCGGGGCTGTGGAAATTTAAAGGTCATTTACCCAAAAGAGAAATCTAAACAATATAGTCACTATTACAACCCATATTACAAAGAAATATAGATATTTAACAAAAGTAAAGAGCAGCTTAAGAAAGCCAAATATGTCCTTGAGTTCCTTGAAGGGGTTATCTGGGGAATAAAACTTAAGTGTCCAATTGGGAAGGGGGGGGGGGGTCGTCGACCATTGGGACCCACAATCTCCAGAACAGGACCTGTCCCCTACCTTGGAGTGCTCTGACCCTCACCTTCCCAGCGGAACTGCTCTTGGAAGTGAAGTCTGATCCGCCATTGACAGGCTGCAGAGATGCCCCACCTACGCTGATGATTGGTGGAGTGAGCCATCTCTTCCGAGACCAGTTTGTCTTAGAAGGTGGGGGTCAAGCTAAGAGACAGAGCCCATTCTGGAGATTGCGGGAGTCCCAGTGTTCGGACCATCCCCCAATCTAGCATCCCAAACCACAATCAGACACGTGCCCCCCTTCCGGCATTTGCCATATAACCCCCTTAAAGACCACCCATACACATTAAAGAAAAGGCAACTAAACCCGCTAATATAGGGATGTTGAGGGAAATGGCATATTGTTTGGGCACGTTAAATTTCAACCCCTGGCTCTTTTGCTCTCCCTAGAGATAAATCACCGCCATCTTCTATCTCAATTAAAACTTCACACATTCTCAACCAATCTAATCAAGCAAAGGCAAATTCGGAGAAACTCACATGGTATAGGCTTCTGTTTTCCTCATATTGTAGCATTGCATGTCTACAAATGACCTGTAAGAGATCTGTTGTATCTAAATGTAATGCTATTTTGAGCAACAACAAAAAAACGTTAAAAAAAATTAAAATCACAGTAGACAATGGAAGCGTTTGACCATTTCCCAATTAAGAGAAGATTCCAATGTATTTCTCCAGTTGACTAGATGCAAATGTAACACAAGATTATTCTGCTGCCTAGTGAAATTGTTCCTCAATGATTTCCGACAGCCAATACTTAGAGAAAGATGGAGGCTCAATGTTCCTAACTAGATAGTAAAGGTTTTATTGCAGTAATGGTTTCCATATGCTTGATGGAAGAGGAGGGTTTTATGTTATAATGGAAGGCTCAACGTGTAGGGACTCTCAAAAGACCTGTGGTAGATAATTCAAGAGAAGAGGAGAAGCACCAGAGAAGTCCTAGAGGTGAGGATGAGCACATGGAGAACATTTGGGTTGGTACCTTTACAGAAAGATCAACAAGAACCAACGACCTCCAGAAGTAGGTGGATAACTTCTGGCGCTGAGAGTCCACAGAGGGCAAGTAGATGTGCAAGACGTTTTATTCCCAACATGCAATGCGTTTCGCGCCTTAGCGCGAAACGCGTTGCATGTTGGGAATAAAACTTCTTGCACATCTACTTGCCCTCTGTGGTCTCTCAGCACCCAAAGTTATCCACCTAATTCTGAAGGTCATTGGTTCTTGTTGATCTATTGTGGAAGGCTGCAGCTAAGGTGCGAAACGTGTTGCATGTTGGGAATAAAATGTCTTGCACATCTACTTGCCATCTGTGGTCTCTCAGCACCAGAAGTTATCCACCTAATACTGGAGGTCGTTGGTTCTTGTTGATCTATTGTGGAAGGCTGCAGCTAAGGCGCGAAACGCGTTGCATGTTTGGAATAAAACATCTTGCACATCTACTTGCCATCTGTGGTCTCTCAGTGCCCAAAGTTATCCACCTAATTCTGGAGGTCGTTGGTTCTTGTTGATATATTGTGGAAGGCTGCAGTGAGACCTCTTTGTTATGCTCTTTACCTTTGTTGTGCTGGGGTCCGCAAAACCAGCCCTGGTAAGTGCCCATTCACACGAAGCGTTCTGAGTTACTAACGCAGTATTTCCCTATGGAGCGCTCTTTTCTGCCTTTCTAGCTTACTGAAAGATGGCTATGTTCAAGGAAGCCATGTATAAGGATCTAGAAATGTATTTTTATATATAGATGAGGGAACTCTGGAGATGCACTGGTTAACTTGGCTGCATAAGACGGTCCATCTGGGATATAGTGAAGGCATGGATAAGCATTAAGGTTATATTTTAAGTAAAGGAGGCGTGGATTGAGGAAATGTTTCAAGTCGGGAAATGGTTAGTGTGAGGTTTAGAGACTGTGCCAAGTCAAATATTACCCCTAAGCTGCGGGCTTGTAAGTCTGGATTTAGTGTGTAGTTACCTGCTGCTTTGTTAGTACAGGGAGGGTGGAGGGACTATGGCGTTAGAAAGATGATGGATTCCCTTTTGTTTATGTTGTATGTGAAGACATGAAGGACAATACTGATAGACATCAGTAAACTCAGGGTCGGGATAGTATATTGTCTTACTCTTTTGTATTATGGCTCATCTGAACCTAAAAACGGGAGGCAGCCCTGTCAGGAAAAAGCAGGGAGATTGGGCCTAAATGGCTTTTCTTCCCTTTAATTAGATCTAGGCCTTTTTTTGGCTTAAAATATATGGCTGTCGCATATATGGAATTAAGCTTAAATGGGCACTCTCATTAAAACTAATTGTTACTATTGCACTCCTTATGGTGAATAAAAAATATTTCTAATATACTTCGGTTAAAAAAAAATCTTTTATTTATGCTTAAAAAAGCTCAAGAGCACATTTTCCCCCATCTCATACACAGACTTAGGACCAAAGCCCAAACACAGGAAGTGCACCTGGAGTGCTGAGGGGGGCGTGTCCAGCCTCATCCAATCATAGCTCCTCTCACACATAACTGCCATATGCTGTTGGTTGGACACACCCCCCTCGGCACTCCAGGCTGCACTTTTTGTATTGGACCTCGGTCCTAAGTCTATGTATGAGATGGGAGAAAATGTGCTCTTGAGCTTTTTTAAGCACAAATAAAACATAGAAAACTTCTTTTTTTTTTTTTTTTAAACAAAGTAAATTAGAAATATTTTTTATTTACCATAAGGAGTGCAATAGCAAAAATTTATTTTAATGAGAGTTACCCTTTTAAGGGGTACTCCTCTGGAAAACATTATTTTTTAAATCAACTTATTCCAGAAAGTTAAACATTTACTTCTACAAATTACTTCTCTTTAAAAATCTTAATCTTTCCAGCAATTATCAGCTGCTGGATTCTATTCTTTTTGAATTTCCTTTCTGTCGGACCACAGTGCTCTCTGCTGACACCTCTGTCCATTTCAGGAACTGTCCGGAGCAGGAGAGGTTTGCTATGGTGATTTTCTCCAACTCTGGACAGTTCCTAAAAATGACAGAGGTGTCAGCCGAGAGCACTGTGGACCGACAGAAAGGAAATTCAAAAAGAAAAGAACTTCCTCTGTAGTATACAGCAGCTGATAAGTACTGGAAGGATTAAGATTTTAAATAGAAGTAATTTACAAATCTGTTTAACTTTCTGGCACCAGTTGATTTAAAAACAAAATGTTCTCCAGCAGAGTACCCCTTTAACTGGTGGTTACACATAAAGGGAGATTTATCAAAACCTGTCCAGAGGAAAAGTTGCTGAGTTGCCCATAGCAACCAATCAGATCGCTACTTTCATTTTTTTAATTGGCCTGTGAAAAATGAAAGAAGCGATCTGATTGGTTGCTATGGGCAACTCAGCAACATTTCCTCTGTATTGGTTTTGATAAACCTCCCCAATGGTCTTTTGCCATACTAACAGTTAGCAGGGGTGTAGCTATAGTATATACAGAAGTAGAAGTCACACCCGGACCGTGGTACCTAAGGGGTTTTGGTAGATGGGGGCTGCAACTATTCAGGTGGACATGCACTTTTAAAGTTTAAAATAAATGTTGCAGGGTTTCCGGTCATGTGTAGCATTTATCCACTTTGACCCTGCAAATGCAAAATTATTGGTGGAGGTGAAGTCCTTGGACTAATAAAAGATAGAAGAAGAATCGTCTGTCTACACAGCCCCTATCCTCCTCCTGCTGACACTAACACACACAATCCCCATAGTACTTGGAGATAATGCCTTGACCCCCTGCAACCCCTAAACAAAGGATAATTAAATGTAAAAAAAAATTATATTCTTGTTGCCATACTAAGGGTTTTAAGGGGTACTCCACTGGCCAGCGTTCTGAACTAAATGTTCCGAAAGCTGTGTTCACGCTGCGGGGGTCAGCCATGCCCTTTGTGATGTCATGGCCACACCCCCTCCATGCAAGTCAATGGGAGGGGGCGTGACGCCCCTTCTTATTGACTTACATGGAGGAGCGTGGCCATGACGTCACAAAGGGCATGGCTGACCCCTGCAGCACGAACACAGGGGTTGGAACATTTTGTTCCAAATGTTGGCTTATAGATGCTTATAGTCCTTGCCATATAAATGGCCATGTATAGAAAAGACATATGTCTGTAAAGGGATGGACTTAATAAGATAGGCACCTTCACCTAGGGAGTGCCAAAAAATTATCCTGCAGCTAGATGTCCAAAGCCCTAGGACCAGCCCTGGGTGGGGTCCGGGTGCTGGTACCCCCACAAGACAGAAGCCCCCTAATAAGCAATGCTCCCGCTCATTTCTGCCTGGCTTTTTTTTGGAAGTGTAAGTGCAAAATATACTGATTTATATAAGGTCTTATAGATTTTCTGCCTCTGTCACTGTAGATATCAAGAAACAAACAGAAAAAAATCCAACACAACAACCAAATACACGGGTGCACTTTTTGATCAAAACGTGTCCCCCAACCACCATGTTTATCCAAAGTAGGCGTGTTAGGGTCCAACCGAAGTGAGGCCACCTCCGCGTGGTGGATGGGGGACAAGTTTTAATCAAAAAGTGCACTAAGAGCCTTACATTTCTTGACCATGAGTGCTGCTGCAACCTTTTATTTGTATATTGTTTTAGCTATCAGTAGTGGTCTAAATACCAGGGTCCCCACCGATCAATATATCTGACATTTTCATCACCTTTGGATAAAATATGTAATTTTTTCCCATTAGATTCATATGAAAAAAATCTAATTATGACAACAGAAGAATACGACTATACAACAGGGGGCTCATAGGATTTTGTGTGTGCTGTATTATTGCTCCCTACAAAATGGAGCTGTAGTATGGCCATGTGGTCCAAGGGAATATGGCTGAATATAGAACAGGACCTACTGTATTTTTTGCTGTATAAGACGCACTTTTTCTTCCCCAAAACTGGGGGGGGGGGGGGGGGGGGGGGGGGAAGTTGGTGCGTCTTATACGGCAAATACACATTAAAACCCTGTCCTATCGCGGCGGTCCCTGCGGCCATCAACGTCCGGGACCCGCGGCTAATACAGGACATCACGCTATTTGCGTGCGGAAACCATTTCAAGGGGAATTTTTTTTACCATTGACTTCAATGGACTTCTGCTCGCGTATTCTGCAAGAAGAATGAACATGAATTCCGCGAGCGGCATTTACGCAGTGTGAACAGTGCAGAATAAAATACATTGAAGTCAATGGCAAAGCAGATGTTCATTATTTCTAAGCGGAGAAATTAAGAGGAATTACTCGAGTAAATTTCTCCTGAATTACGCTGTGTGAACGCACCCTTACACCACCGTCCTTCAATGACCTGACAGAATATACCAGATAATTCTGCCAATGTGTGTACACGAGGTTCTGCGCGTTATTCCAGGGACATTTTTCTGTCTCTTTTATTGTGGCAGTTCTCAGTCACAACCATTAGATGTCACTCTAGCCATTGGCATTGTCACAGACCGGTCATCGGTCCGTAGCCGCCTCTCCCAGTGAGACTATGTTTGTGACAGATCGGTGACTCATTTAGTCCAGACCATAATTACAGACGCCACTTTTCCTAATTACAGAGGCGTACCTGTGTCCTCCCTAATATCCCAGCCACATGCACACAGGGCTCCAGGAGCAGAGGCTGCAGAGTCCTCCTGACCCCTTAACATAAACCACACATTCACTATAGATATTGGAATCCTATCTGCAGATATATGGGAATTCCTACAATAAATTCGGAAAGTCTTCAAATTCTATCACTTATTTTCACATTTCGTTATGTTACAGCCTTCTGCTAAAATAAAAACAACCTAGTTTTCCCCCATCATTCTGCACTCTGTACCCTATAATTAGAATGTTAAAACAGAATGGTTGTGTCTTAAAGGGGTGCTCCGCCCCTAGATATCTTATCCCCTATCCAAAGAATAGGGGATAAGATGTCAGATCGCCGCGGTGCCGCTGCTGGGGATCCCCGGTATCCCCGCTGCAGCACCCCGCTATCAATTCAGCACAGAGGGAGTTAGCTCTGCACGTAATGACGGGCAATACAGGGGCCGGAGCATCGTTATGTCACGGCTCCGCCCCCTCGTGACGTCCGCCCCTTTCAATACAAGTCTATGGGAGGGGGCGCAGCGGTCGTCACGCCCCCTGCCATAGACTTGCATTAAGGGGACGGGCCGTGATGTCACGAGGGGCGGAGCCATGATGTCACGCGGCTCCGTCCCCTGTATCGCCCGTCATTACGCACAGAGCGAACTCGCTCTGTGCTGTAATGATAGCGCAGTGCCGTAGCAGGGATCCTGGGGCTCCCCAGCAGCGGCACCGCGGCGATCTGACATCTTATCCCCTGTCCTTTGGATAGGGGATAAGATATCTAGGGGCGGAGCACCCCTTTAAGGAAAATCAAAAATTTGACATGGACATTTAGACCCTTTGCTATAACACTTGATATTTAGCTCTGGATGTTCCCATTTCTCTTGATCATCTCTGAGATGTTTCTCCACCTTGAATGGAGTCACCTGTGGTAAATTCAGATGGTTGGACAGGATCTGGGAAGACACAGCCCGGTCTATATAAGGTCTCAGAGCTGACAATGTACATTTATATGGATACACCTTAATAAAATGGGAATGGTTGGTGATAATAACTTTCTGTTTGTGGCACATTAGTATATGTGAGGGGGGAAACTTTTCAAGATGGGTGGTGACCATAGCGGCCATTTTGAAGTCGGCCATTTTGAATCCAACTTTAGTTTTTTCAATAGGAAGAGGATCATGTGACACGTCAAACTTATTAGGAATTTCACAAGAAAAACACTGATGTGCTTGGTTTTAACATAATTTTATTCTTTCATGAGTTATTTACAAGTTTCTCACCACTTATAAAATGTGTTCAATGTGCTGCCTGTTGTGTTGGATTGTCAATGCAACCCTCTTCTCTATATACTACTATATACACCGCAGGAGAAATGCTAGCACAGGCTTCCAGTATCCGTATACACTGCTATATACTACTATATACACCGCAGGAGAAATGCTAGCACAGGCTTCCAGTATCCGTATACACTGCTATATACTACTATATACACCGCAGGAGAAATGCTAGCACAGGCTTCCAGTATCCATATACACTGCTATATACTACTATATACACCGCAGGAGAAATGCTAGCACAGGCTTCCAGTATCCGTATACACTGCTATATACACCACAGGAGAAATGCTAGCACAGGCTTCCAGTATCCGTATACACTGCTATATACTACTATATACACGGCAGGAGAAATGCTAGCACAGGCTTCCAGTATCTATATACACTGCTATATACTACTATATACACCGCAGGAGAAATGCTAGCACAGGCTTCCAGTATCTGTATACACTGCTATATACTACTATATACACCGCAGGAGAAATGCTAGCACAGGCTTCCAGTATCTGCATACACTGCTATATACTACTATATACACCGCAGGAGAAATGCTAGCACAGGCTTCCAGTATCCGTATATACTACTATATACACCGCAGGAGAAATGCTAACACAGGCTTCCAGTATCCGTATACACTGCTATATACTACTATATACACCGCAGGAGAAATGCTAGCACAGGCTTCCAGTATCCGTAGTTTCAGGTGCTGCACATCTCGTATCTTCACAGCATAGACAATTGCCTTCAGATGACCCCAAAGATAAAAGTCTAAGGGGGTCAGATCGGGAGACCTTGGGGGCCATTCAACTGGCCCACGACGACCAATCCACTCTCCAGGAAACTGTTCATCTAGGAATGCTCGGACCTGACACCCATAATGTGGTGGTCACCATCTTGGTGGAAAAACTCAGGGAACGTGCAGCTTCAGTGCATAAAGAGGGAAACACATCATCATGTAGGCCACTGGATATGCGAAATTGCTACATGATGATGTGTTTCCCTCTTTATGCACTGAAGCTGCACGTTCCCTGAGTTTTTCCAGCAAGATGGTGACCACCACATTATGTGAAGCATTTTTCTACACAAATTTTTTGTGTGCTGGTAATGTGTAGGAGCACCAGATTTATTAAATAATAGTTTGATAGATTTTGAACAGGTCACATTTTCTGAAATTGCTCTCTTCAAATACACCAAAAACCTAATCTAAATCTGGGCTGGTGTAGTTTACAGACTTTTCGTTGGTTTGTGCCTTTTCGCAAAAAGGCGCAGTTCATAAAACCCGTCAGTATCATGTGTATTGCCAAAATCAGTGGATTCCAACTCAAAATCAGCAGAAATGAGTAAAGCAAAAGGCATGAAAAAAGGACACTTGTGCCAAAATAGCACCAAATATAGACAAAAAATAAATAAAAGGGTAAACACAATGATAAATGCCGGCCAATGACCAGATCCAATGGTGTAGTTATAGAGGCGCAGGTGTGCACCAAGGCCCAGGTTTCTAAAGGGACCCAAAAGTGCCTATGCCACAAAGGCACATTATTGGGCTTTTTCAAAATGGATTGGGACCCAGGAACTAGGAGGTACACCTCTGATGAGATCACAACCTACAGAATCCATACAGGATAAGCTTTAGCATAGGTGAAGGTAAAATGTCCTATAAGACAGGTACAACGCAGGGATGAGCTGTAAAGGTCAAGGGTGAAATCAAATTTAGGTCCCTGTAAGGTTCCTTGAACCTCCAGTGAAGCTTATTGGATCACGGCACACATGTTTTCTTTAACCCAAACCCCTTAGACTAAGGCCTCGTACACTGTATGATGGTTATATACAAACGGTTTTATAGGTAGCCATAAATGCACCCACAGACCCCTAAAGATCTCTCTACTATATCCTCACATGCCCCAGATTTTTAGGAGGCCTTTTGTTGGCCGATTCCATTTGGT
Organism: Hyla sarda; assembly: GCF_029499605.1. NCBI lineage: Eukaryota > Metazoa > Chordata > Amphibia > Anura > Hylidae > Hyla > Hyla sarda. The sequence goes on along the minus strand of NC_079192.1, from coordinate 47,540,576 downwards.
TGATAAAAAAAAAAAAAAAAATAATGAGGTAAGTTCCATTGCACTTTATATTGTGGAGGTATTACTGTATCTCTAATATATAGTAAAGAGTACAATGTGGTGGCACAAAGTCCCTACAGCTTCATACGGCCGATCTACATGGACTAAGCGTGTCATGTGTTTAAAACCTTAGAGTTTTTATTCATCCTTAAATGGGTACTCCCGGGCAAAACCTTTTTTTTTAAATCAACTGGTGCCAGAAAGTTACATTTGTAAATTATTTCTATTAAAAAATCTTAATCCTTCCAGTACTTAATAGCTGCTGAATACTACAGAGGAAATGGTTTTCTTTTTGGAACACAGTGCTCTCTGCTGACATCACGACCACAGTGCTCTCTGCTGACATCTCTGTCCATTTTAAGAACAGTCCATATGCTGCTCTGGACAGTTCCTAAAATGGACAGAGACGTCAGCAGAGAGCACTGTGGTCATGATGTCAGCAGAGAGCACTGTGTTCCAAAAATAAAACCATTTCCTCTGTAGTATACAGCCCCTAAAAGTACTGGAAAGATTAAGATTTTTTAATAGAAGTAATTTACAAATCTGTTTAACTTTCTGGCACCAGTTGATTAAAAAAAAATGTGTTTTCCACGGGAGGACCCCTTTAAAGCTTATACCCCGTTTTGCGCGGGCAGCAAGATGTGTTTAATGTGTTTAAATGTTCGCGGCACCTCCGAACTGTAGACTTGCGCTAGAATACACTGTGTCCAAGATACAAATTCTGCAAGCATCCACTAGACTTGCCTGGGACTTCCGCCAAGTCTGAATCTTTACCTCCATAGTCTCACACAAATATCAGGCTTGGAGGTACCACGAAAATGTAATCCCATATCCTGCTGTGAGATTGAAATGGGACTTGTGCTTTAAAGAGGACCGTTTGCCCTAAAGTATGCTCAGTTATTTTACAGTAGGGAGGAGGTAAATATAACCAAACATGAAATTAATCACCTTTGGAAATGTTAGGGCAGTAAATTCTGTAGTTATGCTGTGAGAAGACTGGCATGGAAAAAGCTCATGGGAGCCGCCATCTTAGGTCTGGCTTTAGACATAGGACACACCCCCAGATTGCATGTACGTATGCTAAAGATTCAAAGCTTGTGTGCACCACACTCACAGCCTCTTATCAGTAGCAGGGACACTATTTTGGACTGTGGTTTCCCCCATTTTCCATAAATACAGTACAATAAAGTAAAAGCAGCCAGCATTACCAGAGTGGGACCATAACTGACTTTTCCCAGTACCCCTTGGTGCAATGGGTACTGTCAAAGCCTCTTATCAGTAGCAGGGACACTATTTTGGACTGTGGTTTCCCCCATTTGACATAAATACAGTAGAATAAAGTAAAAGCAGCCCACTAAGTTCGGCCATTGTGATAAATACTGTCAGACAGCAGCCATTGCCAAGACAACTGTAATAAGGAAGTTTAGGGGGGGGGGGGAGGGGGGGGGGGACAGTAAAAAAAAAAACACACTTAAAAACATCAATTTTATTGAAATAAAAAAACACTTCTAAAATCCGCCAATAATGATTTCGTGGACCAAAACTGACAATTCACTGTATTGTGGAATCTGAAAGGCAAAAAAAAAAAGGTAGTAAATGAAGGGCACGGCTATCGTAAGCTGTAGTAAACTAAAGGCAGGACCTGGACTTGCCAATTGATGAGAGAGAACGGGCCGCACAGAAGGCTGACAGTATGTGCAAGTCATGTGTTTTATTAAAAACATGTTAAAGGTGACCAACCCTTTGATGACGTGAGTATTTAACCTCTGTTCCCATTTACAAACAGCATTCTCCATCAGAATACAAACAGATTGTAATGAGACTGATTATTAGAAAGCTGCTTAAACTTTTCACCATACAATGATTTAGTTTTATTTACTTAAAGGAAAACAGTCCCCCATTCACCCACATTAAACCCAATACAAAGGGTTATAGTGCGGGTGAACAGGAGACCGATACGGGGTGTTACGACTCGGCAGGCTGGATGTGGATCCTCTGTGTCAGCGAGAGATTGGCATGGACCATGTCGGTGGACCGTTTCTAGGGTTGCTACTGGTTTTCACCAGAGCAACCAGGTCGTATCCACCGGCAACGGCTCAACCTCGCTGACTGCTGAGAAGGCGTGGGACAGAAGGACTAGACAGAGGCAAGGTCAGACGTAGCAGAAGGTCGGGGCAGGCGACAAGGTTCGTAGTCAATGTGGATAGCAGAAGATCTGGAACACAGGCTTTGGACAACACTAACGCTTTCTCTGGCACAAGGCAACAAGATCCGGCAGGGAAGTGCAGGGGAAGTGAGGTAATATAGCCAGGGAGCAGGTGGAAGCTAATTAGGCTGATTGGGCCAGGCACCAATCACTGGTGCACTGGCCCTTTAAATCTTAGAGAGCTGGCGCGCACGCCCTAAGGAGCGGAGCCGCGCGCGCCAGGACGTGACAGCCGGGGACCGGGACAGGTGAGTGACTTGGGATGCGATTCGCGAGCGGGCGCGTCCCGCTATGCGAATCGCATCCCAGCCGGCAATGTCAGTGCAGCGCTCCCGGTCAGCGGGTCTGACCGTGGTGCTCCAGAGAGAGGGACGCCGCGAGCGCTCTGGGGAGGAGCAGGGACCCGGAGCGCTCGGCGTAACACGGGGTTTCTGACTAATATACATACCTGCAGTCCGGCGCCCGGTCCCTCAGAATATCGGCTTCTTTCTGCGCTGAATTATGCACTGGAGGCGGGACCGCTGGCTGGATTTGAATATTCATGGTTGCTGGTCACATGAGCATCTGTGCCTACTAAGCGCTCACATGACCAGCGACCATGAATATTCAAATACAGCCAGTGGGCCCGCCTCCAGTGCGCAATTCATCGCAGATAGAAGCCAATCTTTAGAGGGAACGGGAGCCGGACTGCAGGTATGTATATTAGTCAGAGACTCCACATCGGTCTCCAGATCACCCGCACTATAACCCGGTGTAAAAAAAAAAAAAACACACACAAACGAAACTGACCAAAATACTATGTGTGAACATAGCCTAAGGGCTCATTCACACTACAAAATCTCTTTTTTGCTGCACTGGAAGTTAAACTCTGCTCAGAAAATATGTAGTGTGAATGGGACCTAAATGAGTAGCTGCAGTTACAGTGAAGGAGTTTAAGCCTGCATCGAATAGGTATAAGGCTTTCCTTTATATAAGACAGTATTGTATATAATACTGGCTCTGTTCTCTGTGTATGCAGCCACCACAGCTCTGGCAGATTGGGGGAGGGGGAGGGTGCGCATAGTGTTGGACCAGAGTCCATCAAGTTCAACCTAGAACCCTAATGAGTCCCTACTGAGTTAAGAAGGAAAAAAAAAACTCATACTAGAGGTAAAAATTCCTTCCCGACTCCAAATATGGTATTAGAATAGATCCATGGATCAACGTTCTGTCCCTATAGATCTAGAATCCATAACCTGTAATGTTATTCTCCAAAAATGCATCCAGACCCCTTTTAAATTCTTTTACAGAGTTCACCATGACCACCTCCTCCGGGAGAGAATTCCACAATCTCACTGCTCTTACAGTAAAGAACCCCCGTCTGTGCTGGTGTAGAAACCTTCTTTCCTCTAGACGTAGAGGATGCCCCCTTGTTATAGATACAGTCCTGGGTATAAATAGATCATGGAGAGATCTCTGTACTGTCCCCTGATATATTTATACATAGTTATTAGGTCTCCCCGTCTTTGAACCCTCTCCAGCTCCACTACATTTTTCTTGTACACTGGTGCCCAGTACTGTACACAGTATTCTATGTGTGGTCTGACTAGTGATTTGTACAGCGGTAAAATTATTTCCTTGTCGTGGGCATCTATGCCCCTATTGATGCCCCCCATGATTTTATTTGCCTTGGCAGCAGCTGCCCGACACTGGTCACTACAGCTAAATTTACTGTTAACTAAGACTCCCAAGTCCTTTTCCACATCAGTCGTCCCAAATGTTCTCCCATTTAATACATAATCCCAGCCTGGATGTTTCCTCCCCAAGTGCATTACCTTACATTTATCAGTGTTGAACCTCATCTGCCACTTCTCAGCCCAAACCTCCAACCTATCCAGATCCATTTGTAACAATGCACTGTCCTCTATTGTGTTTACCGCTTTACAGAGTTTAGTATCATCTGCAAAGATTGCTACTTTACTATTCAACCCCTCTACAAGGTCATTAATAAATATATTAAATAGAATAGGACCCAAGACTGACCCCTGTGGTACCCCACTAGTAACAGTCACCCAATCAGAATAAGTACAATTAATAACCACCCTCTGTTTTCTATCACTGAGCCAGTTACTTACCCACTTTAACACTTCCCCAGCCCAATCCTTCTAATTTTATGCACCAATCTTTTATGTGGCACCGTATCAAAAGCTTTGGAAAAACCCAGATATACGACATCCAGCAATTGTCCCATGTCCAGTCTGGAGCTCACCTCCTCATAAAAGCTGATCAGGTTAGTTTGACTTGACCGATCCCTGACAAAGCCATGCTGATATGGGGTCATACTTAATTTTTTTTATCAAGATACTCCAAAATAGCATCTCTTAGAAAACCCTCAAACTATTTACATACAACGGAGGTTAAATCTAACAGGTCTATAATTCCCAGGGTCACCTTTTGACCCCTTTTAAATATTGGCACCACATTTGCCATGCGCCAGTCCTGAGGAACAGTCCCTGTTACTATAGAGTCCCTGAATATTAAAAATAGGGGTCTGTCTATTACATTACTTAATTCCTTTAGAACACAGGGGTGAATGCCATCTGGGCCTGGTGATTTGATTTTTTGCAGACGGCACTGTACTTCTTCCTGGGTTAGACAGGTGACCTGTACTGGGGAGTTTACCTTATCTCGCTGTATTTCACCTGGCATTTCATTTTCCTGTGGAGAAGAATTTGTTTAATATATTTTCCTGATCCCCGTTTATAATTTCTTTCTCATCATTTTTTAAAGTTCCAACACTCATTTCTAACCATTTTGCTATTTATATAGTTAATGAACAGTTTGGGGTTAGTTTTACTCTCTTTGGCAATGAGTCTGTCTCTATTTTTGCGGCTATTATCAGTTTTTTACATTTTTCTCTATAGCTTTTTAATGCTTCCTCACTGCCGTCCTGCTTTAGTAGTTTAAATACTTTATTTTTGTTATTTATTGCCCCCTTAACATTTTTATTCATCCATATTGTTTATCTTTTATTTCTGACCCTTTTATTCCCATAAGGTATATACATCTTACAGTGAGAATTTAAGATGTTTTTAACCCCTTAAGGACTGAGGGTTTTTCGTTATTTGCACTTTCGTTTTTTCCTCTTCACCTTTTAAAAATCATAACCCTTTCAATTTTGCACCTAAAATCCATATGATGGCTTATTTTTTGCGCCACCAATTCTACTTTGCAGTGACATCAGTCATTTTACCCAAAATCTACAGCGAAACGGAAAAAAAATCATTGTGATACAAAACTGAAGAAAAAACGCCATTTTGTAAATTTTGGGGGCTTCAGTTTCTACACAGTACATTTTTCGGTAAAAATGACACCTTATCTTTATTCTGTAGGTCCATACGATTAAAATGATACCCTACTTATATCGGTTTGATTTTGTCGTACTTCTGGAAAAAATCATAACTACATGCAGGAAAATTTATACTTTTAAAATTGTTATCTTCTGACCCCTATAACTTTTTTATTGTTCTGTGTATGGGGCGGTATGAGGGCTAATTTTTTGCGCCGTGATCTGACGTTTTTAGCGGTACCATTTTTGTATTGATAGGACTTATTGATCGCTTTTTTATAAATTTTTTCATGATATAAAAAGTGACCAAAAATACATTATTTGGGCCTTTGAATTTTTTTTGCACGTACGCCATTGACCGTGCAGTTTAATTAATGATATATTTTTTTTTATAGTTCGGACATTTACACACGCGGCAATACCACATGTTTATTTTTATTTATATGGTGTTTTTTTTTATGGAAAAAGGGGGGTGATTTGAACATTTATTAACTTTTTTTCCCCCATTTTTTTTTTGCAGTGTTATAGCTCCCATAGGGAGGTAAGAGGACCTTCACTCGTGTCCCAGCTGATCGGTTTTCACTGCGGTGGTCCCGATCAGCCCCACTGAGCAGCCGGGCAGCTTTCACTTTCGTTTTAGACGCGGCGTTCAACTTTGAACGCCAAATCTAAAGGGTTAATAGCGTGCGGCACCGCGATCGCTGGTGCGCGCTATTAGCCCCGGGTCCCGGCTTCAGATACATGCCGGGACCGACCCGTTATATCGCGGGAGCCGGCCAAGGAGGTAAATATACGTCCTTGGTCATTAAGGGGTTAAAAGAGTCTCCTTTTTAGTGTCAGTATTTTTGTTTCTGAGGACATTATCCCATTTTATATTATTAAAGGGGTACTCCACCCCTAGACATCTTATCCCCTATCCAAAGGATGGGGATGAGATGTCAGATCACCGGGGTCCCGCTGCTGGGGACCCCCGGGATCTCGGCTGCAGCACCCCGCTATCATTACTGCACAGAGCAGACTCGCTCCATGCGTAATGACGGGCAATAAAGGGGCCGGAGCATTGTTAAGTCACGGCTTCGCCCCCTCGTGATGTAACGGCCCGCCCCCTCAATACAAGTCTATGGGTGGGGGCGTGATGGCCACCACGCCCCCTCCCATAGACTTGCATTGAGGGGGCGGGCCGTTACGTCACGAGGGGGCAGATCCGTGACTTAACAATGCTCCGGCCCCTTTATTGCCCGTCATTACGCATGGAGCGAGTCTGCTCTGTGCAGTAATGATAGCGGGGTGCTGCAGCCGAGATCCCGGGGGGTCCCCAGCGATCTGACATCTTATCCCCCATCCTTTGGATAGGGGATAAGAGGTCTAGGGGTGGAGTACCCCTTTAAGGGCTTCTCTGAGTTGATCAAACTTTGCCTTCCTAAAAGTTCATTGTTTTTGTGGCCCCTCCAGAGATTCCCTTATTGAAGAACAAGTTAGAATGTATTATATTATGGTCACTATTTCCTAGGTGTCCTTCTACTTGCACATTAGTTACTCAGGTCTGTTGGTTAATATTAAGTCTAGTAGGGTGCCCCCTCTGGTCGGGCTCTGCACCATTTGGGACAGATAATTGTCTTTAGTTATAGTCACAAACCTGTTTCCTTTATGAGATTCACAGTTCTCAGTCTCCCAGTTTATATCAGGATAAAGTCCCCCATTATTATCACCTCATTCTGATTTGCTGCCTTGTTTATTTGCCTCAGTAATTGATCTTCTGCCTCTTCCATTATGTTTGGTGGCTTATAACAAACCCCATCAGAATTTTTTTTTCTCCATATATATTTCTACCCATAATGACTCCACATTATCGTTTCCCTCCCATATATCCTCCCGTAGTGCGGCCTTCAGACTCGATTTCACATAAAGACAGACTCCTCCCCCTTTCCGTTTTGTCCGATCCTTCCTGAATAGACTATAACCCTGTATGTTGACCGCCCAGTCACAGCTAAACCAAGTCTCTGTTATACCCGCTATGTCATAATCCTCCTCAGAAATTATCAACTCCAGTTTGTCAGTTTTATTGGTCAGACTTCTGGCATTAGTCAACATGCAATTCAATGGTTTATGTTTTTTTTTCTATGAAGCCTATTCCTATTAACTTCTAACCCCTCCCTCCACTCCACCCCAGGTACATTAATAAGTCCCCCCTCTCTATCTACACTATCTTGCCCCTCTACATTGTAGGTTCTCTCCCTCCCCCCAGTTTAAACACTCCTCCACCCTTCAAGCCATCTTCTCCCCAAGCACAGCTCCACCCTCCCCATTGAGGTGCAGCCCGTCCCTACGGTAGGGCCGGTAACCGACAGCGAAGTCAGCCCAGTTCTCCATGAACCCAAACCCCTCCTTCCTACACCAGCTTCTGAGCCACTTGTTTACCTCCCTAATCTCCCGCTGCCTCTCTGGTGTGGCTCGTGGTACAGGTAATATTTCAGAAAATATTACCTTGGAGGTCCTTGCCTAAAAGGGGTATTCCAGGATTTTTTTTATTTGACTATGCTTCAGGGGCTGTAAAGTTAGTGTAGTTCATAATATAGTGTCTGTATCTGTGTGTGATGGTTTTCTCACAATTTTTCTGTGATTTTCATCCCAATATTCATTTTTAACAGCATACAAAATGACTGCTCTCAGATTTTTCCCAGCTTGCAATGCGGTCGAGACCTGACCTCACTAGTCAGCTGATGACAGGGAGCCTGTCTACTTCAATGGGTGGAGAGAGCAATCTGCAAGTAATGCAACAGCTGGAGGCACCCTGATTGAAAACCACAGGTCTGCAGCTCATTTATGTTTCAATGGGTGGGTTAGCTGATGTGAGGGAAGGAGGAAAATGCTATCATGGGATTTGTAGGCAAACAAGAAAACTGAAAACGGGAAATACAAGTTCATAGAAAGCTAGCCAGTGTTCTGGTAATCTCACAGCATAGCCATTTAGCCCAAGACAAGTGCGGATCCTTCCTAAGCATGTCCATTACTGTCTGCCAGGTACGTACTAAAATCACCTTATGCTGGATAACCCCTTTAAGCTTGCGGCCTAAGTCCCAAAATAATTTTTAAGAACACGCTACCTCTTACTTTGTCATTGGTGCCAATATGTACCATGATTGCTGGGTCCTCTCCAACCCCACCCAGCAACCTGTCAACCCGATCCGCAATGTGCCGAATTCGAGCGCCAGAAAGACAACACACTGTTCGGCGATCCTGGTCTTTGTGACAGATTGCCCTGTCTGTCCCCCTAATAATTGAGTCCCCCATCACTAGTACCTGTCTGGGCTGCCCTGTACTCCTCCCTCCCTCCTTACTGGAGCAGACACCCCCCGGGCGTTCATAAGCAGTATCCTGCTGCAGTACTGCTAGCTCTGAAATGGCATCCCCCTCATCTGCCAACCGGGCAAACTTGTTGGGGTGTGCCAGTTCAGAACTAGTCTCCCTGACACTTTTCCCTCGACCCCGTTTTCTAACTGTAACCCAGCTAACTGCCTGACTGTCCTGCACCTCCGTCCCACTATCCTCCCCCACCTCTACCCCAGAGAGTACTTGTTCAGTGAGCAGGAGACTCCTCTCCAAGTTGTCAATGCGTCTCAGTGTTGCCAATTGCTCCTCTAGATCCAGGATCTGGGCTTCCAAATGAACAACACCCTCAAACTGCTGTTTAAGGATTGCATACATTGTGCAAGATGCACACTGGATTGCCTTTTCCAACATGGAGGCCATACTAGATTTGGGGATTGCAAAAATGAACAGTAAAAAAATATATATACATATATTTCAATTAAACTCCCTGAATTTTAAGTCCCTCTCACTTTTATACTTCACACTCTTGTATACAGACACACAATCACTAGCTCAAACAATCGCTTCGTGCTTTTATATAGTCACCAGATACCACTGCCTGGAAGTGAATGCAAAGGGCTGGCTGCAAATGATCAGCTGCTAATTAACTACTCCACCCACTCTCCACCTGTATTCCTCCCAGACAGTACAAAGCAGGTTGTACTGGATCAAGGGTCATATATTCAACAGCACAGAGAAAAAGTCTGTGTATGTATTACTATAGGTGATGCTTAAAGGGGTACTCCAGTGAAAAACTTTTAAATGAACTGGTGCCAGTAAGTTAAACAGATTTGTAAATTACTTCTTTTAAAAAATCTTAATCCTTCCTGTACTTATTAGCCGCTGTATGCTACAGAGGAAATTCTTTTCTTTTTGAATTTCTTTTTTGTCTTGTCCACAGTGCTCTCTCCTGACACCTCTGTCCGTGTCAGCAACTGTCCAGAGCAGCAAAGGTTTGCAATGGGGATTTGGACAGTTCCTGATACGGGCATCAGGTGTCAGCAGAGAGCACTGTGGACAAGACAAAAAAGAAATTCAAAAAGAAAAGAATTTCCTCTGTAGCATACAGCTGCTAATAATTACTGGAAGGACAAATATTTTTGATTAAAAAAAAATAATGTTTTCCACCGGAGTACCCCTTTAAAAGTAGCTGTACAGAAAAAGCCCAAAAGGAGCAGAAAAACTGGGCACTCACCAGTGTGTCAGGACTTTATTCCATATAGTAGACATGCGCTTCCCAACTAGGGTGCATCCAGCTGTTACAAAACTACATCTCCCAGCATGCCAATGGCTTTCCAGGCATGTTGGAAGCTGAGGTTTTGCACCATTTGAAGGTATCCTGGTTGGGCAAGACCGACTGATGTGCCAGGAACTGCAGCACCTGTAGAACTTCCCCTTCTGGATACAACTCTTGGATTTCATTACAGGAGGGGTCAAGGTGGCTGCGTTTTGTACACAGGATGTGTTAAGTTGACAATTCGAGAATTTTGTTGCAATCTAGGCACAACTCTTCAAGACCCTTTAGTTTGCGGATGTGCTCTGGGATGTAGGCAATGTGGTTGTGCCCCAAGCGTAGAATGCTGAGTTTCCGGCAGTGCTTCTATGGTGTGCAGGTTGTTCTCCTTCAAGTTAAACAACTGTAGATTGTTGTGATCTTGAGTGGATCCCTCAAGTGGTCTTCAGTCTCATCGTATAAGCTTGAATCCTATCAACAAGGAGTGTTAAAGGGGTATTCCAGGAATTTTTTTTTTTATTTGACTATGCTACAGGGGCTGTAAAGTTAGTGTAGTTCATAATATAGTGTCTGTACCTGTGTTTGACAGTTTTCTCACTCCAATATTTATTTCAATCAGCATACAAAATGACTGTTGTCTCAGATTTTTCCCAGCTTGAAATGCAGCCGAGACCTGACTCACTAGTCAGCTGATGACAGGGAGCCTGTCTGCTTCAATGGGTGGAGCGATCACTTGGTGGGAGAGGGATAAATCTGCAACTGATGCAACAGCTGTAGGCACCCTGATTGAAAACCACAGGTCGTTTGAATGGATGCAGCTCATTTATGTTTCAATGGGTGGGGTGGCTGATGTGTGGGAGGGAGGAAAATGGAATTATGGGATTTGTAGTGAAAACACCTTATGGTGGATAACCCCTTTGACATACCTTCATTCGTCCTCACTTCATGGAATTAGTGTCCCTGCCTTGTTGTGACCCTGCATTCGTTCACTTTATTTACGGAATAACATTATGAAATGATCAACTTATTGGTAAGTGCCATGTTTTTCTGCTCTTGAAATTTGTGTTATCCTAGATGCAAGGGTAAAAACACACAACCAGGCCGCAGCATGAGGCAACTAGTCACCCCATGAGTTTGCCTACAAACAAGTATAGAGACTGGCTGATGCATTTTGGTCGCATGGAGAAGCTGATCGTTCGTTTTCATCCAAGATGTTGGTGCGCTATTTGTTAGTTATCTCCGTTCCTTATTTAATTTGTTAGACTTGAATGATCCAAAGAATAGAAAAGCACACACACAAAGCTTTAGTAAAATTTTTAATTTTAAATAAAAAAAAAAAAAAAAAAAAAAAGTACAACTGGACCAGTCTGGGCCACGTGCTGGTCATTCGATAAGATGCTAAACCATTCTAATGCTTCAGGAAGGCTCCAGGGAATCTAATACACTGCGTTATATCTAATGTTCACAAGACAGATTTTTTTTTTTTTTTGCGGAACGTCCGTCTGGAAAATTTTCAGCAGACATTTTGCAGAAAGTGGGCACTGGCAGAACATGCAGTTGCTAGGATTACTCAGAAACACCTCATCACCCTAGACAGCAATGCATTTCCAAGCAAACTCCGCAGAAAGAATAGGACATGTGAATTGTTTCTGCAGAGGCCAGAATCTGAATTTCAATGGCAGATGTTTCCGCTACTGAAATTCCGTCGTGTGCACAATGCAGCAGAATCCCATTGAAAAGAATGGGAACCTGCTGCAACCGAATTGCTGCATTCTGCTTGGAACTTCCACCACGTGAATGGGGCCTAAAGAAGGAACTGAAGGGAGAGTGCATCTTTTGCATCCTTTTGAGCACCCCCCAGAGCCTACGCTTGGCTTAAAAGGGGTACTCCGCTCCTCAGCGTTTGGAACAAACTGTTCCGAACGCTGGAGCCGGCAGCTCGTGACGTCATAGCCCCGTCCCCTCATGACATCACGTCCTCTCAATGCAAGTCTATGGGAGGGGGCGTGACGGCTGTCATGCCCCCTCCCATAGACTTGCATTGAGGGGGTGGGGTGTGACGTCATGAGGGGGCGGTGCTCTAACGCCACAAGCTCCTGGTGTCAGCTCCAGCCTTCGGAACAGTTTTTTCCAAACGCTGAGCAGCGGCGTACCCCTTTAAGAAGTGTTCCTTTAATTAGCGTTTCCTACCCAGGGTGCCTTGCGCTGTTGCCAAATTAAAACTCCCAACTTGCCAAGACCGCCATTGGGAGTTGTAATTTGCCAACAGCTCGTGGTACCCTGGGTAAGAAATGCTGGTTTAAACATTTATAGTGCAGGCTTCACATCTGGCCTCAACTTAGGACAGTAAGGGTGCAAGACCCTCCAGAACATCTGCAAATCAGCATTTTTCATTTTCTACACAGTCAAGTGGTGGGTGTAGGTACGATAGCTTATTAGTAAACACAGATATTCAAATATTGCATAGAACCTCTATGTAACAACTGTCTTAAATAAAACCAAATATACAGACGTCAACAGCTTAAGAAAAAGTAACCAACACATCATGGACTGACAACTCTCCTCTATATGGATACAATCAGAATAGAAGATTAGTTTGACCTCGAAAGAAGCATATTCCTGAGCTAAGACTTCTTGGTCTTGAAGACATTCTTGAAGATGTCAACTTTTAATAAGGCTATTATGGAGGTATACACAATGCATGCCGAGTAATGTAAGACAAACAACGGGAGGTATTTAACAAAATATCTTGGTTGACCTTCTCAGATCACGTTTACCTGTTCTTCATAGTCTCTGTACTTTTCCCAACTTTTTGGTGATTACGGAGGTGGGTTTTATCAAACTAGACCATTTTCAAATGACTGTTCTAGCATCCAACCCCACTATACATCTTCACTTAGCCTATCTCTAACATCTAGAGGTAAGGTCTCCAGCAAAGAATGTTCCACCACAAAACCAGTCTTTTTAAGACCAGTGCATGACCCGAGTTCTGGTGGCAGCAGGTCGATCTTATTCCCTTTTAATTCCAGTCTTACTAAGGAGACAAGGGACCCAATTCTGGGTGACAAACTTGTAAGTTTATTCTGACCTAACTTCAAAGTCTTAAGCCTTTGGCAGAAAAATAGCTCATTGGGAAGATCTTCCAAGAAGTTCCCCGTCAAAGCCAAGAACTGCAGCATCTGCAGAACTCCCACTTCTGGTGGCAGCTCTCGGATTTCATTAAAGGAGAGGTCAAGGTGGCGTAGTTTGGTACACAGGAAAAGTTGAGGTGGCAATACAAGGATCTTGTTGCGATTTAGGCACAACTCTTCAAGACCCTTCAGTTTGCGGATGTGCTCGGGGATGTAGGCAATGTGGTTGTGCCACAAGCGTAGAATGCTTAGTTTCCGGCAGTGCTGCAGACTGATGATTTCTTCTATGGTATGCAGGCTGTTCTCCTTCAAGTCCAGCATCTGTAGATTGTTGAGACTGAAGACCGCATGAGGAATCCGCTCGAGATCACATCGGATAAGCTCTAATTCTTTTAACAAGGAAAGCCTTTTCAATGCATTAAGTGTAAGGAGCTTGGTTCCATCATTATGTATACAGAGCTTTAGCAAATGGCTGGCCACATCTGCAACAGTCTGAGGAACTTTGGAAAGATTGCCCTTTAGCATCAACACCTTTAGACTTTTTAACTCCTTTAAGCTTTCAAGCGCAACATTTTTCGAGGCATCTGGGGACAGGTAGCCAAACAAATGTAGCTCCTCAAGAGCCCGAAGACTAAAAACCCAAAGTGGAATCTCTTTTATATCTTCAAATTTAATCTGAAGAACCCTAAGATTGTCCCGGAGGTAAGTCAGGGAAGCATGTTGGACTTTAGCCGGGCAGTTAAACAACGACAACTCTTCTAACTTGACTAACTTGGACACCAACGGAGGGATAAGGGCCTCAGTGAGCATTTCAAGTTTAAGGGATTCGGTCTCAGTCACTTCAAACACTGTATCTGGCAATCCTGGCAGCTTGAAGAGATGAAGTTCCAGGCGGCCTTCTGGAGTTTGCTGAAGTTTCTGTCTTAGTTTATCGGCTGGCCACTCGTGGTTGAGATTGAGCTGCCGTAGCCGACTTTCACTAACTTCTGATAGAAAGACAGCAAATCTTTTAGAGTAGAGGGAATCATACTGATCCACTAAATGAAGTACAAATGCAAAATCATTCTTCACGTCAGGGATATCCCCGATCCCTGTTTCTTCTCGCACTGATCTGAACGAATACTCCTTGAGGGGACGACGAAAGAGCCAGTAGAGTGTATAGAAACAGGTTAAGCCATATACGCCCAGGAAGCACAAATAGCTGATAGCCAGCTTGGAGAAGAGGTGGGCTTTAGTGTGGTTGCAGCAAAAACTGTTGTATCCAGTCATGTCCTCTGTATGCACGCTACAGGGGACGATAAAGTGTATTTGCCCAACCAAGGCAGCATTGTAGACGGTGATTAGAACAAACTTGCAGACTTTTAATATAGTCTGACGCATGTACATGGAATAGAGAATATCACCTTCTTCCACATGATGCCGGAATTTCTTGACCTTCTCAAACAAGGCCTTAGCTTGCTCTCCTTCCTTTTTGTCCAGAACACTAGCTGAAGGAGTCTCTACCACAATTTTCTCTGGAACAGAGACATCAGCCATTACTGGACTGGTTTCATCAAAGTTGGTCTTCGAAAGGTCTCTCTCTGCCACCTTCTCCTGTGTGGTGGTCTCTCCTGAAACCTCAGACAGGGCTCGAGTTGTCCACGGAGAATCAAAACATTTGCCCAAGATGGAGATGAAATGTTCAATTTTTGAGCTAGTGCCAGGAAATTTGAACCAGAAGTTTCCACAAATTATGAAAATTAGGGTGTGAATGACCACAAGATATGGGAAGTACTTTGCATACCAATGTAACGCAGTTTCATAGCACATCTGATTTATGAAGCTGTACTGCTGAAGGTCCAAGTTATTACGTAGTCCACTCATCTCACGCGGGGGACTGGGAGTAGAAGCTGGAGATGGGGTGGATACAGCCTGCTCTTCACTAGAGTTTGTGGCTTGTGTGTTTTGGGAGTACTCTTTGCAGGTGATTTGAGAAACATAGTCAGCAGAGGTATGGTTAGGTAGACATATGATCTTATCCTGAGTTATCTGTGGATGAAGAGAAAACCACAAATGATTAAGAAGGATTTTTCAATAAAACAGGATTATAAAAAAGGAAATGATACTGAAGAATAATGCACAGGTATTTGGAAGAGTGGAAAAGTTAATGCATAGAAGATGAGTAACATACACTTAATGGTTCAGATGGAGAGATCAATGTGAAATTCTTCATAATGCAGAGTAAAGTGGAAATACAGTCACTCTTACTAGGCCTACTAATGGAGTCTCTGACGGAAGCTTTATCCACCTCTTAACAGGAAGAATTAGCTGTGCTATATTACCAGATTACATAGACATTAACTACTTGTTTACATTATCATACCTAATGTCTATGACACCACTACTCACCCATCAATCTATAAAAAACTCAATGTGTGTGTATATGTGTATGTGCCAGCATCACTTCCAAATGGCTGAAGATATTTTGATCAACTACAAACCTAGGATAGATAAATTAACCCTAACCCACCCCCATTTACAGTCAGGGCTATTGTTTAAGTCTCATGCAAGTTTATGGGAAATTTATGTTCCAGCATAACTTCCAAATGGCTGGAGATATTTTGATGAAACTTAATACACGTTACTTTTATGAAAAGCAAGAATATATGATTGTTAAATTAACCCTAACCTACCCCCCTTACATGAAGGATGGGGTACGTACGGGTACATCCTGACACCGTGGTACTTAAGGACCCAGGACGTACCTGTACGCACGTGGGAATTTCGGTCCCCGACACGCGTCGGGCTGACTGCTGATATCGATCAGCGGGCACCACGCGCAAATGCCCAGGGGGGGGGTCATCAGAATTCACACCGGCGATTTCCGGCTATTCCGGGTCTATGGTGACCCAGAAAATAAGGGGGATCGGGGTTGTCCAAGACACCCACGATCCCGCTGAAGGGATAGGAGTGAGGTGGCAGGGGTGCCACCCCTCCTATCCCTGCTATTGGTTGTCTAGAAGTGACGACTAATAGCAGATCGGGGGCGCGGGGGGGGGGGGGGGGGGGGTTAACTTTCGGTTTCCCTATTCTGCCCACCCACAATAGGCTGGGCAGAACGAGGAAACCGACAGAAGTCCACTTACCCATCGGCGGCGGCGGAGTCGACGATCGGCTGCGGTGATCGGCGGCCGGTGATCGGCGGGCGGCTGCCTCCTTGGATCCTATGGAAGATACGGTGAGTTGCCTAGCAACATCTGGAGGGCTACAGTTTCAGACCACTATACAGTGGTCTCTAAACTGTAGCCCTCCAGATGTTGAAAAACTACAACTCCCAGCATGCCCTGACAGCTGTTTGGGCATGCTGGGATTTGTAGTTTTGCAACAGCTGGAGGGTCACAGTTTGGAGATCACTGTGCAGTGGTCTCTAAACTGTAGCCCTCCAGATGTTGCAAAACTGCAAATCCCAACATGCCCAAACAGCAAACAGCTGTCTCGGTATGCTGGGAGTTGTAGTTGCGTACCTCCAGCTGTTGCATAACTACATCTCCCAGCATCCCCTTCGGCGATCAGTACATGTTAGGAGTTGTAGTTTTGCAACAGCTGGAGGCACACTGGTTGGAAAATACTGAGTTAGGTAACAGAACCTAACTGAAGGTTTTCCAACCAGTGTGCCTCCAGCTGTTGCAAAAGTACAACTCCCAGCATGCACGGTCTGTCAGTGCATGCTGGGAGTTGTAGTTTTGAAACAGCTGGAGGTTTGCCGCCCCCCCATGTGAACATACAGGATACCTTCACACGGGCGGTTTTACAGTAAGTTTCCTGCTTGAAGTTTGAGCTGCGGCAAATTTTTCGCCGCAGCACAAACTCCTAGAAGGAAACTCACCGTAAGTGAATATACCGCCAGTGTGAATATACCCTAAAAACACTACACTACCACATAATAAAGGGTAAAACACTAAATAAACACCCCCTTACAATGTCCCCCCCCCCCCCCCCAATAAAAGTGAAAAATTTATTGTACGGCAGTGTTTCCAAAAAGGAGCCTCCAGCTGTTGCAAAACAACAACTCCCAGCATTTCTGGACAGCCACTAACGGTCCAGGCATGCTAGGAGTTTAGCAACAGCTGGAGGCACCCTGTTTTTTTAATCACTGGTGTAGAATACCCCTATGTCCACCCCTATGCAATTCCAAACATAGTCCTCAAATGCGCATGGCGCTCTCTCGCTTCGGAGCCCTGTCGTATTTCAAGGAAACAGTTTAGGGCCACATATGGGGTATTTCCGTACTCAGACGAAATTGCACTACAAATTTTAGGGGGCTTTTTCTCCTTTTACCCCTTATGAAAAGGAAAAGTTGGGGTCTAAACCAGCCTATTAGTGTAAAAAAATAAACATTTTTACACTATCATGCTGGTGTTGCCCCATACTTTTTATTTTCACAAGCGGTAAAAGGAAAAAAAAGACCCCAAAATTTGTAACGCAATTTCTCCTGAGTACGGAAATACCCCATATGTGGGCGTAAAATGCTCTGCGGACGCACAACAAGGCTCAAGAGTGAGAGTACACTATGCACATTTCAGGCCTAAATTGTCGATTTGCACAGAGGTGGCCGATTTACAGCGGTTCTGACATAAACGCAAAAAAGAAATGCCCACATGTGACCCCATTTTGAAAACTACACCCTTCATGGAACGTAACAAGGGGTATAGTGAGCCTTAACACCCCACAGATGTTTAATGAAAATTCTTCAAAGTTGGATGGAAAAACAACAAAAAAAACTAAACATTTTTTACTAAAATGCTGGTGTTACCCTAAATTTTTCAAAATTTGTAACCCCATTTCTTCTGAGTAAGGACATACCCCATATGTGGATGTGAAGTGCTCTGTGGGCGAACTACAATGCTCAGAAGAGAAGGAGCACCATTGGACTTTTGAAGAGAAAATTTGTCCGGAATTCAAGGCCACGTGTATTTACAAAGCCCCCATAATGCCAGAACAATGAACAACCCCCCCCCCACATGTAACCCCATTTTGGAAACTACACCCCTCATGTAATGTAACAAGGGGGTGCAGTGAACATTTACACTCCACAGGCGTCTGGAAATGTGGTCCGTGAAAATGAAAAATTTAATTTCCACTGTTCCAAAGATCTGTCAAACGCCAATGGAGTGTAAAGGTTCACTGCACTCCTTATTAAATTCTGTGAGGGGTGTAGTTTCCAAAATGGGGACATATGTGGGGGGGTCCACTGTTCTGGCAGCACGGGGGACTTTGTAAACGCACAAGGCCCCCGACTTGTATTCCAAACAAATTTTCTTTCCAAAAGCTCAATGGCGCTCCTCCTCTTCTGAGCAGTGTAGTTCGCCAGCAGAGAACTTGACATCCACACATGGGGTATTTCCATACTCAGAAGAAATGGGGTTACAAATTTTGGGGGTCATTTTCTCCTATTACCCCTTGTAAAAATGTAAAATTTTGGGGGGAAAAATGCATTTTAGTGAAAACATTTTTTTTCTTCATTTACACATCCAACTTTAACAAAAAGTTGTAAAACACCTGTGAGGTGTTAAGGCTCACTGTACCCCTTGTTACGTTCCTTGAGGGGTGTCGTTTCCAAAATAGTATGCCATGTGTTTTTTTTTTCCGTTCTGGCAGTGTAGGGCCTTCCCCCCCCCCCCCCCCCCCAGAATCCTTTTCAAAAAAATTTGCTTTCCAAAAGCCAAATGTCACTCCTTCTCTTCTGAGCATTGCAGTGCGCCAGCAGAGCACTTGATGTCAACACATGGGGTATTTCCATACTCAGAAGAGATGGGGTTACAAATTTTGGGGGGCATTTTCTCCTATTACCCCTTGCAAAAATAAAAAATTTAGTCTAGTGCACCCGCCGAACACTTGACATACACAAAAGAGGCATTTCCTTGCTCGGGAGAAATTGGGTTACTCATTTTAGGAAGATTTCTCTCCTTTTACCCCTTGTAAAGATTCAATAACTGGGTCTACAAGAACATGAGAGTGTAAAAAATGAAGATTTTGAATGTTCTCCTTCAATTTGCTGCTATTCCAGTGAAACACCTAAAGGGTTAACAAACCTTTTGAATGTCACTTTGAATACTTTAAGGGGAGGAGTTTTTATAATGGGGTAATTTGTGGGGTATTTCTAATATGAAGGCCCTTCAAATCCACTTCAAAACTGAACTGGTCCCTGAAAATTTTTGATTTCAAAAATTGGAAAATTGCTGCTGAACTTTGAAGCCCTCTGATGTCTTCCAAATGTAAAAACATGTCAACGTTATGATGCAAAGATAAAGTAGACATATTGTATTTGTGAATCAATATATAATTTATTTGGAATATTCATTTTCCTTATAAGCAGAGAGCTTCAAAGTAAAAAAAATGCACATTTTTTTATTTTCTTCATCAAATATTGGAATTTTTCACCAAGAAATGATGCAAGTATTGAAAAAATGGTCGGGTCCTACACTGAAAATTGGCTGGGTCCTTAAGGAGTTAAAAGGGTACTCCGGTGGAAATTATTATTTTTTAATCAACTGGTGCCAGAAAGTTAAATAGATTTGTAAATTACTTCTATTAAAAAAATCTTATCCTTCCAGTACTTATCCGCTGCTGAATACTACAGAGGAAATTCTTTTCTTTTTGGAACACAATGCTCTCTGCTGACATCTCTGAGAAAATCCCCATAGCAAACATGGGGCTCTAGACAATTCGTAAAATGGACAGAGATGGCAGCAGAGAGCACTGTGGTCATGATGTCAGCAGAGAGCTCTGTTCATAAAAGAAAAGAATTTCCGCTGTAGTATTCAGCAGCTAATAAGAACTGGAAGGATTAAGATTTTTTAATACAAGTAATTTACAAATCTAATATATTTTTTCCTAATTTACAAATCTGTTTAACTTTCTGGCACCAGTTGATTTAAAAATAAATAAATAAAAGTTTGCGACTGGAGTACCCTTAAGGACCAGGCCAATTTTATGTTTGCGCTTTCGTTTTTTTCCTCCTCGCCTTCTAAAATCAATAACTTTTATATTCCTAGCCACAGACCCATATAAGGGCTTGTTGTTTGCGTGACCAATCGTATTTTGTAATGACACCTCTCATTTTACCATAAAATGGACGGCGAACCCAAAAAATAATATTGTTTAAGCCGTTCCCTGTACGGGATCATCAACATTCTATTTTGATAGTTCGAACATTTGCACACGCGGCGATACCAAATATGTGATTTTTTTTTTTAACGCTTTTTGGGCGTAAAATGGAAAAAAAGGGACAATTGACACTTATTGGGGAGGGGGATTTTAAATTTTTCAAATTTTTACACTTTTTATAGCAATAGGGGACTATTGATAGCAATCATTTGATTGCCAATACTGTTCAGTGCTATGCATAGGCATAGCACTGATCAGTATTATCGGTGATCTCCTCTGGTCTACTCGACCTCAGACCAGACGACCCATGGAGACGGCCAGAGGCAGATGAGGGGAACTCCGGCCGCCATTGTAGATGATTGGATCTCCTGCGGAAATTCTACTGTGTTAACAGTGCAGCAGAATACCATTGATCTTAATGGGACTCTGCTGCAGCGGACTGTTCGTACGGAATATTCATGCAGAATTCTGCACCGACATTCCACCGTGTTTACATACCCTCCCAGAGTTTTCCAAACAGAACGCCTTCAGTTGTTGCAAAACAAACTCCCAGAATGTCCGGAAAGTGAATGGCTATCCAGGCGTGCTGCGTTTCGCATCAGCTGGAGACTCCCCATTTGGGAACGATAGGGGATAAGATGTCTGATCATTGGGGTCCCACCACTGGGAACCCCCGCAATCTCTCCTGCATCACCCAGTGTCATCTGCTGATGACGGACTATATAGGGGCTGGAGTATAGTGACGTCATGCCCCGCCCCCTCAATGCAAGTCTTTGGGAGTGGGCGTGATGGTTGCCATGCCCCCTCACATAGACTTGCATTGAGGGGTGTGTGGCATGACATCCTGAGGGGGCGGGGCCATGAAGTCAATACTCCGGGCCCTGTATCGCCCGTCATCAGGTACAGAGTGAAGTTCGCTCCGTGCAGCAGATGACCAGGGGTGCAGCAGATGACCGGGGGTGCTGCAGGAGAGATTGCGGGGGTTTAAAGAAGGGGTGTTGGCATGCCTTTCTGCTGGAATTAAAGATGGTTGTTCAGGATAAGAAACACCTCAGGCTTGGCCAAGGGTGCATTTGTTTTTAATAGGGAAAGAAGAATAAGCAGCAGTTAGACTTCTCATTGGACATAAGTGTACTAGTGAACGGAAGGATCAGACATGTTGAAACCCAAAAAAACCCGAGTAATTGATACCTGGTACTCTAGGACGAGATTGCTTTAAATATCCCTTGGTGAACACTTATAAAGTATATAGAAAGAGAAAATCACCAATCAGGCTCAAATAATCCAAATATAAATTTACTTAAATATGAGACTTATACACAAGTGTTGACTAATGAGGGGGGGAGGGGGGGGGGGGGGAGGATACAGGTGAGTGCCTACACTGGAGACCCTACCTGTCTAGATAGAGCTCCTCAATCTAAGTGTGGATGGGGATGGGAAAAAATTAGGCAATACTACACATACAGATAATTAGACCTCTCTTGCCAACGCGTTTCGCCTTATTGGATACACAGGCTTATCAGGGAATGAGAGGATACCACATGTATACACACAAGACAAATATTAGTATGATACATAGACAAACCAACACTTAAATGATGAAGCAATTGCTCTTCACCACATGAACACTTGTTACAATATAGAGAGAAAAAAAAACATCACGCATTCCACTGGTAGCCACATACACAATCCTGTCCTTGGAGAAACACGCAAAATCATCAAGGACCTGCAGCCAACATTAGCAGAAGATGAGGTGTTAAAACTAATTTTCCCTGAACCTCCCATTTTAGCATTCAGACAACCACACAACTTAAAGGGGTACTCCGCCCCTAGACATCTTATCCCCTATCCAAAGGATAGGGGATAAGATGTCAGATTGCCGGGGATGCTGGGGACCCCCGCAATATAGCAAACAGCACCCACCTGTAACTGCTTCCGGAAGCGCTGAAGGCTCTCAGGCTAATTCCTCCCGACCACAGGGACGGAAGATCGTGATGTCACGACTCCGCCCCGTGTGATGTCATGCCACGCCCCCTCAATGCAAGTCTATGGGAGGGGGCGTGACGGCCATTACAGGTGGGTGCTGCTTGCTATATTGCGGGGGTCCCCAGCGGCAGGACCCCGGCGATCTGACATCTTATCCCCTATCTTTTGGATAGGGGATAAGATGTCTAGGGGCGGAGTACCCCTTTAAAACAAAAGCTGGTTAATAGGAAACTACCCACAGGAACACCACACACAGATAATGGGACCAAACAATTCCCAAAACCTTGCTATAAACTCTGCCAACACACCTGCACAAAGTCTGAGGCCACCCACAACAACGGGACATACAAAATGAAAAGACTATACTGCTACACAACTGAGAGCGTTGTCTATAGGATACAATGCACCAAGTGTGACAGGGGATGTTACATTGGTGAAACCAGTCGGGAACTCAAAAGGATGAACCTACACAGACAATCCATCAACAACCATAGAGAAAAGGACTATCGCACCCCAGTCCGACACCATTTCACCCAAACAGGTCCCTCCCTACAGGACCTTACAATCAAGATTCTGAAAGGAAACTTCAACAACACCCAAGAAAGAGACATGTGAAGCCAAAATTAGTTTTTTTTTTTTTATGATTCAAAGAAAAGAGGACTTAAAGGGGTATTCCAGGAAAAAACTTTTTTTTATATATCAACTGGTTCCAGAAAGTTAAACAGATTTGTAACTTACTTCTATTAAAAAATCTTAATCCTTTCAGTACTTATGAGCTTCTGAAGTTAAGGTTCTTCTTTTCTAAGTTCTCTCTGATGAGACGTGTCTCGGGAAACGCCCAGTTTAGAAGCAAATCCCCATAGCAAACCTCTTCTAAACTGGGCGGTTCCCGAGACACGTGTCATCAGAGATTAGACAGAAAAGAACAACCTTAACTTCAGAAGCTCATAAGTACTGAAAGGATTAAGATTTTTTAATAGAAGTAATTTACAAATCTGTTTAACTTTCTGGAGCCAGTTGATTATATATATATATATATATATATATATATATATATATATATATATATATATATATATATATATATTTAAAAAAAAAAAAAAAGTTTTTTCCTGGATAACCCCTTTAATATGGATTTGAGCTTAGTCCATTATCAAAACTTTTTATAACCTGTGCTGTATTGTCTTCCCTCCTGTATCTCCCCATGTCCTGCTGTATCCCCATCTCACCCCTGCTACCCCCCCCCCCCCCCCACGTTATCTAGGTAGCCTATGGTCCTATAGCGATACATTTATGGCCCAACTTTGGCTCCTTTCACACTATAATTTGCTCTGTTTTAAAGACCCATTATAATTTCCCATTAAGAAGTTAGTGCTGGGTGATAGGTATCACGGTATTTTTCTAAAGTATTACGGTATTTCACGGTATTTTTGTTTTTTAAATTGAGACTTGCATTGAGGTGGGGTAGCGGAACTAAATGGGCTTTTGGAAGTAAATGATCTGAACACTGGGGCAGTGGAGTACCCTTTTAAATAGATGTAACAAACAACCCTACAGCCTCCAGCTGTTGCAAAACTACAACTCCCAGCATGTTGGACTATATAGTAGTGTATAGTATAGGTCAGTGTTTCCCAACTAGGGGTGCCTCCAGCTGTTGCAAAACTACAACTCCCAGCATGTTGGACTATATAGTAGTGTATAGTATAGGTCAGTGCCTCCCAACTAGGGGTGCCTCCAGCTGTTGCAAAACTACTACTCCCAGCATGTTGGACTATATAGTAGTGTATAGTATAGGTCAGTGCCTCCCAACTAGGGGTGCCTCCAGCTGTTGCAAAACTACTACTCCCAGCATGTTGGACTATATAGTAGTGTATAGTAAAGGTCAGTGTTTCCCAACTAGGGGTGCCTCCAGCTGTTGCAAAACTACTACTCCCAGCATGTTGGACTATATAGTAGTGTATAGTAAAGGTCAGTGTTTCCCAACTAGGGGTGCCTCCAGCTGTTGCAAAACTACTACTCCCAGCATGCCCGGACAGCCAACGGCTGTCCGGGCATGCTGGGAGTAGTAGTTTTGCAACAGCTGGAGGGCCTACTGTAGGTATAGTATATTATACAGACCTCTGTCCATCCCAGAACCCTGACTCACCTTCCCAGTTGCTGCAGGGACCGTCCGGGGAGGGTGGTCCGGGCCATCCATCCTTCCTGTAGTTTCCGGCGGCATTCCGGGTGGAGGGTGAACCGGTCCGGGCTGTCCTTCTCCGGGGGTCATCTTCTCCACTCCAGGCAGGCTCCGGCCTAGTAACGCTGCATAGACGCCGCTGCGCAGCGACGTCCGTGCGCAGCGACGCAACTGACGTCACGGCGTAGCGGCGTCTATGCAGCGTTACTAGGCCGGAGCCTGCCCGGAGTGGAGAAGAAGGACCCCCGGAGAAGAAGGACAGCCCGGACCGGTTCACCCTCCACCCGGAATGCCGCCGGACACTACAGGAAGGATGGATGGCCCGGAACACCCCCATTACGGGTAAGTTTAATTTTTTTTCTTGACTCAGAGGGTGGGGGAGGGGCCCGACCGGTATAGCGGTATGGGCAAAAATCCATACTGTGGGAGAAAAAAAAAAAACGGTATCCGGTTAATACCGGTATACCGCCCAGCATTATAAGAAATCCCTTAAAAACGGCCGTTCCAAAATCCCATTAAAGCCTATCGGATTTTTGGATTATCCATTAACACCCGTTATAGCCCTTTATGAATAACGGATGTGATTTGTGACTGGAGAACAAACGTTACATGCACTAATTTTTCTCCCGTCACAAATAACGTCCGTTAATAATAACGGGTGATAACGGATAATCAGATAATCCGAAAATCCCATACACTTTAATCGGATTTTGTAACGGCCGTTTTTAAGGGGTTTCTTAATGGGAAATTATAAACGGGTCTTTAAAATGGAACAATTTATAGTGTGAAAGGAGCCTTGGAGTGAATTCTTCACATCTGTTATTTTAACCCCTGCATATTTTGTGAGATGGAACCTGTGTGTTTTCTTCTTGTGAGCTCAGAAATGCTTTTGACTTGATAAAGGGAGGAATCCCGAAAGCTTGTCTATACAATATATATATTTTATTTATATTTATATTTTTATTTAATATATATATATATATATATATATATATATATATATATATATATATATATATATATATATATATATTAAATCATACAAGCCAAACAGCTTTGTGACGGTAAAGTCCTTAAAAAGGATAACATACAAGTGATCAGCAAGTTAAAGGGGTAGTCCAGTGGTGAAAAACTTATCCCCTATCCTAAGGATAAGGGATAAGTTTGAGATCGCGGGGGGTCAGACCGCTGGGGCCCCCTGCGATCTCTCTGAACGGGGCCCCTGCTCTCCGGCCAGATAGCGGGTGTCGACCTCCGCACGAAGCGGCGGCCGACACGCCCCCTCAATACATCTCTATGGCAGAGCCGGAGATTGCCGAAGGCAGCGCTTCGGCTCTGCCATAGAGTTGTATTGAGGGGGCGTGTTGGCCGCCGCTTTGTGCGGAGGTCAACACGCCCCCTTCCCGCGGGCTGTCGGGGCTCCGTACAGGAGATCGCAGGGGGCCCCAGTAGTCTGACCCCCCGCAATCTGCAACTTATCCCCTTATCCTTAAGATAGGGGATAAGTTGTTCACCACTGAGTCACCACTGGACAAGCACAACCTGACCTAGAGGGCCAACCACTCAGTATAGCCCCATGGTATAGGCTCCTAGAAAAAACAAAAGCGTAGACAGCTAAAATAGCACAGACGACATGTCCCTGAACATGACCACCACTATGGCTTACGCACTCCAAGGGACTGTCCCCTATATATGAAAACTGTACTCCCTACGTGTTTCTATCACCAGGAATGGCGATGTCATCAGAGGAGATGAGGGAAATATAAGGTACGGGTTGTTTGTGGAGTCCGCATCAACACTATGACAAAAAGACCTAAGATTGGCGCTAGGTATTCAGCAGCTCGATGGTCCTCTTACAGATAACACCAATACAACAGATTGAGACCTGGTGAAAGAATTAACTAATGTAGGGAGACTCTTTAGTTTATTCCAGAATGGTCAGCCTCCACCACTGTAATGCTGGAGACACACCCCCCCCCCCCCCCCAGTCTGGAGAACAATTAGGAAGGTTGAGCTGAGAGAGCCAGCAGCACGCAACTTTAGCGGAAGAGGGCCACCATGTACGGCTCAATCACGCATTCTGGAATAAACTAAGTCTCCCCTCAGTAGTTCATTCTCTAGCCAGGACTTGACCTCTGTTGTATTGGGGTCATCTGACATGTAAAAAGGATCACTGACCTGCTAAATACCTAGTGACATTCTTTGATCTTTTTGTCATAATGTTAATGCAGACTTCTCCCCTTCTATCCCCCCCCCCCCCTTTCCATCTCTCTCCCCTGATGAGGTCATTATTTCTGATGATAGAAATGCGTAGAAAGTACAGCATTGTGTTCATGCTCTGTGACAAGTCATCTGTGCTACTTTAGCGGTCTATGCTTTTATGTTTTTTCTAGGGGCTATACCACGGGACTATATTGGCCCTTGTAAATTGTTTTTTTTGGACCTTCAGCTGTTGCAAAACTACAACTCCCAGCAGTTTTAGACAGCCAACAGCTGTCCGAGCATGCTCAGAGTTGTAGTTTTGCAACTTCTGGAAGTCCCCAGTTTGGAGAGCACTGGTCTAATATGTATAGCCATCTTTATAAACCCTTTCAGCCAAGGTAACATATCTTTAGAGGACTACAACCAGAAACATTACTATAAGGCTGGGAGTACACTTCATGCTTTTGTCAAAAAATACCACTCCGTATGGCCTTTAAATATGCACAGGGTACTGTACACGTGAATACACCCGAGTCACAGGCTGTATTTTGTTGTGTATTTTCTGGAGCAGATTTGGTACCTGTTGACTTCAATGGGTAGGAAAATATGCAGCAACACACGGCACATATGACCCTACCCTAAAAAGGTCAGTTCACACATCCTTATTTCTGCAGAAAATCTTGCTGCCCATTGACGTCAAAATTATTCAGAAAATAAGCGGCAGAATTTTTTTTTTTTTTTTTTTAAATGTATAAATAAAAAAGGATCGCACCCTAATATTCAAAATATCTGATCTAATAGGACACAGTGTTTGTGGGTGGACATGGATCTTAAAGGGGAAATCTTTCATCAGGAGAGGTTCTTGATGACACAAATATCTGACATCCTAAACTGCCTGGAAAAAGCCGGGAGTTTATTTTGCCTCTGACTGACCAAGAGCTCACAGGGGGCTGTATACATGGTTAAATATCCTTCAGCCTGCTGTTCAGGAGGCCGGTGGGAGGGAGATCCACTAACTCAGCATTAATTACCCTGCACTTACATAAATGTAAAGGAGCCTGCCGCAATGACACCTTCCATATAGGAATTTATTTTGTTTATTAAATTATAAAAAGTATAATACTGTATAAATCAATCTAATACACACAATATATGCATACACACTATTATATATACATATATATATATATATATATACATATACACACACACACACACACAGTGGTCCCTCAAGTTACGATATTAATTGGTTCCAGGACGACCATTGTATGTTGAAACCATTGTATGTTGAGACCAGAACTCTATGGAAACCTGGTAATTGGTTCTGAAGCCACCAAAATGTCATCCAAAAATAGGAAAAAGTGAGAATTAAAGAAAATAAGGTAGATAACTAATACAGATAAAGCAAATCCTTACATCTAAAAGTAAGAAAGATCTGCTGGGAGCTGTAATCACTGTCAGTGTCAGTGATTCCCAACCAGGGTGCCTCCAGCTGTTGCAAAACTACAACTCCCAGCATGCCCGGACAGCCTTTGGCTGTCCGGGCATGCTGGGAGCTGTAGTTTTGCAATAGCTGGAGGCACCCTGGTACGGAAACGCTGGTCTATATAGAGGACAGAAGCTTCTTCAGGGTCCTGTACAGTAAACACAGTGTCCTAAAAAAAGTATCATGGAGCCGCCCTCACCAGGTGTCCAAAGGAGCAGGTAACCCTGGCACAGGTAAAGGGTACAGAACATGTTCTACCTCCCTGTACTGTAGGGGGCGCTACCAGACAGCCAGTCAGTGCATACACTTCAGTAATACAGGCAAAGAGTAGTACAGAACATGTTCTACCTCCCTGTACTGTAGTGGGCGCTACCAGACAGCCAGTCAGTGCATACACTTCAGTAATACAGGGGTTTTACCAGTGAATGTCCATTCTGATTGGTTGGTTCTTCCGGCTATCGACACGTTTCACAGATCTGGACTGTCTGTACATTGTATGTTGAGTCTGGTTTGAAGTTACAATGGTCCAGAAAAGACCATTGTATGTTGAAACTATTGTATGTTGAGGCCATTGTAAGTTGAGGGATCACTGTGTGTACATATATATATATATATACACACACACACACACACACAGTGGTCCCTCAACATATGACATTAATTGGTTCCAGGAGAACCATCATATGTCGAGTACATATGTCTATGTAAAAATGGTAATTGGTTCTGGGGCCTCGGAACCATTGTATGTTGAATACATATCTCTATGGGAAACTGCTAATTGGTTCTGGGATGACCATTGTATGTGGAGTGTATGGGGAGTGTTTAACAAACCAGGGTGCCTCCAGCTGTTGCACAACTACAACTCCCAGCATGCATGTACAGCCATTGACTGTCTGGGCATGCTGGGAGTTATAGTTTTGCAACAGCTGGAGGCACACTGATAGGGAAACATTGATGTATGGGGTGTATAGTGTGTATATGTATTGTATGTGATGTGTGACATCGCATACAGTACTGTACAGTTCTTTAAATGCCTTCAGGGGGGGCAGAATGTTCTCCATTACCATCCTGCCGACTACAGCTCTATAGGAAAGGAAGGGGAGGGCAGCCAGCAGCTCATTGGATGCCTGCAGCAAGATGCTGCAGGCTATTGGCTATAGCTGCACTGGGGGGCGGGGCTTACACATGGAAGCCTGCGTGAGTTAGGAGGACAGCATGTGAGTAACAGGAGGCAGAACGGGCACATTAAACAACTGTCAGTTGCTGAAGTTGTCAGCTCTGTCAGATAGCTGTTTGTACGATGGCCCCGACACACAGCAGCATCATATGTCGATGCTGCCTTCAACATACGATGGGCTCTGAGAGGCCATCATATGTTGAAATGATCATATGTCGGGGGGTCACTGTGTGTGTATATATTATATATATACACACACACACACACACACACACACACATATATATATTCACAAGATACCAACAGAGCAGCACATCCAAAAAGATAAGTAAGTAAGAGCGGTGCCAGCAGCAATATAGCCCGGTCCAGGCAGTCACATATCCAAAGTAGTAATCCGCAGCACTCCAGGAGTCTGTGCAAAATAAAAGTGCTTTATTCCATACTAATACAGAGCAACGTTTCAGCTGCCATGCAGCCTTTCTCGAGCATGATGCTCGAGAAAGGCTGCATGGCAGCTGAAACGTTGCTCTGTATTAGTATGGAATAAAGCACTTTTATTTTGCACAGACTCCTGGAGTGCTGCGGATTACTACTTTGGATATATACATATACACATACATACATACATACACATACATACATACATATATATATAGAACTTCCTCCGCAAGGAAACAGCACCCAACACCAGGTCCAGGTAAAGCGCAAGCTACAGGGTCTTTATTGCATCAAGAGAGACAATGTGACGTTTCGGCTAACAAGCCTTTTACAAGCATGCTTGAAATGCTTGAAAAAGGCTTGTTAGCCGAAACGTCACATTGTCTCTCTTGATGGAATAAAGACCCTGTAGCTTGCGCTTTACCTGGACCTGGTGATGGGTGCTGATTCCTTGCAGAGGAAGTTCTATGTGGATCCAGTGTGGCACACTGGGGGTTACACTGCACCACACCTAAGCAATCCTGTGCTGGAGTTCCCATAGTGATTACTATATATATATATATATATATATATATATATATATATATATATATATATACACACACATACACACACACACACACATATACATACATATACATACATATACATACATACACACATATACATACATATACATACATACATGCACACACACACACACACACATTTTTACTATATGCATACACACCCTCACTCGTAAGTGTTGCAAGCGCTGGAGACACACTGATTGGGAAACACTACTATAGCTGCAGGAGTAGAAAGAAAAAGATATTTTTAAAAGGGTCAGTCATACACGGTAATAATAAAAAAAATATATATATATATTTTACAAGTCACAGAGAACAAGCACGGTAGCGCACTTCACTCCCTGAGTAAAGTTTTTCTAGCTGTCTCATAGACTTATGAAGTAGCAGCAAGAGCCAGGGATTAAAGCCTGCTACCCTGTGCTTATCCCCGCTCGTTCTCTTAATCGGTGGGGGTGTCAGCACTGAGACCCCGATCAATCAAAACTTGACAAGTTTTTTTGTTTTTTATGACAGGGACACTTTAAAAGTTAGTATTAGGTTTCAGTGTAGGGTGATCACCTACCTGTAGGGTGCATCCAAAGACCCCAATCATGAGCATGGCGATGGTGATATACTCGGCCAGGACATCCCACCAGGGTTTTAGCACTTTGAAGGCCGGCTGCTGCTCCGTGAACTGCTTGAACTCGGCCACG
This sequence comes from Hyla sarda, assembly GCF_029499605.1. Lineage (NCBI taxonomy): Eukaryota > Metazoa > Chordata > Amphibia > Anura > Hylidae > Hyla > Hyla sarda. The sequence continues at coordinate 47,509,394 of NC_079192.1, read as the reverse complement.
GGAATCATGATGGCTGCGACTCAGGCTGCACAGAAGAGGGAAATATATTGTATAGATTACAACACCGTCCACGGCAATCATCACACCTACCCCTGGTAACTTATGTATGTACACGTATTCCAGTGCGTGCAGTCATGTTATCTGTATAGTGTCACCAGGTCCTTATCAGGCCACCACAGACTCCTCCACCCCTGCACAAGTAAAGAACGCTAAGGGTTAATGGTAGGCGGCTGCCACAAGGACACTGTGGCCCTGGTGAGAACACAATATAGTGTATAAACATAAAGCAAGGAGGACCAACACCACAACCATGTATGGTTCCACCCAGCTTTTCTGAGATCCTGAGATACAGTATATTAACATTGGATTGCATTAAAGGAAAACTGTAGTGGTATACCTCATGCCCTGGCCTTCAGGTAGGAGGATAAGATATATTGCTGGGGGTCCGACTGCTGGGCCCCCCGCAATCTCCTGTAAGGGGCCCCTGCAGTGTGCAGGAAGGGGGCGTGTCCATTCCCAGCATGATGTAGCAGCCGACACGCCCCCATATGTACCATAGATACATGGGGGGGGGGGGGGCGTGTCAGCGGGGACAAAACGCTCCCTTCGTGTGGACCCCCTGCTATCTATAATTATCTCCTATTCCAAGGATAGAGGATAAGTTATATATATATATACCACTACAGTCCTTTTAAATCCTTGGACTGCACTACTGAAAATTATACAGAGCCATAGTCTTACACCAGCATCAGATTACTATAAGAACCCAACTTTCTAGGGACTCTGAAAGGACATTGCGAGTGACCATGTAACACTTTGCACTGATCTAATCTCGTGAATTTATCCTGAATCTATACATCTCTCATATATATACACACACACATCTCTCATATATATATATATATATATATATATATATATATATATATATATATATATATATTATATATTTTCTTTTTTCTTTTTACTTTTGGTATATTTTTGAACACATTTAATCCTGGGATAAACATTCCAATATTTTATTTTTTTCTATCAGTTATCCGTATTTCCTCAACATAAGTTTACATAATCTGGTGTTACTTATGGTTGAAATGACAGTAAAAATTCCGAGTTTTACTGTGATTATGCAAAACATGTCATTTTACTATGATTTTGGTCTTTTGTGGTAAAACGCGACAAAAATGCATCTGGTAATTAGTTGTAGTAAAGCTAATTATCTGCAATGTGTGAACACTGCCTTAGGGATTATCAATATATACATTTTTCCTTTATGTCTATATTTGCTTTATTACCAAATATGCTGATTTTAGGCCTTAAGATGTTAATAATATAAATGTTTAAATTCCCCTTTTAGGTTGTATTCATTTATACAGTATCCTCCACATATTTGATGTGCAGGATTTGAAGCTGCAGATTTCAATATAAAGTAAAAAGACAAAAGACAAATCTACCAAAAATTACAAAACTTTACATTAGATAAACTCCTCCAAATGACAGCAAGGTAAAATCAAGCGTTGAGACCAAGATAAAATTCAGGGTGTTTAATTACCCACAATGTAACGTGTTTCGCGGGAGTTCCGCTTCTTCAGGCATTATGCCTGAAGAAGCGGAACTCCCACGAAATGCGTTGCATTGTGGCTAATTAGACACCCTGAATTTAATCTTTCTTCTCCGGGGGTCCTCTTCTCCAATCCGGGCAGGCTCCGGCCTAGTACGCTGCATAGACGCCGCTACGCCGTGACGTCAGGTGCGTCGCCGCGCAGCGGCGTCTATGCAGCGTTACTAGGCCGGAGCCTGCCCGGAGTGGAGAAGAGGACCCCCGGAGAAGAAGGACAGCCCGGACCGGTTCACCCTCCACCCGGAATGCCGCCGGACACTACAGGAAGGAAGGATGGCCCGGACCACCCCCATTACGGGTAAGTTTAATTTTTTTTATTGACTTGGGGGGGTGGGGGAGGGGCCCGACCGGTATAGCAGTATGGGCAAAAATCCATACCGTGGGAGAAAAAAAAAACGGTATCCAGTTCATACCGGTATACCACCCAGCACTACGGTGGTGGGTGCGATGCGGTGCGGTGGGTCGGGGGGGCGGTCGCGGTGCAACTGGGAAGGTGAGTCAGGGTTCTGGGATGGACAGGGATCTGTATAATATACTATACCTACAGTAGGCCCTCCAGCTGTTGCAAAACTACAACTCCCAGCATGCCCGGACAGCCAACGGCTGTCCGGGCATGCTGGGAGTTGTAGTTTTGCAACAGCTGGAGGCACCCCTAGGCGCGGTGCGGCGGGGGGGGGAGCGGTGGCGGTGATAGGTCTCAGGACCCCCGGACAGGCAGGGGGAGAGAAGCGGGTAGCTGGTATTCCGGTATAAGTTATTGGCTATTTATCCCCCCGCGACACTGCTGCAGATCATTGATTTAAAGCGGGCCGCCGCTTTAAATCAATGATCTGCAGCAGTGTCGCGGGGGGATAAATAGCCAATAACTTATACCGGAATATCGGTATAAGTTATCGGCTATCAACCCTAACCTCCACCGATTATCGGTATCGGCCCTAAAAAACCGATATCGGTCGATCCCTAGTATTTACACACAAGACAATGACAGGGCAGTGTGAAGAGTTACAGACTAACCATAAGCATCTGCATAAAACCATTCACCATTCGACCAGGAAGGAAGATACAACCTACAAACCCTACAGGGCCAGAAAGATATTAATGTGCATTGTGGGAACTTCTGTACGTTCCGTGCTCCAGGGCATGGCACGCTAGTCACAAAGAAAGACCTACACACAATGAGCATAAAAAAAACAACTATTGTATATAGGATAATCTGAGCTTGGGAACAACGTTGAACAGCCATACCATATGACCGGGAAATCATTTTAACCCTGTATTGTTGGTGGGGCTTGAGGGCCGCGTTGGGGACCTCTGGTCTTGAGGTTCTGTAATGTACAATCATTGCCAGGAAGAATGCATGAGTAAAGGAGTTGTGCCTGTGATCCGAGAAGACACTGATCCCGGCTGTAGAACCACTTAGATGCCATGGTCAAAAAGAGATGGGTCAGTTCACCTCAGCCAACTGTATATGGGAGGTGTCAGCCTTAAAAAGGGGTACTCCGGCCCTAATACATCTTATCCCCTATACAAAAAAGGATAGGGGATAAGATGTCTGATTGCGGGGGACCTCTGCAATCTGTCATTCAGCACCCACCTTTGCGAGCTCTCCGCAGCGCTGGAGGCTCAGAGTGTGCAGCGTGAGGACCAGGGCTCAAGTCCTGCAGGAAACGCATGGGAACCGAGTTCCTGCACTTTTTTCACAGCAGGAACAATGTTCCCGTAAGCAGGAGTCCTTGAGTGGAAATCTTGAGTCCTTGAGACCAGCCCTTGAGTGGAAATTTTGGGTGAGTTCCTACACTTTTTTTTTCTCAAGGACTTGACCCCTGGTGACGACCATGGGGCGAGAGTATCGTGACTCCGCCCCGTGTGACATCACACCCCGCCCCCTCAATGCAAGTCTATGGGAGGCGGCATGATGGCAGTCACGCCCCCTCCCATAGACCTGCATTGAGGGGTCTGTGTGGCAACTGTGGTGGCTTGGGGGTATAGGGTGTAGCTGTGTGGTACTTTAATGGGGTCTGTTTAACCTTTTCTACTCGTGACACGTGGGTGAGGGTTCCTCTGTAATGCTTGTCCTACTGCCACCCTTCCCAAGAGTGATAGGGAGGTATGAAATAATTGAATGTCCACAACCGGTGAGTTTGCTGAAAACAGTCGGAACTTTACTGAAGATTTTATGCAAGCTTTATAACAGGAACAGTCTCTGTACAAGCAAAGTCTCTTAAATATTAACAGTTGGGACCTTAAGAGTTTTAGAGTCCATAGACTGATATGCGCTGTTCCGCTGGATTTAGGGGATATAGTTGAGGTCCAGCAGTCACGCTAGCTTTAGCGGGGATTGAGTTTAAGACTCACGTTTTGAGTTCACGCTGAGGCCAGCAGGCTTCAGGCCTAGGGTTGCATGGACCTGTCCTCTCTGATAGTCCGGAACCCAAGAGAGCGATCATTGGCTGCAGCTCCCTTATATGGGCAGGGGCTGGCCTTAAGCTGATTAGTCCAATACTTCTGTCAATTATCTGTACAAAGAGTTATGGGTAATCATGTGACTCAAGGACCTCCAACATACTATAGAGGAAATAAAAGTCACATGACCGAAGGTCCTGCGACGCTACCAAGGTAAGCATACTAATATACATTATATTAAATATATACATTTAAACATTACAAAATTAGAAAAGAAAAGAGGCGACTAGGGGCTGTCCCACCTGGGGGACCCTACCTGAATGTAGTAACTGACTTTGGGGACCACCATACAAGGTACGGTATGCAATACGGTACCGGGACACCACACAACCAAATACAGTATGTGTGAGTGGACAAGCAGGGCTCTGTGCATTGAGGCTCAGTGACATTCTCCCGACTCACACAGCAGGCTGACTGACGGACAATAGCTGCAGGGACAGCATTTTTCACCCAAAAATATACACAATAGTTAACCAACGTATATTACAAATAACATATAATGGTATCTACATTACACAAAATGTTTTTTGCCAACAGGTACATAAGAGTCTAACCATGGTGGAAGAGTAAAATAGAACAGAGGTTTAAGATAGGATTCCTTAAATCCAGCATCAGATCCAGAAAGTTTAAATAATCCACCATTCATCCTGTCCCACTGACCACAAAAATGTACCAATTCCCTCTTATGACATTGTGGATCTTAGCATCACATCTGTCCACATGGGATCCTGTATAGTCAGACCTTTCCACCTAATGGCAGCTATATCCACTTCATGTGTGATCTTATGCCAAATGTTTCTAGAGAGGAAGGAAACAATAAAACTAGTTATCAGGCCCAGGATAGAGACAGAACAAACAAAAAGACATCCCACAAAACTTGGAAGGAACATGAGGGAAACTTTCTGCCCTCAGAAAAAGTCTTAAAGAGGTTATCCAGGAAAAAACTTTTTTATATATATCAACTGGCTCCAGAAAGTTAAACAGATTTGTAAATTACTTCTATTAAAAAATCTTAATCCTTTCAGTACTTATGAGCTTCTGAAGTTTAGGTTGTTCTTTTCTGTCTAAGTAATCTCTGATGACACGTGTCTCGGGAACCGCCCAGTTTAGAAGAGGTTTGCTATGGGGATTTGCTTCTAAACTGGGCGTTTCCCGAGACACGTGTCATAAGAGAGGACTTAGACAGAAAAGAACAACCTTAACTTCAGAAGCTCATAAGTACTGAAAGGATTAAGATTTTTTAATAGAAGTAATTTGCAAATCTGTTTAACTTTCTGGAGCCAGTTGATATATATAAAAAAGTTTTTCCTGGAATACCCCTTTAAATGTTCTATGCAAAGAGTCCCCTATCCACCCTTGTAGCCCAAGTCTTCATGCAGACTTAAAGGGGTACTCCGGTGGAACACTTTTTTTTTTAAATCAACTGGTGTCAGAAAGGTAAAACATATTTGTAAATTACTTCTATTAAAAATCTTAATCCTCCCAGTACTTATTAGCTGCTGAATACTACAGAGAAAATTTTCTTCTTTTTGGAACACAGAGCTCTCTGCTGACATCGCAAGCACAGTGCTCTCTGCTGACACCTCTGTCCATTTTAGGAACTGTTCAGAGCAGCATATGTTTGCTATGGGGATTTTCTCCTAAAATGGACAGAAGTGTCAGCAGAGAGCACTGTGCTGGTGATGTCAGCAGAGAGCTCTGTGTTCCAAAAAGAAAATAATTTCCTCTGTAGTATTCAGCAGCTAATAAGTACTGAAGGATTAAAAAAAAAATATGTTTTAATAGAAGTAATTTACAAATCTGTTTAACTTTCTGGCACCAGTTCCACCGGAGAATCCCTTTAACCAACAAAAAGTACTAGTTGTAGTGTAGTTTTGGAGGGGGGGGGGGGGGGGGGGGGGTGAGAGTGTGTGTTTTGGCAATGTATGTGAGGTATAAATAACTGATGGGGGGCATGTTTCCCTCAGTGACTAAAGGCTGGAGTTCGGGTTGGGGTTTTGTCAGGGACTGAAGATAAAGTCCCTCCCATACTCCAGTTTGTGTTGTAGTCCTCATCTTACAGGTATGTGAGCACAAGAGAGAAGATGCTCTGAAGCAAGAACAGTTTGTCTCTGGTATGTTCCATACTGATCCACTGCACCAAAAAAAGATTAAAGGGGGGTACTCCGCCCCTAGTCATCTGCAGCACGAAGCCTGATGACTCACAATACGGGGCCGGCGGTTTGTCAAGTCACGTCCCGCCCCCTGTGAAGTTACACCCCCTTAATGCAAGTCTATGGGAGGGGGCGTGGTCACAGTCAAGCCCCCTCCCATAGACTTTCATTAATGGTACGGGCGTGATGTCACGAACCACCGGCCCCTGTATCGCGAGTCAGGCACGGAGCGAATTTCGGATCCGTGCTGCAGATTACTAGGGGCTGCAGGAGAGTTTGTGGGGGTCCCCTGCAATCAGACATCTTATCACCTATCCTTTGATAGGTGATAAGAGGTCTATGGGCAGAGTACCCCTTTATCTTTTAGAATTGAGCCTGGAAAGTTTTGGGCAGAAAGCTAAGGAGTTTATGTAAAGAATGTTTAGGATGTTTAAGTTTCTGTTCATGCTGCAAGTAGAATGTATTGCTTTATGTGAATTGTTCTATTACATCCCAGACTACTGAACTGTGACACCCGCCTGTTTAGGTCTGTTTGCTTACTGCCCCCACCCCCCCATGTTACACACATAGGGGGAGATTTATCAAAACCTGTGCAGAGGTAAAGTTGCCCAGTTGCCCATAGCAACCAATCAGATCGCTTCTTTCATTTTTAACAAGGCCTCTGCAAAATGAAAGAAGCGATCTGATTGGTTGCTATGGGAAACTGGGCAACTGTTCCTCTGCGCAGGTTTTGATAAATCTCCCCCTATATCACTAACATACCATCCATTACTCACTTTCAAAATTTGGAACAGCTCACAAGACTCCAAAATAAAATTTAGTTTACGACTATATTCACAGTCCAGGACCGATGGATAAGGGGGATTTTTACCACAATCCCTTGGACAGCAGTACCCTGTTAGGGACTTGTGAGGAAATATCCAAAGTCTTCCCTATCTGCACCACTGTTAGTCCGAAATATTGGCTGCACCCTAGGCCCATCATTGTATTTTATTGTCATTGTCACCACTGGAGTACAAAGTTGAAACAACAGGAACTTTGTTAGGCTGGATTCACACTACGTTTTGTAACTACGGTTCCCGTATACGGCTGGGAGGAGGGGGCGGGGCTTAATTGTGGCACCCGCACTCAGCCGTATAGGGGAACTGTATTAAATGCATGTCTATGAGCAGATCGGAGTGAATCTGCTGCTTTTTCGTCCGTATGCGTTTTCCCGACCGTAGGCAAAAACGCAGTCGACCACGTTTTTGCCTGCGGTCGAGAAACCACATACGGCCGAAAACGCAGCCGACCGGAGGCTGCGGTTCACTCCGGTCGGCTCATAGACATGCATTAAATACGGTTCCCCTATACGGCTGAGTGCGGGCGCCGCGATTAAGCTCCGCCCCCCCTCCTCCCAGCCGTATACGGGAACAGTAGTTACAAAACGTAGTGTGAACCTAGCCTTACAAGTATTCTTCCTCCCATAATGTTCAGGTTTTAGTGAGGAGATTCCTAAGAATGTTAAAGGGGTTCTCCACCATAAGGTGATTGTAGTACGTACCTGTCTGACAGTAATGGACATGCTTAGGAAGGATCTGCGCTTGTCTTGGGGCTAAATGGCTATGTCATGAGATTACCATATCACTGTGGCTAGGTTTTTGTGAACAAGTATTTCCTGTTTGACTTTTCTTTTTTTGACTACAAATCCCACAATTCCATTTTCCTCCCTCCCACACATCAGCCACCCCACCCATTGAAACAAAAATGAGCTGCATCCATTCAAAAGACCTGTGGTTTTCAATCAGGGTGCCTACAGCTGTTGCATTAGTTGCAGATTGATCTCTCTCCCACCAAACGATCCCTCCACCCATTGAAGCAGACAGGCTCCCTGTCATCAGCTGACTAGTGAGTCAGGTCTTGGCCCCATTGCAAGCTGGGAAAAATCTGAGACAACAGTCATTTTGAATGCTGTTAAAAATAAATATTGGGGTGAAAACCACAGAAGAATTGTGAGAAAACCGTCACACACAGGTACGGACACTATATTATGGACTACACTAACTTTACAGCCCCTGTAGCATAGTCAAATAAAAAACAAATTCCTGGAATACCCCTTTAATCCTCCATTGTCCTTGATCACGAAGGAGAAATATATTATGTGCCTGGAGCAGGAACCAAGGATTAGGCCGCTTCTAGGTTGATGTCAAGTCAGGGGAGATCTGCTTCTATAGTGGTGGTCTCAAACTGTGGCATGCTAGATGTTGCAAAACGTCAACTCCCGGTATGCCCGGACAGCCGTTGGCTGTCCGGGCATGCTGGGAGTTGATGTTTTGCAACATCTAGAGGGTCACAGTTTGAGACCACTGATCTACAGTGTACAGGAATGAGGAGTCTGTACTTCTGCAGGGTTCCTGGGACTGAAGACATAAATACGGTCTGTAGACTTTTCTCTTTCAGATACTTAAAGGGTTACTCCGGTGGAAAATATATATATTTTTTTTAATCAACTGGTGCCAGAAAGTTAAACAGATTTGTAAATGACTTCTATTTAAAAAAAAAAAAAAATCTTTACCCTTCCTGTACTTTGTAGCCGCTGTATGCTACAGAGAAAATTCTATACTTTTTGAAATTTTTTTTTTCTTGTCCACAGTGCTCTCTGCTGACACCTGCTGCCCGTGTCAGGAACTGTCCAGAGCGCCATAGGTTTGAAACGGGGATTTTCTCCTGATACGAGCAGCAGGTGTCAGCAGAGAGCATTGTGGACAAGACAAAAGAAATTGAAAATGAAAAGAATTTCCTCTGTAGCATACAGCTGCTAAAAAGTACTGGAAGGGTAAAGATTTTTTTTTTATAGAAGTTATTTAGAAATCTGTTTATCTTTCTGGCACCAGTTGATTTAGAAAAAATTTTTTTTTTTTTTTTTCCACCAGAGTACCCCTTTAACAGACATTTTTGAAGGAAACAAAAATTGTATTCTTGGTCAGAGTCCGTTACGAGTCTAGTGGCAGGAGCTTGGAGATTCTTTTTTTAGCCCAGTGACCCAATGGTGCACCTGAGGAAGGGTCACTAAGACGGTCAAACAACATTTTTGTCTTTAATTGGTCCCATTATGTGATCAGTAAGACTATAATCTTTTGTCTGGCTTTGTGAAGTTCACCGAAGTGGAACCACATGACTGAGGACTTCCCACGCCCCGGATTATCGGTCACGTTACAGGCTCAGGGGAGATCCTCCAGGTTGACTCCCCGCTTTCTTGTTAAAACGCTTCAGTAACTCTGGTTTGGTGACTTTTATTAGAAAAGCTTTTTTTCTTTCGACTTTCCAGTCTCCTCCTATGTGTTGTCTGCCAAAGCTCAGGGGCCTGCGGTGGTAAAAACTATTCTGACGGCATTGACTTCATCCAAAGTGCAAGTAGACACATGAAACGTTGTTTTTTTTTAGTAGCAAAGCTGCTCAGACACCACTTGTTATTTCTAGGGTAAATATGGCCTAAAGGACCAGACATTTTTTTCAGATATAATAAGATCGGATTGGTTAATATCCAAGCTGTTCGATTCCAGTGGACACCAATGGCAGACTTGGTTGAGGGGTCTGCCAGTCACCGTAGGTATCAGACAAAACTCTCGACTTTCGTCTAGGGTCAGTTTATAGTGGCCCCAATTGTAAAAATAATTCTAATAGGATCACTTGGGTGGTTCTTGATTGATTTCTATTAGTCCGAAACAATGACACACTAACCACTTGCCACAGATGACTAATGTGTATAGGAGCCTACCAAATCTACCTGGACAGAAGAGGCCATTGGAAAGAAGGATCAGGCATGTGGATTTTCAACACAAGGTCTCTTTGGTCCCCCTGGAGATAAGTTGCCACTAGAGGTATCTTGTTAGCGCTTATCTTATCCCACACTCTTTTTGGAAGGTACATCTGTCGGACAACTATTAAAAATAGTTTTATGGTCACCTTATATAAAAAAAGGTACTAAAAAAGGAGCATAAACAAAAGATTTAAAATAGAGGAATAAAAGTACACACACACACACACACACACACACACACAGACAGTGTGGTCCCTCAAGTTACAATTTCATCATATACAATAGTCTTTTCTGGACCATTGAAACCTGAATCCATACTCAACATACAATGCTATGGACAGATCTGTAAAACAATGGCTGGAAGATTTGACCAATCAGAATGGGCATTTCACTGGTAAAACTGTATTTCCCTATATTACTGAAGTGCATGCACTGACTGGTGTCTGGCAGCACCCCCTACAGTACAGGGAGGTATTACATGTTCTGCACTCCTCTTTACCTGTGCCAGGGTTAGCTGCTCCTTTGGACACCAGGTGAGGGCGGCTCCATTTTACTTTTTTAGGACACTGTGTACTGTACAGGACCCTGAAGAAGCTCCTGTCCTCTACACAGACCGGGATTTACAGGGTCCAGAAGCCCTTTCTTACATATAAAAGTAAGGTTGTGATAAAAACAAAAAGGTGCCATAAAACTTCACCCAATCAAAGAAGTGTATCTGTATCAGAATGGTACTATCACCAACAGAAAATTAATACGATAGACAATAGAACCCACCATTCGGTTGTAATTCATGACAAATTATTGCATTCCAAACATTACATTATGTATAAAACATAATTATAACCCCTTGCTATTCACCCAAGGGGGATTTCATACACGGCTCAAAAAAATAAAGGGAACACAAACAACACAATGTAACTCCAAGTCAATGACACTTCTTTGAAATCACTGTCCACTCAGGAAGCAACACTGATTGACAATCAATTTCACTTGCTGTTGTGCAAATGGAACAGACAACAGGTGGAAATTATAGGCAATCAGCAAAATACCCCCCAATAAAGGAGTGGTTCTGCAGGTGGTGACCACAGACCACTTCTCAGTTCCTATGCTTCCTGGCTGATGTTTTGATCACTTTTGTGGCGGTGCTTTCACTCTAGTGGTAGCATGAGACGGAGTCTACAACCCACACAAGTGGCTCAGGTAGTGCAGCTCATCCAGGATGGCACATCAATGCGAGCTGTGATAAGAAGGTTTGCTTAGTCGGTCAGTGTAGTGTCCAGAGCATGGAGGCACTACCAGGAGACAGGCCAGTACAGCAGGAGACATGGAGGAGGCCGTAGGAGGGAAACAACCCAGCAGCAGGACCGCTACCTCCACCTTTGTCGAAGAGCCCTGCAAAATGAACTCCAGAAGGCCACAAATGTGCATGTGTTCACTCAAACGGTCAGAAGCAGACTCCATGAGAGTGGTATGAGGGCCAGACATCCACAGGTGGGGGTTGTGCTTACAGCCCAACACCGTGCAGGATGTTTGGCATTTGCCAGAGAACACCAAGATTGGCAAATTCGCCACTGGCGCACTGTGCTTTTCACAGATGAAAGCAGGTTCACACTGAGCACATGTGACAGACGTGAGAGTCTGGAGACGCCATGGAGAACATTCTGCTGCCTGCAACATCCTCTAGCATGACCGGTTTGGTGGTGGATCAGCATTGGTGTGGGGTGGCATTTCTTTGGGGAGCCGCGCAGCCCTTCATGTGCTTGCCAGAGGAAGCCTGACTGCCATTATGTACCGAGATGAGATCCTCAGACCCTTTGTAAGACCATATGCTGGTGCGGTTGGCCCTGGGTTCCTCCTAATGCAAGACAATGCTAGAACTCATGTGGCTGGAGTGTGTCAGCAGTTCCTGCAAGAGGAAGGCATTGATGCTATGGACTGGCTCACATGTTCCCCAGACCTGAATCCGATTGAGCACATCTAGGACATCATGTCTCGCTCCATCCAACGCCACGTTGTAACACAGACTGTCCAGGAGCTGTAGGGAGGTCATACGGGCACCGCCACCTCATCAGGAGCATGCCCAGGCATTGTAGGGCGGTCATACGGGCATGTGGAGGCCACACGCTCTACTGAGCCTCATCTTGACTTGTTTTGTTTTAAGAACGTTACATCACAGTTGGATCAGCCTTTAGTGGGGTTTTCCACTATGATTTTGAGTGTGACTCTATATCCAGACCTCCATGGGTTGATAAATGTGATTTCCATTGATAATTTTTGTGTGATTTTGTTGTCAGCACATTCAACTATGTAAAGACGAAATATTTCATATGATTAGTTCATTCATTCAGATCTAGGATGTGTTATCTTCGTGTTCCCTTAATTTTTTTGAGCAGTGTATATATGTTTATGAAACAACACCGCTGCTTCTTTGTTCGGGTTTTACTTACTAACTCAGCAAGAAGATATTGCTTCTATAGTTACAAATAATTCTGGACTCATTTTTAATATTGGGACTCGTGGGGCAACGTCTCCATGGAGGAAACAATTGGTGTTGCTAAGTTATGGAAAATACACTAAGTTATTTAGCCAAGCGTGTATGATCAGATTAGAAGAGGGGTGGATTATTGGGTGACAGGGAGAAAATGGCCTTAAAGGAGAACTCCAGAATATAAAAATTGTCCCCCATACTGCCGGCAGTAAAAAAAATTAAGATGTACATACCTTCCTCCGCTCCCCCGGGGCCTCCGGTAACCGGCTCCGGTCTCTGCCGCGATCCTCTTCCCGGTTGCTGGTGGTCGTCGAGTCATACTGCGCTCAGCCAATCACCGGCCGCAGTGAAGTCCCAGCCTGGCCGGCGATAGGCTGAGCGACATTTTCGGCCCCAGCAGCAGGTGCCGGTGTAGTGAAGAATTTTGTGTCTTGAAGAGTTCTCACACTGCCGCTCAGCCTATCGCCGGCCATGTCGGGACTTCGCAGCGGCCGGTGATTGGCTGAACGCAGTATGACTCGCCGACCACCGGCAACCAGGAAGAGGATCGCAGCGGAGACCGGAGCCGGTTACCAGAGGCCCTGGGGGAGCGGAGGAAGGTATGTACATCTTTATTTTTTTTTACTGCCGGCAGTATGGGGGCCAATTTTTATATTCTGGAGTTCTCCTTTAATGTTAGATTCTTGTTAACCCAAAGAGCAGGCCTTCGCCACTTATCTGCAAGGCCCATCTGTGCCACCCACTGCAATCTGTGATGTACGCCAATAAATACCACACACAGTCAACTTTAGAAATTTTACAGGCTATCAGGTATAAATGTCTAGTATATCTATGGCATCCCATAAAGGAACTTATCTGAAGCCCTAATTATAGTGGATTATACATGGATTCCGTGTAATGTCATTGTTACAGACTATGAGGTGATCTCCAGATGTTGGGACTTAACACTATAAAGAAAATTCAAAAATAAACCTTAAAAATCAATACAAGGGGCCTGGACAATATATCCATATTATCCATCTACTGTTACCAGCTGTCGTAGTAGTTACGATTTCCTCATTCAATTACCTAATGATACTTACAGGAAGAGAATACGGGACCGGGATCTGGATGCCTCCCGATGATATCCCTAGGGGTAATTCTATTAACTGGCCATTGCCAAAGGTCAATGGCAAAAAAAATAAATAAAATTAAGGTGGTAAGAAAACAATCTGTTAGCGTCCTTTTATATACGGGGCAGACTCCTACCCAGTACGTGCAACAACTTAGTAAATCTATGCTCAATAATGAGGCTTTACACAGCTCAACGATTGTATAGAGATGTGTGATTGACCAACATGGATTTTTAGGGCAGCATGATCCCAGCTATGTGTTTGCTCCTTCATTAGCAATTCATTGGTTGGGAAATATATAGTATTAAAGGGGTACTCTGGCGATGTCTCCGGTACTCCCATAGAGCTACATGGCCGAAGAAATCAACAGTAAATATATAAGTTCGAATACAGTGATCCCTCAACTTACAATGGCCTCAGCATACAATATTTTCAACATGCAATGGTCTTTTCTGGACCATCGTAAGTTGAAACCAGACTCGACATACAATGCTACGGACAGTCCAGATCTGTGATACCTGTCAATTGCTGGAAGAACCGACCAATCAGAATGGGCATTCACTGGTAAAACCTCTGTATTACTGAAGTGCATGCACTGACTGGTTGTCGGGTAGCGACCCCTACAGTACAGAGAGGTATTACATGTTCTGTACACTTTACCTGTACCAGGGTTAGCTGCTCCTTTGGACACCAGGTGAGAGCGACTCCATGTTACTGTTTTAGGACACTGTGTGTATTGTACAGGACCCTGAAGAAGCTCCTGTCCTCTACATAGACCAGTGTTTCCCAAGCAGGGTGGCCCCAGCTGTTGCAAAACTACAACTCCCAGCATGCCCGGACAGCCTTTGGCTGTCCGGGCATGCTGGGAGTTGTAGTTTTGCAACAGCTGGAGGCTCCCTGCTTGGGAAACACCGACATAGACAGTGATTACAGCTCCCAGCAGATCTTTCCTACTTTTATATGTAAGGACTTGATTTATCTATATTAGTTATCTGCGTATTTTTCTCACTTTTTCCTATTTTTGGATGACATTTTGGTGCCTTAAGAACCAATTACCAGGTTTCCATAGAGTTCTGGTCTCAACATACAATGGTTTCAACATACAATGGTTGTCCCGGAACCAATTAATATTGTAACTTGAGGGACCACTGTACTTTACAACAAGGTAGTCCCTGTGTCATCACGACACTCTTAAAAAGAGTACCTCTCATCAAAAAAAACCTTTTGATATATTATAGATTAATGTATGCAGAATAACTTTACAATTGCATTAAAAAATATGCTTCTTTCTATTTAATTTTCCACTTTGAAGAAATGACCACTAGGGGTCTCCCTACCAGTCCTGGCAGCAAGCATTTCAGACTCATGCTGGAGTCCTAAACACTACGAGCTGCCAGTCTGCTTTGTTCACAAAGGAGAACACTCAGAGCTGTCAGCCTGCTTTGTTCACAGCCTGTTTGGCTGTGAACAAAGCAGGCTGGCAGCTCTGAGTGTTTAGGACTCCAGCATGAGTCAGAAATGCTTGCTGACAGGACTGATCGGGAAAAATACAATAGAAAGAAGCATATTTTTCATTAACATGCTATTGGAAAGTTATTCAACATTCATTCATCTAAAATATATCAAAAGTTTATTCGATGAGAGGTACCCTTTAAGGGGATGCAGGTAATCCTTTATGCTACAGGGGAACTCAAACAAATGAAATATTATACATATTGAAAAAGAGTTCAGACAACACCTGATATCAAATTAAAAAAACACAGTATTTTTATTGAAACAACAATTAAACATATTATATGAAAAAATGCAGAAGTACTGTAATGGTTATGTATTGGTATATTGGATAGCTTCTTAGCCACTATATTATAGCAACCCTTCTTTTTCTAAGCCCCATTTTTGTGTATTGGTTTACTAATGGTACTTCTCCATTTTTTTTTTATATACTATATGTTTTTTAATTGTTATTTCAGTAAAAATAGTTTTTTTTTTAATTTGATATCAGGTGTTGTCTGAACTCTTTCAATATGTATAATATGGCGGAAGAAAGGTGTCAATCGTGCTCTGTGCACAGGGAAATTCAGGCAATGTTCTGGAGATTATGGGGGGGTCCGGTGGTCAGATCCCCTGCGATCAGACACTTATACCCTTATTCTATAGATAGAGGACAAGATGTCAAATGCTGGTGTAACCCTTTCATATAAATCCAAATATGGGTCTCCTGCCTAGTGTGTGTAAAATAGAAGGAAGCATCTATCCACTCGGTCTTAAAGGGTGCCTCTCATCAAAAAAACTTTAGATATATTATAGATTAATGTATGCAGAATAACTTTACAGTTGCACGTTATTAAAAAATATGCTTCTTTCTATTTAATTTTCCACTTTGAAGAAATGACCACTAGGGGTCTCCCTACCAGTCCTGGCAGCAAGCATTTCAGACTCATGCTGGAGTCCTAAACACTACGAGCTGCCAGTCTGCTTTGTTCACAAAGGAGAACACTCAGAGCTGCCAGCCTGCTTTGTTCACAGCCTGTTTGGCTGTGAACAAAGCAGGCTGGCAGCTCTGAGTGTTTAGGACTCCAGCATGAGTCAGAAATGCTTGCTGACAGGACTGATCGGGAAAAATACAATAGAAAGAAGCATATTTTTCATTAACATGCTATTGGAAAGTTATTCAACATTCATTAATCTAAAATATATCAAAAATGTATTTGATGAGAGGTACCCTTTAAGTTGCAGGTGGTCCCTTTCATAGTTATAATCATACTCGAACAGGAGAATCCCCAGGTGGGCCCCTGAATAGCGCAATATTTCTGAGACATTTTGCACAAACATACGGCTTAAAACACAAGTTTTTGCTTTAAATACAAGTCTCTGGCCTTTTTTGCTGCATCCTGAAGCCTACAAAAGAGGAAAACAGGTAATATTTGAATGTATCTTTAGGGTGGGCTCCTGGAGCCAAATTCTTCTGCACCCCATTGGGATACTGGTTAGAAAATACCTACAACAGCATGTTCCTCTCAAACTGGGGTTAGATTATCCCAAAATAAATGAAAGAGAGAGGATGGGTAGAGGGTAGAGGGTAGAGGGTAGAGGGTAGAGGGTAGAGGGTAGAGGGTAGAGGGTAGAGGGTAGAGGGTAGAGGGTAGAGGGTAGAGGGTAGAGATAGAGATAGAGATAGAGATAGAGATAGAGATAGAGATAGAGATAGAGATAGAGATAGAGATAGAGATAGAGATAGAGATAGAGATATATATAGTAAATATGGAGGGATCCCTTTTGGGATCCTCAACCATAAGCCACAGTAGAGAAGAATGGGAACAACCAGCATCTTGTTCAGGATGACAAGATACATTCACATGTTATTTTATTGGGCATTGTGTAATGCCTCATTTCTCCTGTGGTGGCGCTGCATGGGAAGTGAATCCTCCCTGGCCAGCTTTTAAGCGCAGATTACAGCATGTGATCATCTCCTTGTCGAAGGACCCTGATCCCAACCTGACCATAATACAATTCTATATTCTATACATGGCGCACTACAGGTCATCCATAATTCCTGATGGGATATTCTATAGCAATTAGGAATTATTGGCGGTCAGGAAAAAATTTATCTATTTTATTTATTTAATTAATCTTAAACACAGGACTAGGGTTGCAGACTAGGTTTCTCAGGAAATTCTAGTCACTCAATCTCTTCCAAGCAGGATTATACTTAACCATGAAAACCATTCCACATAGTGATGATACATTCCAGGAGGGGGCTACGTTACCCCTTCCTATACAGCTGTTCAATACAACTCGCCATGTGAACTGCGCTCTGGTCTAATCTGGTCTAGCAGTGCTGAGGATACTTCTTGTGGACTACTGATGGCTGGGGATACCCCCCTGGACACAGACAGGGTGGGATAGCAGCATAGACTAGAGATCCTCACCATAGAACATGCAATAAAGACAACTTGGATATGTCCCCAAAAAAATAGATTTTATAGTTTCACACGTAGCAAACACAGATTTTTTTGTGGGATTTTTCAACAGGGATGTCAAAAACTGCGACAAATCTGCTACATGTGAACATGACTGGATAGCTGTGAAAGCTTTTGGTTAACACGGTCACATTTTATATTATTCTTTATATACAAAACACACCAAGCCACCCAACATGACCATAATACTATTCTATTATACTCTATACATAGAGCACTACAACCCCCAACATGACCATAATACAATTCTATTATACTCTATACATAGAACACTGCAACCCCCAACATGACCAGAATACAATTCTATTATACTCTATACATAGAACACTACAACCCACAACATGACCATAATACAATTCTATTATACTCTATACATAGAGCACTACAACCCCCAACATGACCATAATACAATTCTATTATACTCTATACATAGAACACTGCAACCCCCAACATGACCAGAATACAATTCTATTATACTCTATACATAGAACACTACAACCCCCAACATGACCATAATACAATTCTATTATACTCTATACATAGAACACTACAACCCCCAACATGACCATAATACTATTCTATTATACTCTATACATAGAGCACTACAACCCCCAACATGACCATAATACAATTCTATTATACTCTATACATAGAGCACTACAACCCCCAACATGACCATAATACAATTCTATTATATTCTCTACACAGAACACTACAACCCCCAACATGACCATAATACAATTCTATTATACTCTCTACATAGAACACTACAACCCCCAACATGACCATAATACAATTCTATTATACTCTCTACATAGAACACTACAACCCCCAACATGACCATAATACAATTCTATTATACTCTCTACATAGAACACTACAACCCCCAACATGACCATAATACAATTCTATTATATTCTCTACATAGAACACTACAACCCCCAACATGACCATAATACAATTCTATTATACTCTCTACATAGAACACTACAACCCCCAACATGACCATAATACAATTCTATTATACTCTCTACATAGAACACTACAACCCCCAACATGACCATAATACAATTCTATTATACTCTATACATAGAACACTACAACCCCCAACATGACCATAATACTATTCTATTATACTATATACATAGAACACTACAACCCCCAACATGACCATAATACAATTCTATTATATTCTCTACATAGAACACTACAACCCTCAACATGACCATAATACAATTCTATTATACTCTATACATAGAACACTACAACCCCCAACATGCCATAATACAATTCTATTATACTCTCTACATAGAACACTACAACCCCCAACATGACCATAATACAATTCTATTATACTCTATACATAGAACACTACAACCCCCAACATGACCATAATACAATTCTATTATACTCTATACATAGAGCACTACAACCCCCAACATGACCATAATACAATTCTATTACACTCTATACATAGAGCACTACAACCCCCAACATGACCATAATACAATTCTATTATACTCTATACATAGTAATTTGTTCATGTTAGAGGGTGTAGTATTCTATTTCATCACGAAGCGCATTACAACCCCCATCCTGCCCTGACCAGAGGGTTGTACTCACCACATTATACAGTTTGCTGAGTAATACGTGGACTCTGTTCGGTATAGTAATTCCCGGCCATTCCCGGCGGATCCAGTCAGGATGCACTGTGTGACTCTGCTCCTGTCCCAGGAAGTGGTGGGACGCTATAGTTTTCCATCCTATAGTTTCTCTATAGCATTCTCCTCCTGCCCTACGTGTAGGCTGGGCTCCGTAACCTGAGAGCTTTAATGGGTCTGGCATTTAAAGACACAATGCCTGTATTCAGAGTATTCAGGTTTGGAAACACAATGGCGTTCAGTAACCTTCGCTACAAAAATCAAGCACATCTGGCTCCATTTTATGAGAGGTTTTATGGAGAAAGCTTTCGTGGTCTCACTGCCCACTATATATGTATTCCATAGGTTTAGTGTTATCCGGGCCTGCCACATGCATTTATAGGCTTACGATCTCATCAATGGGAGTCATGAGAACATTATAGTAACTTTAAGGGTAATTCCATTGGAAAACATTTTTCTTCAAACTAGTGTGACACAGTAAAACAGATTTGTAAATTAAATTACTTCTATTAAAAAATCTTAATCCTTCCAGTACTTAGCTGTTGTATACTAAAGAGGAAGTTGTGTAGTTCTTTTCAGTCCGACCACAGTGCTCTCTGCCGACACCTCTGTCCATGTCAGGAACTTTGCCGTTATTGCTCTCACTCTCTAATACTGGTCACTGGAAATTCAACATGGCACCTTATGGCAAATAGCTCAAAAAAAGAATTGTATTAGGCTATAAGAAGATTGCCAAGACCCTGACACTCAGCTGCAGCATGGTGGGCAAGACCATACAGCAGTTTCATAGGACAGGTTCCACTCAGAACAGGCCACACCATGGTCGACCAAAGAAGTTCAGTGCACATGCTCAGCATCATATCCAGAGGTTGTCATTAGGAAACACAGGTATGAGTGCTGCCAGCATTGCTGCAGAGGTTGAAGGGGTTGGAGGGTGGTTCAGCCTGTCAGTGCTCAAACCATATGCCGTGCACTGCATCATATTGGTCTGCATGGCTGTTATTCCAGAAGGAAGCCTCTTCTAAAGATGGTAAACATGAAAGCCCACAGTTTGGGACAACCATGTCCTCTGGTCCGATGAGACAAAGATAAACTTATTTGGCTCAGATGGTGTCAAGTGTGTGGCAGGAACCAGGTGAGGATTACAAAGACAAGTGTCTTGCCTACAGTCAAGCATGGTGGTGGGAGTGTTGTGGTCTGGGCCTACATGAGTGCTGCTGGCATTGGGGGCTACAGTTCATTGCGGGAACCATGAATACCAACCTGTACTGTGACATACTGAAGAAGAGCATGATCCCCCTCCCTTCAGAGACTGGGCCGCAGGACAGTATTCCAACATGATAACAAACCCTAACACCTCCAAGATGACCACTGCTAAAGAAGCTGAGGGTAAAGGTGACGACTGGCCAAGCATGTCTCCAGACCTAAACCCTATTGAGTATCTGCCATACTCCAGTGCTGGAAAATAATGGTGGCCACACTAAATATTAAAACTAGACAAAAAAATGCCTTGTGCGTTAACGCAGACAGGGTAGAAAAGGTTTTGTATGCTGCTCACCTGGTGCACATTGGATATGTGCATATCACTCTCCATAAGGGGGTACATAAGTCCACTAAGCTGCTGCCGTAGGGTAGCGGTATCACATGAGAAGTGGTCCGCAGGTTTCTTAGAAACAGAAAAGAAGAAAAGATCCCTCTATAGGCGCTGCATCAACGTGGAACACGATGAAACTTTGATAGCGTTTCAAAGTCTTATCGTGTTCCACATTGATGCAGCGCCCATAGAGGGATCTTTTTTCCTGATACACAAAATATTGACACTTTGGAGAATATATATATATATATATATATATATATATATATATATATATAGTGGCAAGGAAAGGGTGCATTTCCTTGGCTCACCCTGCAGAAGCTCTCACCTGCTTCTTAAGTAATGAGGCAGGATGGAAGGGAGGTGTGTATGAGATGGAGACTCAGTCTAATGTGGGCTCTTCCTAGGAGACAGCATGTGGGCTGTAGGGAAGAGACAGAGCCTGCTGAGGAGTACACAGCGCGAGCTATGAGTGGCTCAAAGAGAGTGACAAGAATTGTGAGTAGAAGGTTGCAGGGGACATATGTTTAACCGGCTGAGGGAAGCTCAGCGGTTGTTAGTCAGGACAAGCTGATCTGTTTAGTCAGTGACCAGACAGTCTAGGATTTTGTTCTGTTCCTGCTTTTTTGCTTATTTCTTTCCCTGCAACCTGTCTAATAAAACAGGCAAGGTGCCAGATTTGCATTATAAGCGTTTGTTTGCTGGTTTATTGAGAAGAAACTCATCCTGTGGCGTGGTCCAGGACGATCCCAGAGCTAATCCCCAAGACGGATCATCACAATATATAGTGAGGGGTTGACTCTCTCATGGGAGATACTGTATATATAATGTGAGGAGTGGACTCACTTATGGGAGATACTGTATATATAATGTGAGGGGTGGACTCACTTATGGGAGATACTGTATATATAATGTGAGGGGTGGACTCACTTATGGGAGATACTGTATATATAATGTGAGGGGTGGAGTCACTTATGGGAGATACTGTATATATAATGTGAGGGGTGGAGTCACTTATGGGAGATACTGTATATATAATGTGAGGGGTGGAGTCACTTATGGTATATACTGTATATATAATGTGAGGGGTGGACTCACTTATGGGATATACTGTATATATAATGTGAGGGGTGGACTCACTTATGGGATATACTGTATATATAATGTGAGGGGTGGACTCACTTATGGGAGATACTGTGTATATAATGTGAGGGGTGGACTCACTTATGGGATATACTGTGTATATAATGTGAGGGGTGGACTCCCTTATGGGATATACTGTATATATAATGTGAGGGGTGGACTCACTTATGGGAGATACTGTATATATAATGTGAGGGGTGGAGTCACTTATGGGAGATACTGTATATAATGTGAGGGGTGGACTCCCTTATGGGATATACTGTATATATAATGTGAGGGGTGGACTCCCTTATGGGATATACTGTATATATAATGTGAGGGGTGGACTCCCTTATGGGAGATACTATATATAATGTGAGGGGTGGACTCCCTTATGGGAGATACTGTATATATAATGTGAGGGGTGGACTCCCTTATGGGAGATACTGTATATATAATGTGAGGGGTGGACTCCCTTATGGGAGATACTGTATATATAATGTGAGGGGTGGAGTCACTTATGGGAGATACTGTATATATAATGTGAGGGGTGGAGTCACTTATGGGAGATACTGTATATATAATGTGAGGGGTGGACTCACTTATGGGAGATACTGTATATATAATGTGAGGGGTGGACTCACTTATGGGAGATACTGTATATATAATGTGAGGAGTGAACTCACTTATGGGATATACTGTATATATAATGTGAGGGGTGGACTCACTTATGGGAGATACTGTGTATAATGTGAGGGGTGGACTCACTTATGGGAGATACTGTATATATAATGTGAGGGGTGGACTCCCTTATGGGAGATACTGTATATATAATGTGAGGGGTGGACTCACTTATGGGAGATACTGTATATATAATGTGAGGGGTGGACTCCCTTATGGGAGATACTGTATATATAATGTGAGGGGTGGACTCACTTATGGGAGATACTGTATATAATGTGAGGGGGTGGACTCACTTATGGGATATACTGTATATATAATGTGAGGGGTGGACTCACTTATGGGATATACTGTATATATGTGAGGGGTGGACTCACTTATACGAGATACTGTATATATATATGTGAGGGGTGGACTCACTTATACGAGATACTGTATATATAATGTGAGGGGTGGACTCACTTATGGGATATACTGTATATAATGTGAGGGGTGGACTCACGTATACGAGATACTGTATATATAATGTGAGGGGTGGACTCACTTATACGAGATACTGTATATAATGTGAGGGGTGGACTCACTTATACGAGATACTGTTTATAATGTGAGGGGTGGACTCACGTATACGAGATACTGTATATATAATGTGAGGGGTGGACTCACTTATACGAGATACTGTATATATAATGTGAGGGGTGGACTCACTTATACGAGATACGGTATATAATGTGAGGGGTGGACTCACGTATACGAGATACTGTATATATAATGTGAGGGGTGGACTCACTTATGGGATATACTGTATATATAATGTGAGGGGTGGACTCACTTATGGGAGATACTGTATATATAATGTGAGGGGTGGACTCACTTATGGGAGATACTGTATATATAATGTGAGGAGTGGACTCATTTATGGGAGATACTGTATATATAATGCGAGGGGTGGACTCACTTATGGGAGATACTGTATATATAATGTGAGGAGTGGACTCACTTATGGGATATACTGTATATAATGTGAGGGGTGGAGTCACTTATGGGATATACTGTATATATAATGTGAGGGGTGGACTCACTTATGGGAGATACTGTATATATAATGTGAGGAGTGGACTCACTTATGGGATATACTGTATATAATGTGAGGGGTGGAGTCACTTATGGGAGATACTGTATATATAATGTGAGGAGTGGACTCACTTATGGGATATACTGTATATAATGTGAGGGGTGGACTCACTTATGGGAGATACTGTATATATAATGTGAGGGGTGGACTCACTTATGGGAGATACTGTATATATAATGTGAGGGGTGGACTCACTTATGGGATATACTGTATATATAATGTGAGGGGTGGACTCACTTATACGAGATACGGTGTATAATGTGAGGGGTGGACTCACTTATGGGAGATACTGTATATAATGTGAGGGGTGGAGTCACTTATACGAGATACTGTATATATAATGTGAGGGGTGGAATCACGTATACGAGATACTGTATATATAATGTGAGGGGTGGACTCACTTATGGGATATACTGTATATATAATGTGAGGGGTGGACTCACTTATGGGATATACTGTATATATAATGTGAGGAGTGGACTCACTTATGGGAGATACTGTATATATAATGTGAGGGGTGGAGTCACTTATGGGAGATACTGTATATATAATGTGAGGGGTGGACTCACTTATGGGAGATAATGTATATATAATGTGAGGGGTGGACTCACTTATGGGATATACTGTATATATAATGGGAGGGGTGGACTCACTTATAGGAGATACTGTATATATAATGTGAGGGGTGGACTCACTTATGGGAGATACTGTATATATAATGTGAAGGGTGGACTCACTTATTGGATATACTGTATATATAATGTGAGGGGTGGACTCACTTATGGGAGATACTGTATATATAATGTGAGGGGTGGACTCACTTATGGGAGATACTGTATATATAATGTGAAGGGTGGACTCACTTATGGGATATACTGTGTATATAATGTGAGGGGTGGACTCACTTATGGGAGATACTGTATATATAATGTGAGGGGTGGACTCACTTATGGGATATACTGTATATATAATGTGAGGGGTGGACTCACTTATGGGAGATACTGTATATATAACGGGAGGGGTGGACTCACTTATGGGAGATACTGTATAATGTGAGGGGTGGACTCACTTATGGGAGATACTGTATATAATGTGAGGGGTGGACTCACTTATGGGAGATACTGTATATATAATGTGAGGGGTGGACTCACTTATGGGAGATACTGTATATATAACGGGAGGGGTGGACTCACTTATGGGATATACTGTGTATATAATGTGAGGGGTGGACTCACTTATGGGAGATACTGTATATATAATGTGAGGGGTGGACTCCCTTATGGGATATACTGTATATATAATGTGAGGGGTGGACTCACTTATACGAGATACGGTATATATAATGTGAGGGGTGGACTCACGTATACGAGATACTGTATATATAATGTGAGGGGTGGAGTCACTTATGGGAGATACTGTATATATAATGTGAGGGGTGGAGTCACTTATACGAGATACGGTATATATAATGTGAGGGGTGGACTCACTTATGAGAGATACTGTATATATAATGTGAGGGGTGGACTCACTTATGGGATATACTGTATATATAATGTGAGGGGTGGACTCACTTATGGGATATACTGTATATATATTGTGAGGGGTGGACTCACGTATACGAGATACTGTATAGTGCAGATAAACCATTTAGCTCTGAGCCGACACCTCATACACTA
Organism: Hyla sarda; assembly: GCF_029499605.1. Taxonomy (NCBI): domain Eukaryota; kingdom Metazoa; phylum Chordata; class Amphibia; order Anura; family Hylidae; genus Hyla; species Hyla sarda. The sequence continues at coordinate 47,483,912 of NC_079192.1, read as the reverse complement.
TTGGAATGCCTCTGCCTAGGCCGCACCCTCAGTTTTGTAATCTAAGTAATATCAAAAAGATTATATATAATTAGAGACATTATTTAGGCATTTTAATACATTTCATTAAACAAGTAGATGGGTACGACCCAAGCCCAAGGGTCAATGGCTGTGTGCAACCTCTGCTTTTTATAGGTGACCTTTTTATTTAAGTAGAAAGCTAGTAGGGGCAGCTATTTGACCTGAATTTGCTTCATAACGCAGGTGCTAAAATGGCGCCTATATAACAATCCTGTGAAACTGGCCTGAGATGGTCCAATATTTGCTGGGAACAAAAAACCAAGGAGGACTCTTAGTCCGGAGGGTCCTCAGTGTGAACCCTGCCTGAGTTTATCTGAGGGTGGCCGGAGCTGCCTGAATCGTCCCGATAGGCCGAAGAATCATCGGCAAAACCATTCCTTCGGTGGCAGCATTTCAGAGGTGGAAGCTCATTTAGACCTGGAAACTAGATGTGCATTGATACACTTACTATATTTCCCCAGGACCTGTCTATATGGTCGCCCAACTGTATATTAGATCTTAATTTATATATTCCATCAATTGGTGCAATTTGGATTATAAAAAAAAAATTAAAAAAATCATAATAATTAAAATTAAAAAATGTTTTATTTATTTTTGTGCTAATATTTGCCAATATTAGAATTTAAACTATTCAAGAATACATAGAAATCCCTGAGAGGAGGGAAAAAAAAATTATAATAATAATAAAAAAAGAAAAAATAAAAAAAAATTATAAAATAAAATAATAATACTACTAATAATAATAATAATTAATAAAAAATGAATATTTCAGAAAATAAACCATAAGTAGAGATGAGCGAACTTACAGTAAGTTCGATTCGTCACGAACTTCTTGGCTCGGCAGTTGATGACTTATCCTGCGTAAATTCGTTCAGCTTTCCGGTGCTCCGGTGGGCTGGAAAAGGTGGATACAGTCCTAGGAAAGAGTCTCCTAGGACTGTATCCACCTTTTCCAGCCCACGGGAGCACCTGAAAGCTGAACTCATTTATGCAGGAAAAATCATCAACTGCCGAGCTGAGAAGTTCGTGACGAATCGAATTAACTGTAAGTTCGCTCATCTCTAACCATAAGTGCCCCTCTCTGACCATCCAAGTTGTGGTAGGGCACTCCTTTAGCTTCTATGGTGGCGTCATAGTAGTAGAGGCAGCACTGCATGTCTCTGAAGGCAGTGTTTCCCAACCAGGGTGCCTCCAGCTGTTGCAAAACTACAACTCCCAGCATGCCCGGACAGCCGTTGGCTGTCCGGGCATGCTGGGGGTTGTAGTTTCGCAACAGCTGGAGGCACCCTGGTTGGGAAACACTGCTCTGAAGGTGTGCCTGATAAAGGGCACTAATATATACTGCAGCAATGAGACTTTATCTTATCGGGCAGATGATATATATCCACAGTAGCTGCTGGGTGATCTTTCTACACACTAATCCGGTTTCTTATGAACGGTGACTGATAAACTATGTAAGAGAGCAGCTCCCCTCCCCCGGACTATAGAGATTAGTCATTGTATAGACGGCTGATTGGGAGGCATTGTTCTCTCTTATCAGCTCTTAGAGGCTCCCGCTGTGACCAATGAAATAAAGTGTCCACTCCTGCTCAGTGGTTGTCCATTAATAGGCCTTCAGAGATATATACGGCAGTCACATAAAAAGGTATTGAGAGCTTTATTCATCATTCAGTCGTCATTACAAGTCATACAATGAATTCCAATAAATAAATTACAATCACACAAAGCATGACAGGTTCCCTAAGCTATACACCGTACCACATGCTACGCTAACACTCCGGTCCTTCACTCGATATCGAAGAAACACAGTAAAAAAAAAAACAACAACACATTACAGTTTGATTGGGGAGGGGCATGGAATCAATGGGGGTAGGGCAGATCACAGGGTCAAACGTACGGGGAGGTAGAAGTCACAAATGTTTGGCATTGTTCTCTTCTATCGCCCTCCTGAAAGACACTATGGGGGAGATTTATCAAAACCTGTCCAGAGGAAAAGTTGCCCATAGCAACCAATCAACTTGCTTCTTTCATTTTTAACAAGGCCTCTGAAAAATGAAAGAAGTGATCTGATTGGTTGCTATGGGCAACTTTTCCTCTGGACAGGATATGATAAATCTCCCCCTGTAGCCCAGATTTATCAAACTGTGTAAGAGAAACTATGCGAGATAAACTATGCTTTAAAGGGGTACTACCGTGCTGACAACTTGTCCCCAATCCTAAAGGATAGGGGATAAGTTGCCTGATCGCGCAGGGTCCCGCCGCTGTGGACCCCCACGATCTCGCATGCAGCACCTCGCTCTCATCAGGCCCCGGAGGGAACATCGCTCCGGGTCTGATGATTGCCGATCACGGGGCCGGAGTTGCGTGATGTCATGGCTCCACCCCATGTGACATCACAGCTCCGTCCCCTCAATGTAAGTCTATGGCAGGGGGCGAGGCGGCTGTCTCTCCCCTGCCATAGACTTGCATTGAGGGGGCGAAGCGCGACATCACATGGGGCAGAACTGTGACGTCACGATCACCGGCCCCGTCATCAGACCCGGAGCGGGGCCTGATGAGAGCGAGGTGCTGTGTGCAAGATTGCAGGGGTCCACAGCGGTGGGACCCCACGCGGTCAGGCATCTTATCCCCTATCCTTTAGATAGGGGATAAGTTGTCACCACAGTAGTACCCTTTTAACCTATTGCGATATGCATAGCTACTAAGTTACTGTGGGGAAAGTTTCCTATGAATGGACATCACATAGGCCCAGATTTATCAAACTGTGTGAGAAAAAAATAGCGAGATTTTCCCACAGCAACCAATCACAGCTCAGGTAACGGAGCTGAGGTAAAGTGAAAGCTGAGCTGTGATTGGTTGCTGTGGGACATTCCCTCTATTTTTTCTCTCACACAGTTTGATAAATCTGGGCCTATGTGATGTCCATTCATAGGAACCTTTCCCCACAGTAACTTAGTAGCTATGCATATCGTGATAGGTTAAAGCATAGTTTATATAAGTTTGGTTTACTATGACCATTGGCGTCTGGCTTTTATGGCCATCGTACAGATCCCAAAATGAGCCGTACTTAGAATCCCCCCTACCTGACCCCATTACTCCAAGCATGCAGTAATAGGTTAGAGTTGTCCAACGCTGTCTGGAAGCCATCACCCTACTACCAGACCTATCCTATCCGGTACTATTCACTGAATGACACAAGGTGCGGAGTTTTTAGAGCCAAAATTCCTCATTCTTTTCCAATGTTCCAGATCCTTGGGCCCAACAACTGATTCCTCCAACTGTATTTGGGTCCTCCGGATGCATATACAATTGAATGTTATAAAAAGGTGGGAGCAGAACAGTTCTTATCCAAAAATCACAATTGGATCAGGGCAACTGATTGTCCAGAGGGAGGGGGGTAAGGGAGTATTCAAAAGAGGACTTTGGCCTCTACCGCTGGAAGCGGGAACAGGTAGGTAAAGGGTGGGATGAATAATAGTCTTTTTTAATGCTACTTTAAACACTGCCGTTGCACCCTGTCAAGAATGGCCGTCAAACTTTTTTATTTTTATTTTACGGCCATCATTTTGACAGGGGGAAACGGGCAACAGTGGGTCCCGATTGACCCCATTGTCGTCAAGCGTCGCTGTTTTTCAGTGGTATTAGTAGGAGAAAAAGACGGCACAAACTGTATTTCTTTCTACCGCTATTTCCCCCCCGACAGCAATCACACTATCGTGTAATAACGGTAGTGTGAGAGTAGCCCTGCGCCCGGTCAATAGGCGGGGTCATGCCGTAACCCAGCGTCATACCGGGTCCGTACCGGCGGCTAATGATAGTCGGGACCCTGGGCTAATAACGTAGAGCCCTTTCTTTCAGTGATAAATATTTTGGGACGTACGGCACCATTTTGGAGAGCACTATAATGACATTACAGTGCAATAAATAGCGGAATCTGCATAGCGTCGCAGCCAGAAACTTTCCCGCACCCGGAAGGGACCCTAGCCGTATACATAAAAAAACTGCATATAGGTGCGTGTACACCTACATATCTTGGCCTGCGCCTCTCTTCCTTGACAATCTTCCATACCCCTTGGCACTCTTGCCAAAAAAAAAACCTCTGAAGACAAAGGACTGTTCTCAGCAGTGCGATCACACTACTGTGAGACGTTACTACAGTGGGTGCTTTGTTATACTGTACTGTTTTAAACCATAATTGCTTGTGTAAACAGTAGAGATGAGCGAACTTACAGTGATTCGATTCGTCACAAACTTCTCGGCTCGGCAGTTGATGACTTTTCCTGCATAAATTAGTTCAGCTTTCAGGTGCTCCGGTGGGCTGGAAAAGATGGATACAGTCAAAGGAAAGAGTCTCCAGCCACCGGAGCACCTGAAAGCTGAACTCATTTATGCAGGATAAAGTAGGCAACTGCCGAGCCGAGAAGTTCGTGACGAATCGAATTTACTGTAACTTCACTCATCTCTAGTAAACAGACCTTTGGCGAAACCGCACTCCCCGTGGTCCGAAAGAGGTACTGCAGGATTCTTGTACGCGTCTCCAAACCAGAATTATGCGTATTTTTTAGACACTGGTGATAGTTTTCGGGAAAACTAATGGAGGAACACAAGGGTCCCAAAATGCTATATGTTCCCCCAACTACAGTTAATAGAATAATCATTGTAATGGTTGTACTATTGTATTCAGTCCAGACAATGGTAAAACGCATCAGCACAAAATCTCTCTCCTTCCCTAACAGGATTGCCAAGGCTACATACAATTGTAGCAAACCCTCAGCTGTGAGCTTTCATGTACGTGAAAAATGTCATATTCATTAGAGATCCTATAAATAGTGCGGAACTAAAGCACAAAGGAACAGATAAAGTTGCAGAACATGTTATAGTCCTTACGTATAGTGAGCGCACCCCTATACAGTGATTCCCTCAAGTTACAATATTCATTGGTTCCGGGACGACCATTGTATGTTGAAACCATTGTATGTTGAGACCAGAACTCTATGGAAACCTGGTAATTGGTTCTAAAGGCACCAAAATGTCATAAAAAAAATAGGAAAAAGTGAGAATTAAAGAAAAATAAGTAGATAACTAATATAGATAAAGCAAATCCTTACATATAAAAGTAATAAAGATCTGCTGGAAGCTGTAATCACTGTTTAGGTTAGTGTTTCCCAAGCAGGGAGCCTCCAGCTGTTGCAAAACTCCCAGCATGCCCGGACAGCCAACAGCTGTTGCAAAACTACAACTCCCAGCATGCCCGGACAGCCGTTGGCTGTCCGGGCATGCTGAGAGTTGTAGTTTTGCAACAGCTGGGGCCACCCTGCTTGGGAAAACACTGGTCTATGTAGAGGACAGGAGCTTCTTCAGGGTCCTATACAGTACACAGTGTCCTAAAAAGTAATGGAGTCACCCTCACCTGGTGTCCAAAGGAGCAGCTAACCCTGGTACAGGTAAAGAGTACAGAACATGTAATACCTCCCTGTACTGTAGGGGGCGCTACCAGATACCAGTCAGTGCATGCGCTTCAGTAATACAGGGGTTTTACCAGTGAATGCCCATTCTGATTGGTCGGTTCTTCCGGCCATTGACAGGTATCCCAGATCTGGACTGTCTGTACATTGTATGTTGAGTCTGGTTTCAACTTCTGATGGTCCAGAAAAGACCATTGTATGTTGAAACCATTGTAAGTTGAGGGATCACTGTATACTAAGGCTGAAGGTCCGGCCTGTTACAGCACGTCGTGTCAGGCCCCGCTGCATGTGTCACCATGTAGTGAGGCGCGCAGGATCCTCATTTTATCATTAGTATAGGGGTAATCCTCGTTCGCTTACACAATGTGTTTACACTTACCCATTAACCCTACCCTGTGCTTCTCTGGTCCCCGGATCATTCTCTGTTCTGCGCTTTTCCTACCTGCCCACAGTTCTATTACACGTCACTATTGGGCCAGTGCCCTGAGGACACAATGACAATGATTTGCAGCCAAGCATTTGGCTACAGTTTTATAGGGATCGTAAAACCCTATAAACAATGAACCTATGGTTGGCTTTGCCAATAGGTCCTGTTCATGGAGCCATTTGAGCCACGTGACGCCTGGAGCAAGTACTTTATTCAAATCAAGGGCAATATCAATGTAATGAGCATTATGTAACCCAGATGTCCCCCTGCCATGTCACTTTACATGGCCTGCAAGGACTGGGCGTATTTCAGGGCTTGTAGCTGGCACTGCCCACTCTGCCCAGCACTGGCTGCAGGCGCTTGGCAAAGGGTGGGGGCGCCATCTTGGATGCTGAGCTCTGGCATGCACATTCACACTGCTCTGTTCAGAAACACTCAGGTAGTGGTACAGTCCCGACAGCCCTACCCAGGCACCAAGACCACCCTCCAAGGTAGGAAGGTCAGTGCTAAAGTGCAGAGAGGGGCTGGCTATTATTTAATAGCCAAAGCTGACAGCAGCGTCTAAAGTGTCGAGTGGATCCCCCCCAACAGAGCGAACTGGGAGGGGGGGGGGGGTCAGAGATGTTCCTATATAAAATAACATGTAAACATAAGAATAAACATATTTGGTATCACTGCGTGCGTAATTGTACGACAGATATCGTTTTTTTTTTAGGGCCAATAGCCGATAACTTATACCGATATTCCGGGTGGAGGGTGAACCGGTCCGGGCTTTCCTTCTCCGGGGGTCCTCTTCTCCACTCCGGGCAGGCTCCAGCCTAGTAACGCAGCATAGATGCCGCTGCGCAGTGACGCCTGTGCGCAGCGATGCACCTGACGTCACGGCGTAGCGGCGTCTATGCAGCGTACTAGGCCGGAGCCTGCCCGGAGTGGAGAAGAGGACCCCCGGAGAAGGAGGAGGACAGCCCGGACCGGTTCACCCTCCACCCGGAATGCCACTGGACACTACAGAAAGGATGGATGGCCCGGACCACCCCCTTTACGGGTAAGTTAATTTTTTTTTATTGACTCGGAGGGTGGGGGAGGGGCCCGACCGGTATAGCGGTATGGGCAAAAATCCATACCGTGGGAGAAAAAAAATCCGGTATCCGGTTCATACCGGTATACCGCCCAGCACTACGGTGGGGGATGTGATGCGGTGCGGTGGGGGGGGGGGGGGGGGTCGGCCGCGGTGCTGCGGGTCATTGGCCGGTTGATCCCTAGTAAGAATATAACATTATGTATCCCGTACAGTAAATGACGTTGACGTAAATGAAAAAAAATAAAATAAAAATGTAAATATCTCGGAAAAAAAGTTAAAAGCGATTAAAAAGTCTGATCAATACCAAAATGGTACCGATACAAAAAACAGATAATGGCGCAAAAAATGAGCCCTCATTCAGCTTCGTATGCGTATAAAAAAATTACAATTACAAATAATTCCAAAAAGTTCAGAATTTTTTTAAAATTAGTAAAACATGAGGGAAACTACACAAATCTGGTATTGCTGTAATCAGGCCGACCAAAGTATCAAAACAACGTGTTAGCTCAACCACAAGGTAAATGGCGTAGAAAAAAAAAAACCATCAAATTTGCTAAATTATCTTTTACCATTTCAATTTCACTTCAATATTTTTTTTTGTCTCGGAGAATATGTTATGGAAAAATTAAAAGGCATCATTATAGTAGGTCGTTATTATGGTGCAAGGACGAAAAAACGAGAGTGCAAAAGGGAAAATTGGCCCGGACAAGTGGATCGTCATGAGGGACAAGTAGATTTTGCTCCGTTTTAGTCCCGTGGACAAGTAGATTTTTTAATTAAAATTCCACACCCTGGTAATGTTTTGTTTTATAAGTAATCGGCAAGTCACCGCAGTGTTTACTAAATAAAATAAGAGATATATATATATATATTTATATTTTTTAATTTTTAATTTTTTTTATTTTTATTATTTTTTTTTTATTATTATTATTATTATTTTTTTTATTATTATTATTTTATTTTTTTTTATTATTATTATTATTATTTTTTTTTTATTATTATTATTATTTTTTTTTAATTATTATTATTATTTTTATTAATATTATTATTTTTTTTTTTATTATTATTATTATTATTTTTTTTTTTATTATTATTATTATTATTATTTTTATTATTATTATTATTATTATTTTTTTTTTTATTATTATTATTATTTTTTTTTTTTTATTATTATAATTTTTTTTTTTTTTATTATTATTATTTTTTTTTTTTATTATTATTATTTTTTTTTTTTATTATTATTATTTTTTTTTTTATTATTATTATTTTTTTTTTTATTATTATTATTTTTTTTTTATTATTATTATTATTATTATTATTATTATTATTTTTATTTTTATTTTTATTTTTATTATTATTATTATTTTTATTATTATTATTTTTATATTTTTATTATTTTTATTATTTTTATTATTATTATTATATATATATATATATTTTTTTTTTTTTTTTTTTTTTGGAGGTGTCAGTTTTCACCACATTTTTATTTTATTTTTTTATATTTTAGGTCGGCTCT